>NC_088925.1:41420000-41515000 GCF_038396675.1 Hydra vulgaris
ATCTAGGATATATTACTCCTTCATTGTACATATTGTATACATAACTACGTATTAAAATATCTAGTCATTGGGCTACCTTTTTCAGAAACCCATGGGTGATAATATTTCTGCAGAACGTTTTTTTGATTTGTTTTTTTTAACGGTTTCCAGGTTTGGATCAGCTTCTCTATCTTTTTACTAAAAAATGTGATTTGTAGATTCTGAACATTTTACAACACATCTATTTCTGTTAATTAATTTATTTAACAGCAGACATTTGTTATATTAACTGTTTTCCTCTAATAAATAATAATTTACAAATAAAAGAAAATAAATACAGTCTGGTACCTACATAATTGTTTGTAATTGCAAAATCTGAAATCCACCCTTCAACCAAGGTGCAATTAACTTTGAAAGAGTGCAGCATAAAGAGTTTTCATTATGGCATCTGATTTCAAAGTGTTTTGTCAACGGATAGTGGATAATTCTACTTTCTTTTTGTTTTGGATGCTTCTCCTTTAAATGCAAAAAGTATTGCAAAACCTCTTGCTCTGTAGAAAATTTGTCTTTTGGTAAGGATGACCTGGATTCCCGAACCAAAAAATTTACTTTTTTCTTACTTTTTCCTGACATTAATAAAACTGTAGTAAATAGCTCTAATAAGCATATGAAGTAAGTATATCATGAGAGTTATCAATAAGTATTTCCCGCGTTTTTAAATGAAAATTAAATATCGTCTTTGCTAAAAAGGAATTTGCATAACGTGTTTAAGTAGGTACGCAAAAGCATTAAAGTAAACGCAAAGCGTAAAAATTGGTAAAAGTTCGCATAATTATGCAACTTTTTAGTTAGGTTTAGACAAAATATTTTAAGTAAATTAAATTACCATGCATTTTTATTTTTTTCTACTAACTTAGAAGAAACTCTGGAAAGAAAAAAAAAAGAATTATTTTGAGTTTTAGAAATCGCTCAAATAAGTTAAAAATAACCTTAAAAAAGGGTAAAAAAGTCTAAAATTAGACAATTGGGGCACTTGAGCAACCCCTAAAAGTGTTTAAACTCAAAAAAAGTGTATCTACTAATAAAATAGGGGTCTGCGCTGCAGATAAAACTCCATGGTACTTTAAATCTTTTCATGATATCAAAATGAAGCAGTCTTATATATATATATATATATATATATATATATATATATATATATATATATATATATATATATATATATATATATATATATATATATATATATATATATATATATATATATATATATATATATATATATATAGTGGTTTTCATATATTTAGACGCAGTCATACTTGAGAATTGAATTTTTTAGTTTTTCAACGATGAAACAATAAAGAAAAAAGATTTCGGTTTATTTTTTTTCTATATATTAGATAAATGCATACACAATACAAAATTTAAAAAAAATTCACAAAAAAAGTACAAATACTAAGTAATAATTAGGTACAACTACATGGTATTAATCAAATAAGTAAAAAAAAGTTATTCATAAGTTTAGACGCATGATACATAAGGAGGCGTAATTTATAAACCAATTAATATTTTGTGTATCCGCCTTTTGCTATAATACAACTAAGAACTCTTTTAGGCATAGACTCAACAAGACTTTTCCGCATCGCTTCTGGGACCCTTTACCAGGTCTCCTTAAGGACGTCCTTCAGCCGGCCAAGTGTGGAAATTTTGAACCTTTGCCAATTCACGGTCAATCCAAGCCCAAATGTTTTCAATCGGGTTCAAATCAGGTGAGTATGGAGGCCACGGTATTGTCTTTATATCATTATCGTTGAACCACTCCTTTGTATAGTATGCTGTATGTGCTGTAGCGCAATCTTGTTGAGGTTTCCATGGTTTATCATTGAGCGTAAGTAGGTCAATTGATGGAAATAGCTTGTTTTCCAGTACTTCTACGTATATTCAGGAGTTGATTCTTCCGGTGTATGTTTGACACATACCAACACCTGAGTAATTGAAGCATGACCAGATTCCTATCGAGCCTCCTCCACTTTGTTCAGTCGGTCTAATGTATCTGGCACAATACTTTTCGTGAGCCATTCTTTTCACTGTTATGTTAGATTTGCGATTGATAAGCTCAAAGTTACTCTCATCACTCCACATAATGTTTTTCAATTGTTCTATTGTCCAATACCTTCTTTCACGACACCATTTTAGTCTCCTTTGTTTATCATATGGACGCAGGAGCGGTTTCTTCAAAGCAGAGTAAACTCCAATCTTGTATTTGATAAGTATTCGGCGGACTGTGCTTTGAGAAATAGATGTATTTCGCGTTGTATTGAATTCTGTTGTCAATTCTTTGCGACTAATTCTTGAATAAGCTCTGACAGCTCTAAAAAGGACATTATCGTCCTTTCTGGTGGTTGACAAGGGTCTACCTAACCTCGTTTTCTCGCTGGCACCACCAGTGTGAAGAAAGTTTTGCTTCGTTGTCTGAACGCATTTCTCAAAAGTTCCACTTAACCTGGCAATTTTTCGACTACTTTTGGTTCCTTCTTTAATGTGAACAATTGTTTGCCATATTTTACCTTGAGTGATACGTCTTTTGCCCATTTTTCGCGTGTTTTTAGAGCAAAACTAACTTAAAATTTGTTTATTTATTAAATAATGATTAACTAGATCCAGGTAAGTCATATTTATATAAGATTTTTTGACAAAAGCAATTAATTTAGGCCTATTAGTGAGAAATAGGGGAAAAAACTACTAATTAACTATCAGTTAACAAGATATAACACTTTTTTGATTGTGCGTCTAAATTTATGAATAAAATAAAATCTAGCTAATCAATTAACTTTTTTGTGTCAGTTGTTATAGAATGTGTAATAAACATACTGTATAAAAAATTAAGGTACTCTATAATAGAGTTTCACTTCCTCTATTAAATTATATATCAAACAAAGCGGTAGCACTTTTATTTTTTTTTTATTTTAAGTATTTTCTTACATATATGTAAAAAAAAAAATTATGGAAACCACTGTGTATATAAACATATATATATATATATATATATATACATATATATATATATATATATATATATATATCTATATATATATATCTATATATATATATATATATATATATATATATATATATATATATATATATATATATATATATATATATATATATATATATATATATATATATATATATATATATATATGTATATATATATATATATATATATATATATATATATATATATATATATATGTGTGTGTGTGTATATATATATATATATATATATATATATATATATATATATATCAATTTTCATAACAAAAAATAATAACAACAAGAAAAAAACCTAAATTAAATACTTCTGAAGCACGAATGATATTTTAAAGGTTATAACATAAAAGCAAAAAAGTATTTTCCGATTTTAATGGGTTCTTAAGGTTTTTTTTAGAAACTCAAAAAACTCATTAAAATCGTCAAAATTGCTGAATCTCTAAAGAGAGATTCAACAATTTCGACGGGTCCTTGTATTAATCAAAGTTTTGTATTTCAATTTAATTAATCAAATTCTTCTATTTTAATATGTAATAATATTTTAATAATGTAAATTAATCAAAGTCTTGTATTAATCAAAATCAAGAGTATATCATATTATATGAAAATATGATTTTGAAAACAATATTGGTTTTTAATCAAAAATAATTTATAAAAAATTTAATAAACTTTTGTTAAAAATCTCCATTTTCAACAAAATTTATGAAAAAAAGTACATTTTCATAAATTTTGGACAATTGCTGTTAGACAATTCCATTTTTTTTTACATAAGTAAGGTGATTTTAAAAAGTTAATTTAATTTGAGCTTTTTAAATTATTTTTAAATAAGATATTTGATATCTAACAACTTAAAGCCCATGTTAAGATGATCCTGTTTTGGTACTGCTTGAAAACTCTCGAAATTGCCGTTCAAGACTAAACTTTGTTTTTATATTTAAACTCTGAACATTTTTTCAAAAAAGGTTCTACATTATTGAAGTTAGTAAAAATTTAAAATAACTTTTTTAAAATTTTTAAAGTTGAATTAAAGGAACTTCATTACAGTAGTTTTGAAATTTCATTAGAGTTAACTAGCGTTTTGATTTGATTTAAATAGTTGGATTTGGTGGATATTATTATTAACATACAAATATTTAATACAGGATAATAGCTCACACATTAGAGGTTCGCAATATCCATTACTGTTTACCTCTCATATTGTCCTAAAAGCATCTTTTGGTATATAATAAATTTATTTGCAGGTTTTACTTTTAATACATTTTATTTGAAACTGCCTTGAAAGTTTCCCATTTTAAATCACTTCCAGGATGTTTACGGTCAATACCATTTTAATAACTATTATATGGATAAAATGATCGAATAAATTTAGTTTTCCTGCATTCAATAAAAGTTACTTACTTGTAAACTACTCGTTTATTTTATCTAATTTTTCATTTTATTCTGTAGGGATTTTCAAAACAAGTAGGATCTCTTATTGTGTAGGGGTTCCCAAAGCGAGTAGGATCTCTTATTGTGCAGGGATTTCCAAAGCAGTTAGATCTCCTTAGACATTGTTAATTATGATTAAAGCCTATTTTGATTAGTTATAGCATTATTTTGTTGTTACATCAAAGTTAAATCGGTTCTTTGTATGTTATGATGGGTTTTGTACATATTGTCTGCATAGGTTTAAGAAATATTTTTTCATGTAAATTTTTGCTGTGAGTAATGATTTAGTACAATGATTTAGTCGCTGCTGTGAATAATGATTGAATGCTGTGAATAATGCTGTGAATAATGATTAAGTATAATGATTTAGAAAAATGATTTAGTCGCGTTGTATTTTATTCCTTATAAATCAACCAATTAGGTACCAACTATTGAAGTAAATTTTCTTCAATTTAAAAATGCATTGATTCATTCAGCGGAAATAAGGCCTAGTATTAGTACCACGTCATAGAAAAAAATTTTATTTTCCCCTCCGAAAATGATTTTTGATAATTACTGCACCTCTAGCTTGTAATATTTTATCAATCATAGTTCTTAATTACTGGGCAGTACCACCAATATCAAGTTTTTTTTGAAAAGAAAGAGTTAAAGACAGATGTTATTAAAAGTCTATAAAACAAAAAAGTAACTGAAAAACTTGAAAAAGTTTTTTTAATTTTCAAAAAAAAGTTATAAAAATTTTGCATTTTAAAATAAAAAGAAAAAACCTTATTATTACATATGTTATAACTTAATAAATATATTTATATAAAATTATTTTATTAGTATTAGATGCTTATATAAAAGTACAACTTAATTCTTGAGATTCATGATATTTTAACCAGTATTCGATATTTAATTTTTAGGCGGGACTTATTAGATAAGAATAATTAGGAAAATAATTTACTTCTTCCATAAACTCGCTTTGTAAAGTTTGATCGTTTTTATTTTTATCGGGAATAGTCAATCTCATTTTGAAGATGGCAAGAATATATTTAAATTAAAATCAATTTAAAAAAAAAAACTGCATTTAATTTTGGTTAATTTATTTATATCTTATATTATAGTAAATATCTTATATATATCTTATATCTTATATATAGACACAACATAAGAAATTTGTAACAGTTTATTAATAATTCTGCTTAATCAGTATATTTGTGACATTTACAAGTGTTACTTACAAGTGTTAGTAAAGTATAAACATGTTTAAGATAAAATTTACAAGTGTTAGTAAAGTATAAACATGTTTAAGATAAAATTTTTGCTATGCATAGTAAAAAACATATTTATACACATTTTTTTACAACGCGTGATTTGTGAAACTACAGCTTGCATGATAATGCGCGCATGAATGATGCAATACATGCGTTTGCACCACAATAAATGCATTAACACATTATAATATTTTGTATCTTTGCAACATACTATGAAGGATTGAGCCCGGTAAAACTGGTAATTTTTATAAAGGATAAGTTAATTTATTCTCCGGTAAATTTTACAACAGCAAGCAACAACATTATGGAGCATCATATTGACCATGTTTGCAAGCTTGATCATCGGATAGATTGGTTGCAATACTAATAGTTTACCAGTAAATTTACGGGTGAATACATCAAGTTAACATTTTCCGAGCTCAACCCTGATACTATATATTGATACTATACATATACGTGTATTCTATTTCACATTGGCGTAAAACAAGACGCATACATAATTGTTCTTTATTGTTACTTTTCAAAAAAATTATTAATAAAATTGTTTTTCAAATAGATGGAGATTCTACTTGCATTCTTACTTTGCGTGGTTGCAAATGCTCAAGGTATTGTATTACTTATACTTTAAATTTGAAGAAAGAAAAAAAGAATGCAATGTAAAAACTTTTGTATTTTTATATTTATGTTATATAAGATTGTTTAGCAAAAAATGGCAACTCTCTGAACTTGGAACTAATTTAGATTGAAAAATTAAAGTCTAGGGAGGCCTTAACTGTCCAATAGGTTTCCAAACAAAAATTGTTTGCATTTACTAAAACTAAATAAGAGTTTATTGATAAATTTACTAAGATTTATAAAAAAAAAATTACAAGGTTTTCTTTTTTTTTTTTTATTCTTAACATGCTCATATGAACACATTTATATGATTATATGAAGATAAAACTATTATTACAGACTAAGGATAGAAAAATGGGTATTTTTTTGAGGTTATAAAATTTAATCTATATATAACGAGCAAGGATCCAAAATATATACGAATGTTTTTGAATTTTGTTATTTGATAACTTAATATTTAAAAACAACATAAATTACTAAATTTAAGTATTATTTTAGAAATGTAAAAGCCATTTGCTTACAAGTACATACATTCCCTTTATAATCTTATGAATATTATAAGCTATTAAAAGCAATTTAAATAACTTACTTAAAACATTAGGCGCCCAAATTTGCCTCGTTATTCCTAATATCAAGTTACCTTGTTGATTATCTTTGCTGCGATATTTGGACTTAATAACACTACGGTACTGATAAAAATTGGTATATAGTTTTAAATAATATTTTTTCCAAAATCTATCATTTATTTGCAATATCAGTTATTTAATATTTTGACACGTTTGCATTTAAGTTTGAACTATTGAGGATTATGAGTAACTTTATGATTAACTTTAAAGATATTTTTGATACCTATTCCTAATTAAAAAGAGAAAGAAATATTTCTTATTAAGAAGAGGAAGTAAAAAGAGTTATTTTTTTTTAATCTAAAGTCTGGATTTGTTAGAGCATGCCCAGTAATTAATCGGCTAGCGATATTCTTAACAGCAAAGACAGCAATATGCCCAAAATAAAGGGCCACAAATAGCTAGCAAAAGTTCGCAATATATTATATATTCATATTTTTCCATATACAATACTATTATCATATATTATTTATTTACTATAGTCACAGAAGGATAGTTTTATCTAACGTTGAAAGTTACGACGCAAGGATACGTAGGTATCAAATACTTAAAGAATTGTCGATATGTTTTAGTTAGCTACAATAATATAATAGTAATAATATCGCTAACTAAAAATCTGTGGCACATACATCACAGCTTATTAGCTAGCGGTATTGACTACCTAAAGATGTATAGTTGTGTTTTAGCAAGCTATAAAACTACTGTATGCAGCTATCAATATATTGTTTTAAAAATGCTAACAAAAAACTCGCGAAATTTATGTATATATTACTATAGCAATAGATGGCTAAATCAACCTAGTAGCTGTACGACTGTCTTTATGAAATAGCTAACAACAAAGGTATAATATGTAGATATTGCTAAATTTTAACAGCTTCGCTAGTTAAAAAGCTATAGTTTGTTGGCAACAACTAACTTTAGATTTGTTGTTATAATGTAGTTAGCTACATTCTTATGATCTGTAGTTATATATATCGTAACAATATTGTAAGCTACAAAGCTGCGATATGTAGAAAGTGACTACCTACATGTTTGTCGTTATGTTGTAGCAACCTAGAATGCTACAATACATAACGATATATCTTAGTAATTTCATTGCTACAAAGCAGCAATATATACTTAGTGAAATAATCGTAAAAAAATTGCAGTTTTACAAGTTTAGTTTGGTCAGAGTTATCTTTAGGTTTACAAATAAAAATGAATTTCCTCATCTGAAAAACCATAAATTCGTAAACGCATGTATAATATCTTAAAAAGTAAGTATACGACACTGTTTTGAATAACGGTAATGTGGCTTACCATCATCCGTGTAATTGTTATAAGGAGCAACGTACCGTCCGCAGAAAGCAAATTAAGCTATCTACAGAGACAAAGAGTTTGTGAGGTTTTTGAAGACTGAAGTAATACGATTAAAAAGCTAGAAGTAGGTGAGTTAGAAAGATAGCATAGAGAGGAAAGGTCATTGCACTTGATATTAGAATGTGCATCCTACTAAACTAGTTTAAGTACCAATATGTAAATTAAATGATAAATTAAAAGTTGTCGTTACAACAAAACAAAAAAATGCTGATTAAGAAGCCTATCAATACATAGGTCTGAAAATTAACAAAAAGTCCTCTAATTCCATGTTGAAGTTTAAAATATTGCACTAACAAAATACAAGTATTTGCCATATTTTTTATACTTGATTATGAATAAGTTCCTTTTTAAAGATTAGATATTTCAAAAATAAAATTTTTAAGAAGGCTGCTTTCTATCGAAAAAACGAAACTATTCAAAAATGCATAACGCATCAATTTCTGATTGATCTCGAGATCAATCAGATATTGAAAATTTTTTGAAGAAATTGCTTTTTAGATGTACGTACATCGACTAACAAAAAAGGATTGGCGCAACTAAATGTACATGCATCGACTGACAAATAGGGAATGGCGTAACTAAATGCACATAAATTGACTGATAAATAATAATTGCACAATTAATTGTGCATGGGTAGGGTCAGGATTAGACTTATGGTCAGATATATCTGATCTAATCCTAAGCCAATTATTATTTATTAGTTAATGTATTAGCGTTTAGTTGCGCCAATCCTTATTTGTCAGTCTATGCGGGTTCATTTAAATGCGCCAATCCCGATTTGTCAGTCGATGAGTGTACATCTAAAAAGCAATTTATTTAAAGAACTTTTGAAAAATTGATTTAAAAATATATAAAATTAAAAAAACATTCAATTTAATCTATATTAAATTTTGTTTTGGCGACAATAAAAACCGGCTTAGGTAATTAAAAAAAAAATTTTCCTTACGATTGATTTTTAAATGTAACTTTGGTATAAAACGTTTTTAAAAATGACAAATATCGGCGTTTTTAAGTGTAATTTTTTCAACATCGAATTAGAGCATTTTCTGTTGTTTTCAGACATGTTTGAATAAAATTCTTATTCAGCATAAAATTCTCTATCATAATCTAAAAAAATAATAAAATAAAATGTTAACGATAATAATAATGATACTATTAACGATAACAATAACAATAACAATAATAATAATAATAATAATAATAACAAAAAAATCAGTTCAATGGCTTTATAATCATTTGAACTTTAAAATAAACAAATGCAAAGCGTAACTGTTTTCCAATGCTATACACTTGTTTCTTTAAAAACAATGCGTATGATTTAATTGAAACAAATAATAGACTTTTTATTTCATAGTATTAAAGCAAAAGTAATAACATATAGCATAGTAATAAAATATATTATTACCATGATAAATTGTAAATCGCCAAAAATAAAAAACGATTTATAATTTATAAATAATTAAACATTGAAATATGTAATCTAAATACAAATAATAATATATTCGCACCTAATAAAATATGCAAATTAGAGAAATATATTTCTTCGCACGATTGGCGGCTGCTTAATGGTTTCTCTTTAACGGTTTGACAGATTTTTATAAAGCTCGCGTTTTTCATAAAAATCGGACCTCGGGAGTTGAACATTTTTTTTCTTTTTTTTCTACATGAAAAATATTATTGCTTTTTTTACGCTTGCTTTACTTTGGTAATATCGTGTTCAAAAGGCCATGTTTTTTTATTAATAGTAACAGTAACTATATATATATATATTCAAATATTCTTACTATAAAAGATACAAAAAAAAAAATTTCAAATTACAAAATGGGCCCCTAAAATTGCTAAGTCCCCCCCCCCCCCAGTTAGGGGGTGTGGGAGAACCTAGCCTCGGCTCTGCTCCCCCAATAAAGATTCCAAATGCAACCCTAATAGTAACCCTCAAAAAAAAAATTTAAACATCTAAGTCAATATATTGATAGCGAGAAAAGTTAAAGTATATAAACATTTTTCGCGTACAAATAAGCTTTTTATTATGTACCCTTATTTGTACGCGCATACAAATAATGACTTTGAATAATATATGCTCGTACATACATATATGATATGTGTATGTTAAACACTGGCGTATCTATATAACATTTATGTGTTTAATAATGTATAAAAGCATATATACATGACATGTAGTTTGATTCATAAATAGACAAATACATGTATATACTCATTCATATATATGCTTGTATATATATATATATATATATATATATATATATATATATATATATATATATATATATATATATATATATATATATATATATATATATATATATATATATAGATAGATAGATAGATAGATAGATAAATAGATAGATAGATAGATAGATAAATATATAATATATAGATGCATATTTTAATGCCAACTAAATCCATGTTTTCTTGCTACAGTCCTGTAATACAGGACTACAGTGATATATTTATTTCTAGAGTCCAGTGATACATTTATTGCTAGAGCTTTCTATATGCTCTAAGATAAAGTCCTGCAGAGGTTACATGCAACTTTCTCTGTTAAAGCCATGCCAAGTATAATTAAAAGAATTTGGACACAACTTTTTACAAAAATATCCATGTTTTTTTTGTGTTGCACTTTATTTTAAATATTATTTAAATTAATTTTAGAAGTTTTTGAAATATTGCTAATTCCTTTTTGGTTTTTAGAGAATATTCAAATATTATAATTAAAAAGTTGAATACTATTTTTTGTACGTTTCCTACTAAATAAAAATAAAAAACTTTTTTATTAAAGATTCTATTTAGCATAAAAGAAAGTTCACATAAAAACTAAAATAACTTTTGAATAATTAGTTGTCAATTTTTTTAACAGAAAGAACACAGTATAAGGTACACTGTCGCATAACTCATTTTGGAGTTAGTATATAGTTTTAACACTCGGAGAAAAACTTCCATTTTGATGCGATGAAGATGATTGCGGTTTCTTGAACAATTAAATTACTCGGTTTTAATATTTTATTCCGTTTGCAAAAGTCGAAAAAATAGAGAGAAAATGTGTAACCCATATGAGTGAAGAGACATAAACATAAAGTCTTAAATTGATACAAACTCTTTGAATTTTTCGTATTGCAGCGTGTTTTTATTAAATTTAAAAAATTACTCAGATACCATTGTTTAAAGAACCATCGGTTTTTAATCTTTTTAATTTATAATATATATATATATATATGTATACTGTTATAATCAGTCAGGGACTCAAAGACGGTAAGGTTGATGCGTTTATCATCACAATCTTTTCATAGAGCCCCTTTAGTCGCTCATTAAAATAAAAATAAAAAAGACGCTTTAATTTTTAAAGTAAAATAAAAATTTAATAAAGCAAAAATCAATATTTTTTTTTTTTTTTTTTTTTTTGTTTAAAAAAATTAAAAAAAAAAAAAAAAAAAAAAAATTAAAACACATAAGAAGAAGAAAAAAGAAAAAAGAAAAATAAAAAATAAAAAAAATGTGAAAACAAATCCTGTAAACAATAATATATATGTCAGGAATTAAGGAGATGCATTTAGTTTGTTATTAAACGATGAAATGCTTTTTAGGTCTTTAATATTTTTATTTTGGAAATGATTCCATATTGATGGACCACGGTTTGTAATTAGAAAACTTGACTGCTGTGATTTAATTTTTTCTAGTAAAAACCTTTTACTTTAAAACAACACACTTTAATTGTCTTCCTCATCGATTACATAGAGTTTATGAGTAAATACAAAATGTAATCCAAACATTGACTGTATTAAATGTAAAAAAAAAGTATTTTTAAAAGCTTTGTCAAAAGAAATGATCAAATATTTACAACCTGCGTTCAAATACCAGGAACGACCATCAAGTCGTTCCTGGTATTTGAACGCAGATTATACTTTTCAGAAAATGGTATCAGGAAGTTATCTGAAAAAACGCTTGGTAGAAGATTGTTTTTATACTTATACATAAAAATTAATATCTGTAATGTGTTAAGTTTCTCAATATCTAGAAACATCATGCTTTTCATCACTGGGGCCGGGCTTACTAACCTATTTAAATAATTAGTTGCATGGTTTTCCAGACTTTTGCAGACTGAGCCAAAGCCGGTTGTAAATATTTGAACATTTCTTTTGACAAAGCTTTTAAAAATACTTTTTTTTACATTTAATACAATCAATGTTTGGATTATATTTACTCATATAATCTATGTAATCCATGAGTAAGACAATTAAAGTGTGTTATTTTGGAGTAAAAAGTTTTTATTGCTTGACCAGCTTTTGCCATATATGGTACAACATTAAAAATGAACGGCGAAATAGTGTAGTCAAAATTTTTACAAAAACCTTCACAGATTCATCGAAATGTTTTTGCAATAGTTCTATAATAACTATTCTCAAGCTTAGCAGAGCTCAGAGAGAGTTTTTGTTTGGCAAATTCCATTTCTGGATATAATTTTCTAGTAAAAACATTTTCAATTTATCTTCTTGAAGTATTAGCTGTTTCATCAATTGATATCTACAAATAACAGTCGTAACTTTTTCTTTTAATGGCTTCATTACAAGATTTAGGTTTTAGACGGAACTTCCTGCTCTGTATACTTATGTAAGAAATCTGTAATATTTTTATTACGAATTTTTTTGGGGGGTATTTCAGCAGCATCAAAAACACTGCACATGTCATGACAAAACTTTGAATAGCTGATAGAACTGCTTGTATCCCCAATTGGTTTCTGTGTTGAAATTGCTTCATACTTAACTTTCCTTTTCAAAAAATAATATATGCTTGGCACTTCGCTTTTTTTTATTATTACTATTTTTTTTTTTTTTTGTAGCCCCTTTAATAATCAATAGGCTGTGACAACTGATTTTGATCAAAAACAATAAAAAGTAAGCTTTAGAAAACAGTTTAATAATCAGTAATAAAAAACATTTTGATAGAAAATTTTTACGTATTAAATTTTAAAAATAAAATTATACTAATAAACAAAAAGTTATGATGCGGCTTAACGGTTTTGGATGACTACTCATTACAATAAAAATGCTTAAATGCTGGGTTTTAACTCGATAGGTGTGAGTAAAAAGACCATTGTAGGTGTTGCGTGTGATTTGTCAAAAGTTTTTGACTCAGTCAATCATAATATTTTGCTCAAAAAACTTGAATGCCATGGATTAGCAGGTAAAACTCTAAGTTGGTTCTTCTCTCCAACCGAAAGCAATATGTTTTTGACAAAGATTCTAAATTTCAAACATTAATGAATATAACATATGGTATTTCACAAAGATCCATACTTGGACCACTTTTTTCATTATATACATAAATGATCTTAAAGAGGCATCGAATTTGAAGACTATAATTTTTGCAGACAACACAAACTTAACTCATTAACGTAAAAATGTAAACATATTTTTTATTAATATGAACAAAGAACTTAAAAAAAATTTTAAATTTGAAAAAACAAAATGGATACTTTTCTATCCAAGCTATAAAAAACAGATACTGCTTGTAAATGTGCTTAATTCTTTATAGATAACGTCATTCTAAAAAAGTAAAAAATGACAAAATTTTTAGGAGTTTTTATTGAAGAAAATCTTGGAGATTACTCATCAATAATATTTCTAATATAGATGCAAAAGCAATGGGATTCTATACAAATCTAGAGGTATTTTAAACAAAAGCTAATTAATACAATTATACTAATCTTTTACTCATTGTAATATAAATTATGCAAATATTATGTGGAAGTACACATAATTATAAGTGGAGGTACACATAGTTATATGTGGAAGTACAGATAAAACTAAACTAAAATCTCTTTATAATCTCGCGAAGAAAATAAATAAATATATTAGCGCGTAAATATTTCGCCAAAGCCGCATTTGGCAACATAATTTTCTCAACTAGAATTTAATTAATTTGATTTATTTCTTTTTGAAACAACGTAGTTTTCAAAAAATTTTATTTTGAATGTTTAGCTTCAGATTTAGTTTTTTTTAAATAATTTAAAAAAAAAGAATTTTAATAATGAATCTTCTGCAATACTAAAATTTTAAACTCCGTTGATAACTTCAAAAAAATAACCTTTATTGTTTACTCTGATAGTGTATAAATAAACTAAAATTGTTTAAATTTGCCACAACTCAATATTGGAACGATGGTTTAATGTGATTGGATTGTTGCAAAAACTCGGTCAACGTTACTATTAAATTGTGCAGAAATGTAAAGAACGTAATAATTAAAAAAGTAATTAACTATCTAAATTAGCGTTGCCGATTTTTAATCCATTCTGCCCGATTGTGTATCAGCTTCTTTAAAAAGTTTAAGTTAATTGAGTTCCTTATTATTTTAAATGAGCTAAAACCATAGTTCTTAAAATCTTCATATTGAGATTTAGGGTATTAGCACATAGTTAAGTTAACTAATATTAGTTAAACTAAAAACATATAATCATATATCAATATTTATAATAAATTAACTAATTTTAAAAGAAAACAAATTTATAAAATTTTACTTTCTACATTTTACTCTTTTGCTTTTCTGCAAAAATATGAGTTATGGGAAATTATTTAGGGTTTAAAAAGAATATTTAACTAATAATTTTCTAATTAAAAACTAATTAAAAATGCTTTAGGGAAATTAAAATATTAAAATTGAAGAACGCTAAATTATTTCAATAATCTTATAATAAGTATTTCTTTATTCGTATTAACTTTTTTGTCACAAACACCTTAAACAACTTAGTTACATTTAAATTACTGTTTACCAAATTAAGTTAGATTTTATTGACAATTTTTAAATTTTTTACTGATCCAGCTTGAGTAGAATACCACTCATCACCTAGGTAAACCTTGACATTTTTGAATTCACGTGCATCATTGTTTCTGACAGTAAAAATAATATTGCCATTAAGACTCACTTCGTAAACATAGTCTAAATAATCAAGTCGCTGACGTATTTCGATCTTTGACCATTGGTTTAAAGGCAACGATGATGTTGTAGTAAAGTAATAATTTTTTTTTCCATTTATAGCAGAAGCAATCAATAACTTTCCTGACCCATCATCGTGGAACCATACACCTGGTATTCTATCGCCATAATTTGCTAAATCCTCTCCGATAGTCATATGAAGCACACTATGATATCCTGTTTGATATGAAGTTGGTTTAAGTTCAAATGAAACACTGTATTGTCTCTTTAAGAGCACCAATGTCGCAACCAAGTTGTTTTTTTTAATCACAATCTCTGATGAATCGTCAATATAATCTAAAAAACCAAAAAGCCCTTTAGACATTGTTTATAAAAACTAATTACTGCATATATATATATATATATATATATATATATATATATATATATATATATATATATATATATATATATATATATGTATATATATATGTATATATATTTATATATATATATATATATATAAATATATATATATATATTATACGTGGTTAGTAATAATATATAATATTATTACTAACCACGGAAATAATACTTAGTTTAGAAAAACCGGCAAGAATTTGTAATTGTTTTGACAACATTTAAGTTTAGTATGTCCTTAAAATGAAAAATTTTTGTTTTGCAGACATACATGGAAACATATATAAACTTGAATGAATAAAAAGTATATTCGCGAACACTAAAAACTCGCCAAATCTACGAACAAACTAATTCTATTGGTTCAAAAAATACGCTGACTAAGCGAAATAATGTTCTATAGTTTTTCATTGAATTGTTTAAAAAATTGTATTATCTAATATTTGTTAATATTTGAGGTTACTAGCATATATTGTTCTAAAAATATACTATTAAACGAATCATTACTTTGATACTATGGCTCATTCTAGGAGCCACATCTGCAAAGCCGTAAAACGTCTTTTAAATTGTTATTTGTTTGCAAAAACAAGTGCTTTAAATATATATTTTTTAAATAGTCAAAAATTTGAACGTTTATTATATATTATTGATTTTAATGGTATAAAGTTAACAGAACAAATTATGAAATAAACATACAGGTAGTTTTTGGTTACTTAAAACAAACATGCATTCAAAGTAACTCGCAGATGAACAAGCACCACGCCTGAGGTCTCAACAGAACACAAAGATATGTATGTATGTATGTATGTATGTATGTATGTATGTATGTATGTATGTATGTATGTATGTATGTATGTATGTATGTATGTATGTATGTATGTATGTATGTATGTATGTATGTATGTATGTATGTATGTATGTATGTATGTATGTATGTATGTATGTATGTATGTATGTATGTATGTATGTATGTATGTATGTATGTATGTATGTATGTATGTATGTATGTATGTATGTATGTATGTATGTATGTATGTATGTATGTATGTATGTATGTATGTATGTATGTATGTATGTATGTATGTATGTATGTATGTATGTATGTATGTATGTATGTATGTATGTATGTATGTATGTATGTATGTATGTATGTATGTATGTATGTATGTATGTATGTATGTATATATATATAAATATATATATATATATATATATTGAAACTTATTAGATATAAAAAAAGTTTTTAAGTTCTTAGATATTTGTTTACTAGCTATAAACGTTTTCGCTTCAGTTGCCATTCTTATTAACTCGTTATACCTAAACGTTTTTGTGTTTTAAATACTATTTAAAATTAAAAAGCCCTCTCACTAAACATAATAAGCGGTATTGTGAAGCAGTTCCGCTTCCTCTTCATAAAGTATTTTTAACCTTTTTAGTCGATTTCTATCTAGTTAGTTTAATTTCTACAGTAACTCAATGATTTTTTTATTTTATACGTTCATCTTACTAAGAAGAATTGTTTCAAATATATTAAAATTTTCAAACCACGTAAAACGTAAAATAGTTATTCAAAAAAATTAACTTTTTTATTTATAAAATAATTTAGCTAAAATATAATTAAAGCGAGTGTTAATTTTATTAGAACCTTGTTAGACTTTTCGGGGCTGAGAGCAATTTTTAATTTGGAGTCCTTTTTATGTGCCACAGCGTAAACTGACTAAAAAAAAAAGAAATCTTTTATTTTTTAGTCATTTCGTAAAATGACTAAAAAAAAAAAGATTTCTTGACCATTTTGGGGCCCTGAACATTGTGGGGCTCAAGGATATAGCCCCCTTTAACCCCAACCCTCCTTATTCCAGCTCTGGAAATATGAAATGAGTATATGTATAAAAATTATAATTAGCTCTTTATTAAATAAAAGAACATTTGTTTAATTATAAAGCAATCGTAAGATGTTACTTTATATAAAAAATGTCGCTTCATTTTATAAAAAAAATCTTAAAGAGTGATGTTTAAAATTTATTTGTTCTAAACGTAATTTATTTTGCTTAAAGTTTTTTCGCGTTAAAAGTTATTTTCTTTTCCTAAAATATTTTTTTGTAATTGTCTCTTATCGGCCCAATTAATCTTTTTTGCGCTTTTTTTTGTTTTTTCAATTGTTCTCAAAAGGACAAGAAAATTTGGCCAGTTTTGCGCAAATAAATATTATTTCCGTGGTCAGTTCGCTCCCGCTTACCGAGGAAGCCTGGCAATGAAGTATTATTTTTATTTAATTTTTATTTTATTGAAAAAGCTGAATAAATGCATAATACTGCAAGTACCAATATGTTAGATAAAATAAGATATAGGCCACATAACAGATAATAATTAGAGATAATTTAATAGATCTGACACAATTCAAAATTTTGTTTAACTGAATCTTCCGAAATTATTTTAACTTTGATTTAACTGAATGTTACTATTTAAACTTCAACTTGCTAATTAGGGCAACTCACTTCACCTGCTTGCGAAGAAAAAAAGAAAATCAAATTAGCACCAAATAGAAAAGTTCGCCTTTTGTTATGCAACTGGGTGTCTATGGTACCATTACATATGGGTTAAATAACTGCAAACAGTTTGATGACAAAAGCACAAAAATTAATTTGAACATACAAAAGCTATCTAATTTTAAAAATAAATAAAAAGTTAATCTAATGTAAGAGTAATATACAATAGATGAAGGAGATAAAACTAAATATAGCAAAAATGAAGTACTTGTTTCAACAGAAGAAGTTATATCATCAACATAAAAAACAGTCAACCTCATACTTTATTACATAAGTTATTATTACATAAGTCATTCGACTACCTAAATTTACTTTAAAGTATCAGAGACAGAAAAGATGACTGACAAAAAGATGTAAGAAACAACAAGACCTATTAGAATATAACTTCAATTTCATACTTTTGTTTACTATTTACCACGTTTGTTTATTTTGTGTATGTGTGTGTGAGCTAACTATTTTTTATGGTTTATAGCTAACTGATTTATAGCTATTTGATTTCTATGGTTGATTTAGCCTTAACTAATTTTGAAACTCAATATAGAAACCATTACCTTGCAGGAGCAAAACAAGAGTTGTTAAATTTAATTTAATGTTTTTAAAAAAATTGAAAAATGGCTACTTAAATATTAAAGCTTTAATTTTTCTTGATTTATTTTTTTATTATGATAATTTATAAATTTTTCATTTTTATTTCTTTAAATGTAATTTCATGTCCAGTGAATTTAGGACTATTTCACTTTATTTTTACACTTAATATTTAATCGTATTTGGTTATTTTGGTTTTATTAATTTTACAACTGATATCATTTTAAATCCACTCAAAATGTCTTGAAAGAATCATTTTTTAATTACGTCAGTATCTAATACTAAACTACCAACCAAGATGTTTATTTTTTAGCACAAAAATTATTTTGTTATTAGTTTTGTAAAATTTGGACAATTGAACAACAAGTAACAGTTTGAGTGATTTTGATTCTCATTTCTGAAAAAAATAAAAACATGAGCAAATATGCTATATAAATAAATCAGATATGTGGCACATTTCTAAAATAAATGTAAAGTTATAAATCTCACAAAGTTCACAACAAAGTTAGATGTAAATTAACAAAATTTACATTTAACTTTCACTGAGAGTCAGAACTGTCAACATTAACATATTTTAAGCAACAGTCTTATTTTTAGAAGGTATGAAGAAAATGAATAACAAAATAAAATTTTTAAAAAATTAAGGTCAAATTTACCGGGTTTGATGAAATATACCCGGGGCCTTCTTTATTTATGCTGTTTCTCTAATATGTAAACAATCTAGAGTATTTTCTTTCTTTAACTAAAGCTCGTTCATACAGCATGTACAGCATTCTCTTCAAGTTTTCTTAATTCTACCTTTACCATTTAATCCTGAAGCTGCTACCTCTCTACATGCTGCTACCTAAATCAATTTAATCTTTTTTTCTAATTTTACTTTATTACTCTTGCCATCTTCATGTTTCCATTTTATATACAACCTACAACTTTTTAAGTCTTCAGTTAACCATTACCTAGTTTTTTAACCCTATCATCAATTTTAAAGTAAATCATAACTTATTAGGAGTTGCTTGCAACCTTGTTGGAAGTAAATATGAGCTTAAAAATATATAAATTTATGCCAGTATTTAACAAATAGTAAATGTAAGTATAAAGTTATAATTTAAAAAATATTTGGAATTTTTTTCTAGCCCCAGCTATCAACCCTTGTTTTCAAAAATTCTCAATTTTAGTGGGGCTCCTGTCACTTCCTATTTACAGATCAGAAGTGTTTGTAAAAATATGCTGGTACCTAAATCATTTTAATCTTCTCTAATAAACATTGTTCAACAAGACATTTCTTTCTAATCTAACTTTATTACTCTTGCCCATCTTCATGTTTCTGTTTTATATACAACTTACAACTTTTTAAGTCTTCAGTTAACCATTACCTAGTTTTTTAACCCTATCTTTAATTTTAAAGTAACTCATAACTTATTAGAAGTTGCTTGCAATATTTTTGTAAGTAAATAGGAGTTTAAAAATATATAAATTTAAGCCAGTATTTAACAAATAGTAAATGTAAGTATAAAATTATAATATAAAAAATGTTATAAATTCTTTTCTAGCCCCAGCTATCAACACTTGCTAAATCTTATAATTTTGCCGGGGCTAGTTTTCCGAAAAGTCTCATTTTTAGCAAGACCCTTGTCACTTCCTATCTACAGATCAGAAGAATTTGTAAAAATATATAGTGCAATAGCATCCATAAAAATGTGTTTTCAGTAAAATGGTCAAGACTAAAAAGAAGATGACACGTTAATCATACATGCATTTTTCCTTGAAGGAAATGCCCTGCCACATATTTGTGAGGCACATAATACCTTACCCTTAAAGTGGTCACTAAGGCAATGATAAATAAGCAAACAACATTGTGACAATAGGCATAGATGACATTATAAAAGCTGCCAGCAACAAACTTTACATTTAAAGGCTAACCACATAACTGCTTAAAGACCCATTATGAAGCGTAGAATGTTTACAACAGGTTATTTGGAAAATTTTAGCCACCCAAGCAGCAGCACTGCAAGATATATACCTATAAATTGGAAACTTCGACACTTCTATGAACCTGTACTTTGAAAGAAATAAAAGAATCTATTGATTTTAAGATTATCGACGAAGCCCGTGACTTCTCATCCACATTGCATCATCTCAATGAAGAGAAAAGCAAGATTCTCAGAGGTTCAGTACATTTAATTCTGAGTGTGGATCAGCATGTCAATGAGATTTCATAAACAAAGAACAGAACATTGGTGCACAGAAGCTAATACCATTTGCTGCCAGAAAAGTGTTCGAGCATGGCTCCAGTAATTACACCTTTCGTCTTATAACTATTGGTAAACTAATGTTGGAAAGAAGCAGATTAACATGCATTGAAAAACATTCTCAAAAAAACATTGTCAGGACCAATAGATTTCTTGCAGATTCTTTTTACACAAAAATTCATTGATTTTGATTTGCCTGAATGTCTTAAGTCAGCAAAAATGATATTATATGCAGACGATGTGTCATATACTATAGTCATAAACATCTCAATACACTCAAGAGAGTCTAAACTTGGAATTAAACAGTATAGCAAAGTCCTTTAATAATAATAAACTAATAATTATCCGAATGTAGGAAAAATGGAAGCAATGCTGTTTGAATCTGAAAAAAAAAAAATACAATGTACTTTGTTTAACTTATGAACAAGAAGTAATTAAATTAATGAAATAAAAAAAATACCTAGGTTGAATATTTGAACCAACGTTATCTATAGGAAATCAATTTACGGATAGCTATAGAAAAGCGTGCATTCATCGAAAATATTTGAGTAAATTAAAGATCTTTCTTCCTGCAAAGGATGCTCTCCAAATATATAAACAAATAAATGTTCCAATATAAATATACAATATAAAAATCAATCTGAAGTTTACAACAAAATACCAAGCCAAACTATGTTCCTTTGACAGATGAGCAAAATATATAATTGGTAGCCATCACAATCTTAAGGAAATTGAAAAAACCATCAAAAGAGACTCATGCTTATTTGTAAAGAAGTGTTTAAATAATGAACTTTATGAAAATTTTACTGATCACTTTAAAACCATTAAAAAAAAGAACTTTACCATACAAGCAATATTGTTAGAACTTCCGAAAAAAAAACTCGAAATGACAAAACACTATTTTTACTTTGCAGGAGCAAAACTTTTAAACGAGTTACTTTTAGACATTAAAAATACGGCAGAAATAACATTACGTAAAATAAAACAACTAAATAACCACTTCTTTAAAGTAGCATTTTACTAATTTCATTACTTTTTATAACTTTTGCTATTTTCAGATATTATAAATTCGGTTTTAAGTTTTAGTTTTTGAACAGAACACATGTTGATAACAGTATTTTTAACAAAAAGTATATACCCATGTAAAAATATCATTTTATTTATATATTTGAATAAATAATAAATAAAATGATATTTTTATCTGGGTAGTCTATGTATTTATTATAATATATATACATATATTATAATAAATACATAGACTACCCAGACGGCACAACTCGTTTAAGAGTTACGCGTGGTTTCTGTTGCGTGTTTAAAACTCCCGAAAACACTAAGAATAACACGTGTCAAGAATAGGGTTTTGATTCCGTAAAATTAACTACTATATTTTACCAAAAAACCAGTTTGGATATTAAGTTTTTAGTGATGGTTTTTCAGTTACAAAAATGGAGTATTAAATTATCAAAAGTTTTCGCAACGAATGTAAAACCATTACTAAAAGCACGCGATTTTTCAAATTTATTGCATTTTTATAATTCGGAAGGTTTTAGAGTGTGTAACAAGAACTTTCAGGAAAACATTTGTCGAGGATATTTATATGTTAAATAAATTCAGTTTTTGTTAAGTATTAGCATGTATATACACACACACACACATATATATATATATATATATATATATATATATATATATATATATATATATATATATATATATATATATATATATATATATATATATATATATATATATATATACACACACAAACACACACATATAAATATACACGTGTGTATATATATGTGTATATATATATATATATATATATATATATATATATATATATATATATATATATATATACACACATATATATACACACGTGTATCTATATAATTTATACAATGTATATTTTATATATGTATGTATAATACATATATAAAATATGTATGTGTTTATTTATGTATTCATATGTATATATGTGTGTATGTATAAGTCTATATATTATGTATGTATGTATATATATATATATATATATATATATATATATATATATATATATATATATATATATATATATACATATATACATATATACATATATACATACATACATACATACATACATACATACATACATACATACATACATACACTTATAAATAAATGTATATGTTATGTATACGTAATATGTACTCATATACACACATATGTGTGTGTATTTCGGCGTATGTATATTTGTGTGTATCTGTATATGTGTGTGTATTTCTGCGATATATATATATATATATATATATATATATATATATATATATATATATATATATATATATATATATATATATATATATATATAAAATACATTTTTTGTTTTAATAGTATTATTGTTATTACTATTAGTATTGTTATTATTTATATATATTTGAAAAATACTAGTGTTGTTCCTATATAAATGTGTGTGTACTAAATGCTATAGGGTATCCTATTAATGATAATTATTTAACAAAAATGAAAAGAACAAGTTCAGCGTAGTAGAAAGAATATATGAAAAAATATCGATCAGTTTTAGCTGGAAATTTATTTCCTGAATGTTTAAATTTGTCTTCGAGCTACGAGGCTGCACCAATATACTAACTATGCTTCATTGAATAAACTTTCTCTACCAATATTGACAGCAAAATCTAGTAATACTTTGTTGCAAAATACTGTCCGTAAGTAACTTTACTTATCTGTAAATCAATTGTTTATATTTGAAAATTATTATGTAAATGTTAAATTAATTTTTAATTGTTTGAGAAGATACAAAAAAGAGTCAGCAGTATAAAAAATATGGCATGAGCCGAAGCCAGCAATAAAATTTCTTGCATAGTCTATCTGATTGCAGAAATGATATTTTTTTTGCTGATAAAGGTAAGGGTCTATTATCAAGCAGACTATGGCTAGTGATATGCATTAGCACATATTGAACTTTTTTTGTTTTGTTTGTGTGTATGTATATATATATATATATATATATATATATATATATATATTTATATATATATAACATTTTTAAACCAGAATATGTGGGTTTTAATAAGCAAAAAAACATAAATTGAAAAGATTCTACTATAAGTCTTCTACTTACTTATAATCTACTAAAAGAATCTTACTAATTCTACTAAAAGTCAACTACTAAGTTTTTCACATGTTCAACGAAAAAGACGATGAGAAAAAATATTAATCGTGGTACAACTGTTAATGAAAATACTTGTATTAAAACTCTAGTTATTTATCTTTAACTTCAAAAAATTTTAAATGACACTAATATTTCTGGTAAATTTTGATTTTGCAAATTTTATCTTTTAGGAGTTTTACCGTTATCACATAATCTAGATGAAGACAATATATTTAAAGAAGACTTCAGAAACTTAATGAAGATAATAATATTAATGTTGATTAAGGTAGGTGACTATTAATGAACAGTGTGCATGTGTGCATTTGGTTTTTTTAAATATTATGTATAACTTATATTTATATTTATTACCTGTATTTGAGTGTATATTAGTCTAATTTATCTTAAAACAGGATATTTGCACTTTAACAAGCAACAAAACCTAAATGAGATGGTTTCGAATCAACCTTTAAAGATTTCTATATTTATAAGCAAAAATCAATTAAGAGAGGATTTACATCCTGGTACAAATGCTAATGAAAATACTTGTGAATACTCGGGCTTCTGGGTCATTCCAAAGTAATAACTTATTTGCATTTAATTTAAAAGTTTATAATATTTAAAAAGTACAATAGTATATTTGATGATTTATGTTTCTTAATGGGTTTCATAAATTCTTAAAGGGCGTCTCTTATTTAGGTTGAAGTTGGTGGCTCTAAAAAACAATTTGAAAAGAAGAATGAAGGGTCGATTCCGTTTAAATGTACAGACACAAACAAGCGTGATTAATAAGGAAAAAATCAATTTTACTCTTCCATTGAATCATTACTCTGGTTTTTTCAAACAGTATTTTTTATAGTGCATTTATTTAGGTAAAATACAAAACAATAGACTAAGATAATCAGTTATTTTGTTATTTATTATAAAACTTGTTTTTTTTTTTTAAATAGATTAAGGCGAATCATCAAAAACCATTACCAATACAGATCGACCAAAAAATCAGACAAACGAAACTTTTCCCATGGATGATGCCATGTTTTAGCGTAAAATGATTGTCACACCATTACATAAAAAGAAATTTGGGCTACTGCAATAGTTTTTAGATAAAGATTTGAATGAAATTAAATTTGAACAGGTTACCTCAATTGAAGAATTAGTAAAGTTCGAGACCCGACTTTTAAGAAAAGTTAAAAAGAACATTTGATGCTACTGGAATTAATTGTAAAAATGCGAAAGCGTATTGTTATACGATTTTAGATTTTATAATGACGGAAGAGGCGATCAATCGAAATTAAATATTTCGTATGGTAACCATGTGCCAAGCGTCTTTTATTAGCTTATTTTTAATGATTTGGTTTTTTTTTTCTTTGTTTATTTTTTCTTTGTAGTATTATTGTAAAATAATTTACCTTAAAAAACAAAAATAAAACAACAAAATTGTCGTAAATATAATGTAGTATATATAAAAAAAGGTTTAAACGGTTTAAAGCTATACGTGTCTAACAAAACCTACGTATTTTTGGTTTATCATCAAACCGTGCTGAACAGCTGTTAGTTCAGGCATAAATTTGGAAAACTTATGCCTGAACTAACTTATGACATTAAATAAAGTTTCCGTTTGGAAACTTTATTAAATGTCATATGTCTTAAAGTAAGTTTTAAACTATAGAAAACACGAATTTAAAACCTTATAAAACACGAGTTTAAAACCTCAAAAACACGTATTTAAAACATAAAAATACTCGTGTTTGAAACCTTAGAAAACACGTGTAAAACTCCAGTTAAACTTCCCGTGAAATCCACGTGTTTTTGGTTTACGCCTGGATCGTAACAAACACGTGTTTATACGGGTTTTAAATCCGAGATTAAAACCAGATGTGCCGTCTGGGTAGAGACAAATTTCCTCTAAAGTGAAAGTAGTAAAGCAATTGAAATACAATTTCATAGAAATTGTGAATTTGTAAACAATTTTATCATTGTGAATTATGATTGTCAATATGATTGTAAGAATATGTAAAAATGGTAGCAGGTAGCTTTAAATAATAATAGCAATTGTAATCATTTTGAAGCTTTTATGGTAATTTATCGTGGCATTTAAAAAATCACGCTTACAAAGCTGTAGATATTCCCAGCTTCTAAAATGTAAAAACAAAGAATACAATATTAAGCAAAGAAAAATGTTTTAGACAATCTAGCTATTCAACTTTTTTGTTGCGCACATGATTAGATACCAAGATAGATTGACCATAAATATGTAAGCAAAACTTACATATTTATGGTCAATCTATTAAATGCTTTGTGAAAGAGGTGCCAAGAGTTGTAAAGTTAGTGTATAGAATTGAGGGAAGAGATGGTTTCATAAGAGCTACGCACATACATACACACATAGAAAACTCATACTGCATGCCAATCAAAGTAAAACATACTTAATATTTTAACTTTATGTTAGTATGTGTATAAAATATACTTTTACATTATTATGTGTAAGCTTTAAAGATTTAAGAAACAAAAATCGTCTTACTTATTGTAAGAAACATGTGTAAAATTAAATGAATAAAATCAATACGCAAAACTAAATAAAGGCAAAAAAAAAAAAAGAATAATCGGACAAAAATATAGATTGCAAAGCTATTTTTTTTTAACAAATTCACTCCAAACAAGGCTTCAAGCAACCACTGTTGAGCTGTTAGTGAGAAAAGAATATTGTTAAAGAGTAAGGAAATAGTTGACAGAAGATTTGTAAAGTTGAAGATTATATGAGTTACGAAAAGATGATAAGAGAATTACAGAGCATTTGTGTGTGGGGGAAAAAACTTGACGAATAAACATTTTTAGAGCATGAAAGGACAGATACAGTAAAAGAATGCGACTTTGCTGAATGATTAGTAAAACATGAATGTGTTTTAGTTAATGGAACTAGAGTTTTGGTTGATGGCAGCAATCATGATTATATTTGTAGAAAAGAGGAAGTAGTGCAACCATACATCAATGGGAGAGTAACTCAAGTTAGGCAGACAAAGCAGGTCAAACTATGTTTACAATATGTTTTTGGACCTTAACTAAAAGAGAAATAGCATCATTAGAAGTACCGGCCCAAACATGACGACAATATTTCAAACAGAGGCTATTAAGAGTTTTGTACTTCGCATTCGATTGCATATATGGTTTTTCATTAGAGGTTGGTAGTAAATGATAATCCTAGAAGGCAAAAGAAAAAGAACTCAGTGAGAGAGTTGCCTCAAAATGATATAAGAATATCCACAATATTCCGGTTTCCAGTAAAAAAAAAAAAGTTTAGCTGGTATTAAAATCCACTGCCCCATAGATATTCAGATTCAGGACGGATCGTCTGTTCTAAGCAATTAGAAAGATTTTTTGTCAAGACAGGAAAAAATAGTTATGTTGTTTTAAATAGGGCCACTTGAGATGTATGTTTAACTGGAATATTATAAATGTAGATAAAAACAAAGCAGGATAAATAATAGAGCATTGAGGCACACCAAAATTTAGCGAAAAGGATAAGGGTAGTATAAGCCTTAAAGGACGACATTAATACTGCAAGTAGAAAAAAAAAATTTAATAATTTCGAAAACGTTCCCAGATAAACCATACAAAGCAAACTTATGGAATAAAAAAACAGTAAGCCAAACTTTATCAAAAGCTTTTAATATTTCCAGAGCAATGGTCCTTGCCTCGTCACCTCCATCTAATGCATAATAGAACTTTCTGTTACATCAGTTAGCAAGTTAGCTCAAGAACAAGAAAACCAAAAACCTGATGTTAGAAACTTTTTGATTAATTACTCAAAAAATATGGAACTAATAACAAGTAAACTGATCAAACAATTGTTGGAGGGGTGAAAATACTTAACAGAGTTATGAAAATCGGACCCACAAATGCCATTTTCCAGCAGGCAGGAAAAATAATTTATTTAAACACTTAAATAAATTATAAAGTTAAAAAAAACTTAAAGATAGTAAAGGGTTTTGGAAAAAATTTATAAGAAACTTTAGTTGGGATCACATGCTGTAAAAGAGTTTAATTGAGAAACGACTGTGGACAACAGAAGCCAAAGTATGTTGTCAATTATTGGATTTATTAGTTTAACTGGAACGGCAATAAAAGTGTGGCTATTAGATTCAAGATTTGAATTAGAAAAAATTTGCCTAATATCTAAAATAAATAACTGCCTACCTAAAACAAAACTATTAGTGAACATAGCTACATTGACTAATAACTAAATATATCATTAAGAAAGAATGATCAATTAAAATAATATAATTATAAGAGCATTTACGCATTAAAAAAGTAAGAAAATGAAATATTATTTTAAATACCTGCAGGCAAAATAATAACTGGTTGCAACTCATTATCTAAAAAAAATGATACAGTAAAGTAACTTATAAAAACATATTGCAAAAAGCATAGTCGCAAAATCAAATAAAAATTGAACACAAAGAATGAACACAATTATATACATACTTGAAATACCATTGATAATAAACAAATTTCTAATTAAACTATCTTGGACTTCATACCAAGGATCAGATGCATATACTTTCACGTTATCAAAACTTTGAACTTGGATATTATGGTCACAAAAGACAACTTCTCCATTTAATCGAATTGTGTATACGTAAACTGAGTTTCTCAAAAATTGACTTATTTCAACATTAGACCACTGATTTAATTCAAGCGGATTTGTAGCAAAAACTCTGTCAATGTTACCATTAATTGGTGCAGATATATATAGACCACCTCTTCCATCAGCATGAAACCAGATACCGGGAACACGATCACCATAATGACCAAAATTAGAACCAATAGAAAAATGAATAACACTATGCCAACCAGCAACAAATTTTTTTGGATAGATATCAAATGAAACTAAATACTCTTTATCTAGTTTTGGCAGTTCTGCAATTATTTTTCCTTTAACTAATGGAGTAGAAATGCTGCCAACAAGGTATTCTACAAAATAAGTTCTTTTCAATAGAAACAGTTATAAAAAAAAAGCTATCTTTTTTAAAATGTTTTTTGACATCAACTATAATGCCATTCTAACAAAAAAACTTAAGCTTACGAGTATTTCCATTGATAATTTGAAGGTTAGAGATTGAGCCATCTTGGCGAGCATACCAAGGATCAGAAGCATATACTTTTACGTTTTTAAAATCTCTAGCATCTGAATTTTCAACTCTATGGATGTTAACACCATTCAAATCAACGGAATACCAGTACTTACCATCACGCAAAAATTGATAAATTTTAATATGAGACCATTGATTTAATGGAAGTCGAGTTGTTGAAACACGATAGTTATAATTACCACTAACTGCAGCAAAAATAGTAAGTGATCCTGAACCGTCTTCATTAAACCATACACCTGGAATCCTGTCACCACAATTTCCATAATCTTTTCCCGAAGTTAAATGAAGAACATTATTCCATTCCTTAGTGTAAATATTAGGTTTAACATTAAAATCCACAGTGTACTCCTTTTTCAAAACATAGAGTGTTCCAAGTATTGATCCTTGATTAATGACTAACTCGTTTTTATGGTTGATGAATTCTGAATAAAAATAAAATTTAGCTATGTATCATTTTATAAAAACTAATTAACACTTTTTTTTAATTGCTAGTAATTGTGTTTATTAAATTTAGAAATGAAAACCATAATACTTATTTTACAAATTTCAAGTAAAAAAAAATTGTAACACTTTTTTTAGCGGATTTACAAAGGCTGTGTGTGTGTGTGTGGGTGTATATATATACAAAATAGATAATATATTATTATGGTGTAATAATAATACAAATACTCTTGCGCGTTTAAGAGTGCTCAATATTATTAAACTATAGAGCAATATTTATTTATTTATATAAAATGAATGAAAACAACTTTTAATGGAACTCTGAGTTTCATGCCTTTCGGCAATCATCAGCCATTGTGTATTCGTCACTTAAAAACCGTTTGAAAATTACAAATTAAAATTTCAGTGGAACTGTCACGGAGAAAACTGTCCGTCGGAGTAAACTGTCCAATAGGACATTTTACTCCGGAGTAGATTGTCCTACATTGGTGTAAGTTGTCCGCTTTGAATAATGTGAAATTTTAACCAATAAAATAGTTTAAATAAGATTGCGGACGTTTTGAAGTAAGATAAATAAAGAAAGTACTTAATGAGTTTTTAGAGAAAAAAAGGTTTTATTTTGTATAATTTAAGTTACTTTTAGAAATACTGTCACCATAGCTCTTATTCGTAAGAGTGTTATTATTATTAGTTCCTGAATTTAGTTATTATTATTATTCTTATTTAATAATAATATTTACTACAATAACCCTCTAAAAAATGAAGCGTTGATTTGATGTTGATCAACGTTGATTTTGCGTTGACATTAGCGATCAACAGCGATCAGCTATAAATGGACGTTGCAGCAACGGCAATATTATCAACAGCAAATCAACGTTTATTTACAAACACTGTGCGTTCGTTGATTTTCTGTTGACAAAAAACAAATTTATTGAGCCGTTTACTAACAGTAATTTGCAGAGCAAGCAGCATGTTCTGCTGGGATTTTTTTGTTATTTTTGGTGGTAATAAAACGTTTGTTCAAATTTTAATTATATTACGGTATGAAATGAATATAAACTTTATTGAAAAACATATACTTTATTTAGTAATTATATTTTCAGTTCTTGAATAAAGATTATCCTAATGAAATTAGGGTAGTTCTTTAACATTACTACTATCATAGCAAATTAGTAATGTTTATGATTGCAAGTATTTGCCTGATAAATTCTGACTGCAAACTTAAATCATATAGTACAAAATACAATTTAAATTGTTTTTTTCTGTATAAGAATAATAATTCTTTTATTTTTTTTCTTTTGTGATATAATAAAATAAAGATAATAATGTCTAAATGTGACAGAAGCCTGTACATTAGAGAATTTATGAAAGAAAAACGAGATACTGAAAAAAGAATAAAATATCTTCTTGTAGAGTGCAATATTGTTGGTAGAGGGAATTATGTTCATCTAGATTCAGACATTCAAAAGATTTTTAAAGTTTCTAAAGATGTGCACATCGATATATTGATGTTTTCAATCACTTTGCCTGAAAATAAATTTTGTTTAAGTAAAGTTGAATCTAATTATGGTGATGTTGATGACATTACTGTTGAAAATAGTTTATACAGTAGTATTGATACTCTAACTTCAACAAAAGATTTTTTATATGAGTGGACATTAAAATACTGTATAAAAGATGATGCTTTAAATGCACTTTTATTTCACTTAAATAAATTTACTCCATCTATACCAAAATGCAGGCAGACATTACAAAAATCTCTTCAAAAAGTTAATGTTTTATATGTCAGTGGAGGCGATTGTATATATCTTGGAGTTAAAAGTGCAATTGATAATTATATATCAACAGTTGGAAATAAGGAAAAGCATGATCTAATTGTAAGTATTGATGGTGCACCTATGTACAATAGTAAAAAGACTTCCATTTGGCCTATACTAATTACAACTAACAGAAAAGGAACATATGCTGTTGCAATTTGGTATGGTCAGGGAAAACCAAACAATTTGGATAAGTACTTTGAAGATTTTATTCTTGAAATGAAAAAATTGCAAACTAAAGGGTATAAACAGCTGCAGGTGACTATTAAAGCTTTTGTTTGTGATGCGCCAGCAAGAGCATTTGTTAAATGCATTATAGGGCATAGTGGCTACCATAGCTGTGAAAGATGTATGGCAGTTGGCACACAAAAAGATGGTGTAAGATTATTGGAAACAACTGCTTTACTTTGCACTGACATGGCTTTTAAAAATAATTTGTATAAAGATCATCAACTTGAGAGTCTTTCTCCGCTTGTTCAGTTAAATTTCCCAATGGTAACTGGATTCCCATTGGACTATATGCACCTTATATGTCTTGGGGTAGCTAAAAAACTTCTAATAAACTGGTGTAAAGGTCCCCAATGTATTAGAATAAGTCAATCTGTTAAAGACAGTATTTCAAATGAACTCATAAATTTACGAAGTTATACACTATCCAGTTTTCAACGTAGACCACACTCTTTAAATGAACTTGAGAAGTGGAAAAGCAACAGAGTTTCAATTCTTTCTGCTTTATGCTGGACCTGTTGTTTTAAAAAGGAAAAATAGATAAAACTAGCTATGACTTATTTATTTATATATCTTTCAATTGCTATGCACATACTGCTTTCTGATAAAATGGTGAAAAATGAATTGTTAGTTTTGCCATATGCTAAACAGTTGCTTATATGGTTTGTTAGAGAAGTGCAAATTTTGTATGGGGAGATTTTTGTAACATACAATGTTCATAGCATGATTCATTTAGCTGATGATTGTGTTAACTTTGGGGAGAGTCTTGATCATCTATCAGCTTTTCCTTTTGAAAACTTTTTGGGTCAAATTGAAAAAATGGTGCGAAAATCACATCAGACTGTTGCCCAAATAGTGAATCAACTAAATGAGAGAAAAAAATTGGATATTTTTCTTAGAGAAAGGAATGGTAAAGGAATTTCTGTCCAAGTGGGAAATAAAAAGATCACATCAAATCTATGAGAGTTTATTTCATTAAAGACAAAGGGTTTTATTTTAGTAGAAGAGGTTTGGTAGATCTTTTAAAATGCAAGGCTCTAAATCCTCATTCCGTTCAAAAGTTTTTTTCTGATTGTTCTGAAACATCTTATTTAGACGTTTGTTATGTAAATTCATTAGCCAACCTAAAAACAATTTTTCTGAAAAAAAAAGAACTTTTGAAAAAAGGCTTGATGATCAAAAAGTTCAAAAACCTGTTCAAAAAGGTGGTTATGCTTTTTTTCTGCTTAGACATAGTGATATTGCTTATGATCACTGATTTCTTCAATTAAAAACACAAATTTTGATTATACTTGCCGACCATCATTTTTTAAAGAATGTCTGTGCATGTGTCATTTTGTAAAATTTGTTATAAATTTGTCAAATATATAGTTTATTGAATAATTTTAAAGTGAGTTGAATGCATTTTAATTTATAAATTTTCTCTGTGAAACAAATATCTGGTATGTATATAGAAATAATAAAATATTTATGCTGGTGTTTTACATTAATAAATCTAAAAAGCGTTTAACAAAGTTTGTTGTTTTTAATCTCTAATGTATTTTTAATTTTATTTTGTAACTTATATAAGATTGTTTAGCATTAAATTGCACCAGAATATTAAAATGTCAATTTTTAAATGGAAAAATTAAAGAAGTGGAGGTGATTGCTAAAAGTTGGATGAAAAATGATAGGAAATGCTTCTGGCCGCCATTTAAAAATCCGCTGCATTTCGTAAAGCTGGAAGGCACTGGAAGATATACCCAGCTAGGATTTTATACACTATAGGTTTGCATATTACTATAAAAAAATGTAAAGTAATTGAATTAGATACTGAACTGTATGTTTTGACCAGTGCACTGGAGAGGATAAACATGTGCTGATGCAAATTTATTTTGGACCCCCTTTACAATATGACTATGCTCTCATTTAATATCACTTATTTTAAATCCAATATTCCAATTGGCATATGTTTAAATAATATGTTCTGAATGTCTTTAGAATGTTTAAAAAAGATTTCCAACTATTAAAAAAAGTTTTTTTATTCATTGACAAAAACATTTTTATTTTGGAGTCTTTATAAAAAACAAGTTTTTTTAACAATGTTTTTAGTTTTTTTTTAAAACTTTAATTTTTTTTTTTAAACTCTTAGTGTTTTTTAAAAACTAAAAAATTCATTAATTTTCATGGGTTTTTCATTAAAATTCATTAATTTTTATGCCGTGCACCAACTGCACCCCGTTCTCATAGGCCTGCTTTTGCCGCAAACATTTCAATTACATTTTCATTAGATATTGATAAATGATTTTACGTACATAGATTTGTGTTTAGATTTTTATAAAGAAGCTCAGTCACGCTTAGAAAAAGCAGCAGATGCTTCAAATATTGAAAATGACACCGCAGAGAAAAAAGGGACCAAGCGAAAGTAAATTTTACTAAAATTAGTTTTTAATAAATAAAAAATTTTACAATAAAGAATTACACAAATCATGTACTTTTTTTTGTTTAAAAAGTAAAGTTTATATTGAAGGAGAAAGACGGCAATGACATTCTGTGAAAGTGATGAAGATATTGTGGTTGGTAATGAAGGACTATACGGAAGACATTATTTTTGATAGTTCAAATAGCCAAAGAACATCTAACATGATTCCAAATATAGTAGGTTAACTATTTTTGTAAAAGAAAAATAATGGTTTTTTAAAATAAACATGCTTTTTTTTTAACTGAATTATAGATGTTTTTAAATCGATATCAACTCCCCATTTACACAGTGAAATAGCAAGCTTTTCAGTTGCTGAAAATAACATTGAATTCTCAAAAGAAACTAATCTATCTCAAGGGAAAATGATGTTGTCTTCAAATATATTGGTAAAAAAAAGTCCTAATATTGCGTTTGTTCTAATTAAAATCTGTGTGCGTGTGCAGTAAAAAAATTAATAGAAATCAGAACTATATGTTATAGAATATAATTTTGTTGACAAATATTTTATAAATATATGTTTGTTGACAAGTTGAAATAAAAATCACTATAGAATGTTTGAAAATTTTGTTTAATTTTTGTATGTATATTTTATCTATATCTAGGTAGAAAATGGCTCTAAAAATTGTGTTTTGGATAAAGAGGATAGCAGAGAAAGATATTGGTCTTGCCAGGGTAAATAAAATTTTTAAGAATGTATATTTCAATGTGTTAATCAAAGTTTTATTTATTTTTTCCATTTAGATAATTTTTCATGGTTAATTTTTTAAAAAATATTTTACATAAATAATAATAATATTATTTATTTTAATACATTTTTTTTTTAAGATTTTCAAAAAGTTGCGTTGAGTTGCATGGCAAAAATAGATAAAAAGGTACTACTGTTGCTTTTTATTTTAATGTCAAGGATTACATATGGCCCCCACAAATTTTCAAAATTTTCAATCAAATCAGAAAAGTGATTCAAGAATCAAAAAATCCATGTATTGAAATCAAGATAATTTCATTCATATAGAATGAACATAATATGTATTCTGACCCTTAAGTAATTTTTATTTTTTTAATAATAGATGAGTTCTCTTAGTCGTTGTGGAGGTAATACTTCATATAAATCGGCTTTTGCTTTTGGAAAGTTGTTGATGAGCGAAGACGCTGGGGCCTGTTTTAATGTCTCTAGTGGTTCATTGAAGATAAATTTTAAAACATACACCCTGTATCATATAATAGTGGGTAAGAATGGTTTTATGCATTTTTTTAGATTTTTCTTTTTACAGGAAATATATTTTGTTTATACCAGTCAGTCATTTATGTAACTATTTGCTATAATTTCTGCAGTTTGATTTTTTTCAAATTTGATTTGAATTTTCGATTTAGATGCAATTACACGACAGCATCATGATGCAAAAATTTGCGAATGTCATTCAGGCATTTCGGAATTTTTAAGGCAATCAGGAACACGACTCAATCGAAAAGTTTTAAAAATGAACAATGCTGCAAACGATAAACAAATTGTTTGAAAATGTAAATTTTGTGTTAAATTCAATAAAAAATTTTCTTACTTAACGCAGTGCCTACTTTATTTCATTATTCTTTTGAGTTAGCTTTGAATTGCTCTATCAATAAATTTTTTGCTAAATCCTTTATTTACAGCCTGTTTTTTACAAAACAAATAAATATTTGAGCAATATGTATAAATTTTATATACAAATATTTTATATATATACATACATAATATATATATATAAACTATAAATTAGTAGAAAATCACTTGACAAAAATTTTTTCATTTAACACTGTGTTCCATCAATAAAAAGACTCATCAAAAATAATGAGTTTTTTTTATTGATAAGAGCATTTCTGATGAGTCTTACAGTGTTAAATGAAAAAAATTTTGTTTAGTGATTTCCTACTAATTTATAATTGCTTTGTTCTTTTAAGAACATTGAGCACTCTATTTTGTAGAATACATTTTAAAGTTGTTTAAATATATATATATATATATATACATATATATATATATATATACATATTTCGTAAATTGTTGATATATTTTTTTTGATATATGCATCAAAAGCGATATCAAAATGCCGTCGGCTATTATAAAAATCAGTGTTGAATCACCAGAATAAATGTTTGTTGATTAAACGTTGAAAAGCAACATTCGATCAACGTTTTTTGTAAACACCAAATCAACGTTGATAAGTGGCTAACATTTTGGACAAAAAATCAATATGGAATCAATGTTGACGAGAAACATTGAATCAACATCAAATCAACGCCTCATTTTTTAGCGGGAATAATATTGTAATAACTAATTTAGTTAGTTTTAGATGGAACTAGAGATGATAGCTCCTTTAAACAGTGATATACTGCATTAAAATAAAACATACTAGTATTTATTAATTAGGCAAATATGTCGTTTTTTCCCCCGCACTTAAACCCTTTGTATCTCTCTCCCATCTTCCTGTTTTCCTGACTCATACAACCTTTAACTCTTTTAAGTCAACCGATTCCTTGCTCTATAGTTCTATTTTTTTCCAGTAACTCGTAAATTAATTCTGGCTGCTTACTGCCTTGTTGGGAGTGAATCTGAATAAAATAAAACTTAGTATATGAAATATATAATCGTTATATATTTCATATACTAAGTTTTTTTTACATTTATATATTTTTTACATATAAAATATATGTATATATATATATATATATATATATATATATATATATATATATATATATATGTGCATATATATGTATATATATATATATATATATATATATATATATATATATATATATATATATATATATATATATATATATATATATATATATATATATATATATATATATATATATATATATATATATATATATATATACTATAGCATATATAATATATACTGTATTTTTGTTACATTAATTATGAATATTCAGATTTTTCATAAATATGAATTTTCAGATAAAGAATTAAGAAACAAAGAATAATGAATGAAACACTGCTGCCCCATTCCAAACTCTTAGTCGATGTAGTAGCACGCTGCTGCAAGTCAGGCTATGTATAAATATATTAAATTTAAATTATTAGTTTACAATATTTATTATAAATTTTATTTTTCAAATTTATTTTCAATTTTATTTACAATATTTATTATAAATTTTATGTATTCACCTTGCCTTAAAATTATAAATTTTAAGGCAAGGTGAATTAATCCAAATGTTTAAATTAGTAAAAAAATTGACGAACTAAATTTGCTTAACCAATATAAATATTTTTATACTAATTGTCGAGCAAGAAGTCATAAATTAAAAATGCATAAGAAGTCAATAACACAATCAAACAAAATTTTTTCACTAATAGAGTTGTAAATGACTGGAATTTACTAGCACAAGAAATCATAGTCTCCAAACGTAAATTGATTTAAAAACAACATTTATAAATACTTTAAATTTTAACCTCAAATATCAGATTTTATGAAATGTTTTTAATCCTTGTTAACTTTTTTGGTTGTTATAAACTGAAATTCAATTTAATTTCAGTTTTAACTCTTATGAGTTACAGCGCCATTTCTATAAATTCTATAATAAAATATCTATTAATAATTTTGATTATATAAAATTTTAATATATAGTTACTACTAATAATACTAATTGTAGTATTTTGTATTTTGATAAAGACATGAGTCATATCATAATAGTATTATGATGTTATACCTTTTTTTTATTTTTGTATCTATATGTATGTGTGTGAGTTACATTTTTAGTTGTGAATGTCATAAAGTTTTTTATCAGATTTAAAATCAAGTAATCATTTTCATTGTACTACAAGTGAGATATTTGTTTGATTTTACAAGTTGTAGTTAGTTTATGATAAAAAAAATGATTCTTTTTTATTCCTTTATTTCATTGATTTTAACTTATCCATTATTTTATTTTAGTTACCTACTTTTGACATATGGTTTTAATTTAGTAAACTTCCATGAATTTAAGTTTACTTTATTAATCATTCACCAACAGTTAAGGAAAAATTGAATTTAACTCAATAAAGGTAGAATTAGTTTTATTTTCAGGTAACATTGCAAAATATGATTTAACTGTAGTTAGATAATATCTTATTGTTGTTTTGTACCATTATTTATTTACATTTATTTTACATTTATTTACATTTATTTACTCAACTATAATATGTCTGTTGTACTCTTTCTTAAACCCCACAAAGTATACCTTATCTAACCAAACAAACATATCATCGTTGTTTATGCAGTTTTAATTCATTAATGGACGGTTTATTTAATAGAATAGTGACAAACTGTTTCCAACTGCTTTAGCTTATTATTATCGCTGTTTAAAAATGATTACTGATTTTTTTTAAATTATAAAATTATCTTATCAATTATGTAATTGTTTCAGTTGGTTATTTTATTTTTATCATTGTTATTTGTATCATTAATATTATTAGCTGGTATTTACTTAAATGTTTCGTAAATGACCTACATTATTAAGTTTTTCTTGTCAAAATTTATAATTTGGTTGACAAAGTTAACCAGTTTGGTAGATGCAATTTTTAAAAAAACTTAATTTAGTTTCTTAAATAAAATGGATTAAGTGAATGATGAAAATAAAGAACAAGACTTTCTCGATGTTAATATTTACTTAACTAAAGGGGTCTATCCCACAAGTTGTACTCCCAATGAAAAGAGAATATGTTTTCCAGGTTTAGAATGGAAGGTAATCAATTGAAAAATATGACAAAGAAGGGTTTATGGGTTGAGATTACTTTTAGCAAAGAGCAGAGAAAGTAAATTATTTGTTTTTGTCATAGTAAACTTATTTTACTTATCACCTTAAAAGCACTACAAGGTTTCAGAACGTTTTTACTGGCCTGGAAATTTTCAATAAATATTTTCCTATTATAATGGCAGATCTAAACAGTTAAAGCAAAAATAAAAAATCCATTTTTTATTCAAGATAATTGTTCAAAACTTAAAATATTATCATGAGTTTACCGTGATTCAGCTACAGTCCCTTAAGTAATTATAGAAGAGTACACCCTGAAAACTTCAAGTTTTCATTTTCAATTTCATGTTTTGTACAAGGTCTAAAAAAAGAATTCTGTTTAAAACACATTTAAAAAAATTTATATTAGTAATATATGTGGCAAAAGTTAATTAGGTACTAAATAAATTGAAATAAAGGTTGCAAAAACAATTAGGTACAAAACAAAAAATTTAGTTTACTAAAAGTCAGGAAATTGCCGTTGCTATGGGCGTTACTATAGGAGCTGAAAAAACTTCACTTATTCTTATAATATTGAATAAATATATTCAATATTATAAATATATAAATCAATTATTCTTATAATATTGAATACATATATTCTAATAATATAAATATATATATATATATATATATATATATATATATATATATATATATATATATATATATATATATATATATATATATATATATATATTCTCAGAGCCGTAACAACCGGGGGAGCCTTGGCCCCTCCAAAAAACCTTTAAACTATAATTATTAGGGAAAAACATACGTTAAATAATTTTTATCATAATTTTTATCATATTTTAAACATACGTTAAATAATTTAAATATTATTTAAATAATATTTATTATCCCTTTCCACCTTTAAAAGAACCCTAGGGCCCCCTAATATCAAAGTTGTGGTTACGGCTCTGATTCTGAATCTAGAATAAATTTCAAACGAGATAACATAAAAAACATAATTTTTATTTTTTACTGTTTTTAACTTAAACGTTAAATGAAATATAAAATTCTAAATATGTCAGTGTTAACATTTTTTTAATTTTTTTTAAAACTTTTAAACCTGTAAAAAATGATCTTGTGAACTAAAAAGCTTCAAGTTTATTTGAATGAGTTACATGACGCATAATATTACTATGTTAATTATAATAATATTATGCTTAGTATATAAGGTGTATAAGCTTAGTATATAAAGCTTAGTATATATGCTTCGTATATAAAGTGTTAAAGTTTTCTTTATGCCGCAGAATAATGCGCGAGTTCTCAAACCATCGTTTAAACAAACGCTAAAACACATTGCTTAAGTGGTCCGAAGTAAATAATCCGCAAAAAAGTAGGACAGTTTACTCCAACGTAGGACAGTTTGCTCCGGAATAAATTGTCCTAGACGGACGGATAGGACAAACTAGGACGTTCTACTTCTGAGTAAAATTTCTTACTCCGCGGACAGTTTTCTCCGTGACAGAACGAGTTCTGACGTTACAAAAACAAAACAAAACAATAACAAAAAGACGTCAAAGACTTTAGTCCTCGGTGTCGAATAAGGATAGTAAAAATTTCTTTGAATGCCGGCACTTTAATAATATTTCATATCTTATTTTGAGAATGTTTTTCCCTTTATATGACAATATATGAAATTTCTCGCAGAGACAATTTCATATATTGTTAACGTTTACGATGTCATCTAAAGTTGCGAACTTTAGATGACGTCGTAAACGTAAAATTATATGGTACAACCCCTTGTTTAGCAAAACTATTGAAACTAAAATTGGAAATCGTTTCTAAGCTATAATTAACTAACACTCTCCAGTAGGACACAGGCTTCATAAAATTTTTAATCGAAACTATATTAAACTTAGCTATAGTTGCATGCCTAATGTCAAGTCTTTAATAAATGCACAAAACAATAAAGTTTTACAAAACGATAAAAATAAAACATCAAAAAAATGCAACTGCATAAACAAAAAAATTTGTCCATTAAATAGCCAATTCCTTTCATCAATCTTAATTTTACAACATCATACCAATCCAAACTATGTTGATTTGACAGAAGAGCAAAAGATATAATTGGTAGCATTCAGAATCCTGAGGAAATTGAAAAAACCATCTAAAGAGACTCATGCTTATTTGTAAAAAAGTGTTTAAATAATGAACTTTATGAAAATTTTACTTATCACTTTGAAACCGTTACAAATAGAAAATGTGCCATACAAGCAATATTGTTAACACTTCCAAAACTAAAACTCCAAAAGACAAAAACTCTTTTTACTTTGCAGGAGCAAAACTTTTCAACGCGTTACCTATGGACATTAGATTACGACAGAACTAACATTTTTTAAAAGAAAAACTAAACAACCACTTTTTTTAAAGTAGCCATGACATACACATTTTACTAATTTTATTACTTTTAATACCTTTTGTTATTTTTACATAATTTCTGTTTTATGTTTTAGTTTTTAAACAGGACACATGTTGATAACAGTATTTATAACAAAAAGTATATACCAATGTAAAAATATCATTTTATTTATATATTTGTATAAATAATAAATTATATATACATATATTATAATAAATAATAAATAAATAGACTAGAGACAAATTTCCACTGAAGTGAAAGTAGTAAAGCAATTGGAACACAATTTCATAGAAATTGTGAATTTGTAAACAATTTTATCATTGTGAAAGTAAGACGACTAAAAGAAGATAGCCATCTGGACTCTAAATATACAAATAAGGTAAAAAAAATACACGGTGGACCGCTTGCAGATAAAAACTTCACATTAGGGATAAACAACTGCAGCGAACATTTATCAAAAAAGAAGAATGAGCATAGGTGGTAAACTCAAAAGAATGAATTTAACAACTGAGGATCTCAGAGCCTTAATTAAAAATGCAGAAAAATCAGAACACAATATCATTGTAAGAATATGTAGAAATGGTAGCAGGTAATAACAAAAGCAATTGTAATCATTTTGAAGCTTTTACCGTAATTTATCGTGGCATTTAAAAAATCACGCTTACAAAGCTGTAGATATTCCCAGCTTCTAAAATGTAAAAACAAAGAATACAATATTAAGCAAAGAAAAATGTTTTAGACAATCTAGCTATTCAACTTTTTTGTTGCGCACATGATTAGATACCAAGATAGATTGACCATAAATATGTAAGCAAAACTTACATATTTATGGTCAATCTATTAAATGCTTTGTGAAAGAGGTGCCAAGAGTTGTAAAGTTAGTGTATAGAATTGAGGGAAGAGATGGTTTCATAAGAGCTACGCATATACATACACACATAGAAAACTCATACTGCATGCCAATCAAAGTAAAACATACATAATATTTTAACTTTATGTTAGTTTGTGTATAAAATATACTTTTACATTATTATGTGTAAGCTTTAAAGATTTAAGAAACAAAAATCTGTCATCTATAGTCCAAACATAATAAGTTAATCGTCTTTCTTATTGTAAGAAACATGTGTAAAATTAAATGAATAAAATCAATACGCAAAACTAAATACAGGCAAAAAAAAAAAAAGAATGATCGGACAAAAATTTAGATTGCAAAGCTATTTTTTTTTAACAAATTCACTCCAAACAAGGCTGCAAGCAACCACTGTTGAGCTGTTAGTGAGGAAAGAATATTGTTAAAGAGTAAGGAAATAGTTGACAGAAGACTTGTAAAGTTGAAGATTGTATGAGTTATGAAAAGATGATAAGAGAATTACAGAGCATTTGTGTGTGGGGGAAAAAACTTGACGAATAAATATTTTTAGAGCATGAAGTGACAGATACAGTAAAAGAATGCAACTTTGCTGAATGATCAAGTCAAACATGAATGAGTTTTAGTTAATGGACCTAGAGTTTTGGTTGATGACAGCAATCATGATAATATTTGTAGAAAAGATGAAGTAGTGCAACCATACATCAATGGGAGAGTAACTCAAGCTATGCAGACAAAGCAGGTCCAACTATGCTTACAATATGTTTTTGGACCTTAACTAGAAGTGAAAGAGCATCATTAGAAGTACCGACCCAAATATAGCAATAAAATTTCATACATAGGCTATTAAGAGATTTGTACTTCGCACTCGATTGTATGTATGGTTTTCCATAAGAGGTTAGTAGTGAAAAATAATACCAGAAGGCGTAAGCAAAATGACTGAGAGAGTTGCCTTCTAATAATATACGAATATCCACAATATTGCAGTTTCCAATAAAAAAATAAGTTTAGCTAGTATTAAAATCCAATGCCTAAAACTGAAATCAGATTCATGATGGATTCATACTGTGTTCAGGTGTTCAGAAATAAAAATGTTTAATAGTAACACTAATAATAAAAGCAAATGAAGCAAACTTATGGAATAAAAAAACAGTAAGCCAAACTTTATCAAATGCTTTTAATATTTCCAGAGCAATGGTCCTTGCCTCGTCACCTCCATCTAATGCATAATAGAATTATTCAGTTACATCAGTTAGCAAGCCAGCTCAAGAATAAGAAGACCAAAAACCAGATGTGAGAAACTTGTTGATTAAATACTCAAAAAACATGGAAATAATAACAACTAAACTGATCGAACAATTGTTGGAGGGGTCAAAATATTTAACAGAGTTTTAAAAACTGGACCCACAAGTGCCATTTTCCAGCAGGCAGGAAAAAATGATTCAGTCAAACACTTAAATAATTTAAAGAGATAAAAAATAACTTGAAGAAATTAAATGGCTTTGGAAACAGTTTATAAAACAATTTAGTCGGGAGCACAATCTGTAGAAGAGTTAATTAAGAAACGACTGTGGACAACAGAAGCCAAAGTATGTTGTCAATCATTGGATTAATCAGTTTAACTGAAACGGCAGTAAAAGTGTGGCTATTAGATTCAAGATTTGAATTAGAAAAAATTTGCCTAATATCTAAAATAAATAACTGCCTACCTAAACCAAAACTTTTAGTGAATATAGCTACATTGACTAATAACTAAATTTATCATTAAGAAAGAATGATCAATTAAAACAATATAATTTTGACAGCATTTACGCATTAAAAAAGTAAGAAAATAAAATATTATTTTAAATACCTGCAGGCAAAATAATAACTGGTTGCAACTCATTATCTAAAAAAAATGATACAGTAAAGTAACTTATAAAAACATATTGCAAAAAGCATAGTCGCAAAATCAAATAAAAATTGAACACAAAGAATGGATTCAATTAAAAACATACTCGAAATACCATTGATAATAAACAAATTTCTAATTAAACTATCTTGGACTTCATACCAAGGATCAGATGCATATACTTTCACGTTATCAAAACTTTGAACTTGGCTATTGTTTTCAGAAAAGACAACTTCTCCATTCAATCGAATTGTGTATACGTAAACTGAGTTTCTCAAAAATTGACTTATTTCAACATTAGACCACTGATTTAATTCAAGCGGATTTGTAGCAAAAACTCTGTCAATGTTACCATTAATTGGTGCAGATATATATAGACCACCTCTTCCATCAGCATGAAACCAGATACCGGGAACACGATCACCATAATGACCAAAATTAGAACCAATAGAAAAATGAATAACACTATGCCAACCAGCAACAAACTTTTTTGGATAGATATCAAATGAAACTAAATACTCTTTATCTAGTTTTGGCAGTTCTGCAATTATTTTTCCTTTAACTAATGGAGTAGAAATGCTGCCAACAAGGTATTCTACAAAATAAGTTCTTTTCAATAGAAACAGTTATAAAAAAAAAGCTATCTTTTTTAAAATGTTTTTTGACATCAACTATAATGCCATTCTAACAAAAAAACTTAAGCTTACGAGTATTTCCATTGATAATTTGAAGGTTAGAGATTGAGCCATCTTGGCGAGCATACCAAGGATCAGAAGCATATACTTTTACGTTTTTAAAATCTCTAGCATCTGAATTTTCAACTCTATGGATGTTAACACCATTCAAATCAACGGAATACCAGTACTTACCATCACGCAAAAATTGATAAATTTTAATATGAGACCATTGATTTAATGGAAGTCGAGTTGTTGAAACACGATAGTTATAATTACCACTAACTGCAGCAAAAATAGTAAGTGATCCTGAACCGTCTTCATTAAACCATACACCTGGAATCCTGTCACCATAATTTCCATAATCTTTTCCCGAAGTTAAATGAAGAACATTATTCCATTCCTTAGTGTAAATATTAGGTTTAACATTAAAATCCACAGTGTACTCCTTTTTCAAAACATAGAGTGTTCCAAGTAATGATCCTTGAGTAATGACAAACTCGTTTTTACGATTGATAAATTCTGAATAAAAATAAAATTTAGCTTCATATGATTTTAAAAAAACTGATTAATATTTTTTTAGTTTGCCAGTAATAGTTTTCATTAACTTTAGAAATGAAAACTATAAATCTTATTTTACAAATTTTAGGTAAAAAAATGATTTATCACTTTTTTTTGTGGATTTACAAAGGCTGTGGGTTTATATATATATATATATATATATATATATATATATATATATATATATATATATATATATATATATATATATATATTTATATATATATATATATATATACATATATATATATATATATATATACATATATATATATATATACATATATATATATATATATATTTATATACATATATATATTTATATATATATATGTAAGCTATGTTAGTGTATTTTACAAATAGAGTGCTCAATGTTCTTAAAGAACAGAGCAATAATAATTTCGTAAAAAACACTTATCTAACTTTTATCTTCGACTTTAAGTTTCACCATTGCTGGATCATCAGGAAGAGTTACTTAATCTTAAAAAAAAATTCAATTTATAGAAAAAAATTTTTTTCAGGAAGTTAAAAATTATTATAAAAAAATCTTTAATTACTATATTTTTTTTGTTAACGTGAAGGTACAAAATGTAATTATTAAATAATTTTCTTTGGAATGAGAATAGTTTAATTTGGTCATTTGTATTTGTAATTTTTTAAGAGGTATTTATTTTCGTTCCTACATTTTGAAATTAATTCAGACTTTTTATTCAATAAATTTTCCTGATTTAAATGAGTAATTATTTAAAATTTTTCTTGCAAACATAGCATACATTTTTTGGAAATGTTATTATAGGCAGAGACAGATTTTAGAATAGACCATTGTAAATTAAAATTTTTATTTTTTTCTTTTAAATCCAAAATATATTTTGACAGCATAGTCTCTTTTGTATATTTTTTGTGTTTAAACAATTGTTTGTGGTTGGCATAACGTTTTTTCCATTCCCCTCGGTTAAGCCAATATATTGTTTTTCAGGGTTATTTTGTGAGGAAACAATGCACTTGTAAGTTAAATTTTTCGATAGGCATTTTCCATTTAGAGGGCAATCTTTTGTTTGTTTACAATTACAGTAATCAGTGTTTTTTTATTATTATTAAAGCGTAGTTGTGTCCTTTTATAATTCTTTCTAAATTTTTTGTACAACTATAACTCACTTTAATGGTATTTCTGTTAAAAATCTTATGTAGTTTATTAAAGGGAGGAAAATATTTGTCTACTAATTTTAGAAAAATTTTACTTATACTTGTTGAAACATTTTTGCTGTACGGGGGGTTGAACCAAATTATGTTTCAATTTCTATTACCCTTTTTTGCAATTTTCTTTTCAAATTTTACAGCGAAAATGTTTCAACAAATATAGGTAAAATTTTTCTAAAATTATTAGACAAACATTTTTCTCCCTCTAATAAATGACATACATTTTTAACAGAAATACCATTAAAGTAAGCTATAGTTGTACAAAAAATTTAGAAAGAATTATAAAAGGCCACAACTACGCGTTAATTAATAAAAATGAACATATGAAAGAAAAAAACACTGATTATTGTAATTGTAAACAAAAAATAGATTGCCCTCAAAATGGAAAATGACTTTCGAAAATATAATTTACAAGTGCATTGTTTCCTCACAAAATAATCCTGATATATTGACCTAAGGTGTTACATCTCTAAATAATTTTCATATTTTCAATTTTTCACAAACATACTTTTTAAATAGTTTAAATATCAAAGAATTCAAAAAAGGGATTTGTTTTTGTAAAAAAAAGTTATAAATACCTAAAATGACACTTTATTTTAAGGTAGTAAAATTTTAGCGCCTAGCAACGCTCATAGCAACCATGTAAGACTCTTAGATAGGTGAATATTTTCTAGATAAGGGCATAGTTGATGTTTATACAAACTGCTATCCACTTTGTTTTTTATCTAAAATCCATAACTTTAAACATTTTTGAACATAGTAAAGCGGAAAGCATTTTAATGATAAAGATAAGTGTGTGTTTTTTCGGTGGATTTTTCTAAGCATTTATTTATATTACGACTTTAATATGGAATCATCTGATAGAAGAAAAAAGTCGAGAGCAAAGAGACGTCCAATTAACTTAATTACAGTACAAACTTCTATTGAAAGCAAATATACAGATATAGATAAAGTCACAACATCCACTTCTCAAAACAAATCAACTTCTGCGAAAAAAATTAAAATGGACTCTAGCTTTCCATAATACAATTAAAAATGACTCTGAATGCTATGTTTTTATGAATACTGATATACTTAGAGATATTATCAATTTTATTGGGACTTGTCCTTGTTGTCAATGCAAAAAATTACAATTAAAGCATGACATTTCTGCAAAGAAAGGATTAGCATATATGTTTTTTATTTACTGTCGATACCCAAACACTGTTCAAAAACTGTATAGGTTGCAAATACTGGGAGTTAAAAAAAGAATCATCTGCCTATAATATATGGCATGCTTCACATAACTGTACCATTAACCATAAAGGAAGTGCTGGAGCAATGGAGTCAGCTGGTGCCCTTTTAATGTTTAAACGTTCTGTCCGAATAAACAGTTTACGATATACAAAATCCAGAGGTGATGGTGATAGTAAATCATTTAAAGATATATTTGATGCAGACCCATATCCGGGATATAAAATTGTAAAAAGTGAGTTTGTTGGGCATGTTTAGGAAAGGGTTGGATCACAATTAAGAGCTTTGAAAATTAGTTACAAGGGCAAACTTTTAATTGATGGTAAGCGACTGATTGGCAAGGAAAGAATGAATGATAAAGTTATTAATATGCTTCAGAATTATTATGGCATGGCCATACGTAAAAAAATAAAGGTGATATATATGGCATAAAAAAAAGTATTGCTGCACTCATACATCATTGTTCAGCAAACGATGATCCTGAAGACCGTCATAAATTTTGCCCTCGAACTATTGAATCTTGGTGTAAGTACCAATTGGATAAGCTAAACAATACTTCTAAATACAAGGACAGTATATCTCTACCAAAGGCTGTAAGTGATATAATCAAACCAATTTTTTCTTGGAAAGATCTTGGTTCAGACAACCTTTTAAAAAGATGTTTAGATAGAGAGACTCAAAATGTTAATGAGGCTATGAACAATATTATATGGACGCGTGTTCAAAAATCTGTTTATGTTGGTAGAAGTATAATTGAGATTGCTGTAGCATCAGCAGTTTTATTATTTAACAATGGATCAAATTGTATTTTGGAAGTTTTTAAAAATTTGAATATTCAAACTAATAAAGTTTAATTACAAAGTTTAACTGAAAAAGACAAATTGCGTATTTATCAAGTAAACAAAAAGTCAACCGATTCAGGAAAAAGTCATCAAAAAAGTTAAGAGCCAATAGAAGAGGTTTTGATGATAAGAATAATGAAGAAGAGGGTGAAAATTTATGGGAAAAGAGAACTTTGAATCATTTTTATATGCTTTTAATATTATATTTTTAGCTATTTTTCTTTATTTACTGTTTTTACAAATTATCTTTTTTAATTTTCTGTCGAAGATGGTAAATTATGTATTCTACCAATTGTTTTGAAATTTGGCACAGTTTTTCCTAAGATGATTGTTTACGTTCTGAAAATTTTAAAAATTAAAAAAAAAAATTATTAAAAAAAGAACCCCCTTTTTTCTATATAATTTAAAATAAAAAATGTCTTGAAGCATATATTAAAAATTTCATATCATAAAATATTTATGATATGAAATTTTTGAAATTGCCAGAACGTGCAACTCAATTTCAACATTTCATGTAACAATTTTGAGCTTTTAAATGTTATTTGTTCAAAAGTTATTTTTGACAGAAGGTTACCCCCTTTTTTACCAAAAAAGGGCTAATTATGCAAATAACTTATTTTTTTATTATTTAAAAAAAACAAAACCTTTTTTTCTTTTTCTTTTTCAATACTACACCAGAAAAATATAACTTTATACCAGTTTATTGAAATTTATTTATTTAGAGATGTACCACCTTAACCGAGGGGAAATGGAAAAAACGTTATGCCAACCACAAACAATCGTTTAAACACAAATAATATTCAAAAGAGACTATGCTGTCAAAATATATTTTGGATTTAAAAGAAAAAAATAAAAATTTTAATTTATAATGGTCTATTCTAAAATCTGTCCCTGTCTATAATAACATTTCCAAAAAATGTATGTTATGTTTGCAAGAAAAATTTGAAATAATTACTCATTTAAATCAAGAAAATTTATTAAATAAAAAATCTGAATTAATTTCTAAATGTAGGCACGAAAATAAATACCTCTTAAAAAATTATAAAAACAAATGACCAAATTAAACTATTCCCATTCCAAAGAAAATTATTTAATAATTACTTTCTTTAATTTCCCGTTAACAAAAAAAAATATAGTAATTAAAAAATTTTTTTTAATAATTTAAAACTTCCTGAAAAATATTTTTTTCTATAAATTGAATTTTTTTTTTGATTTAGTAACTCTTCCTGATGATCCAGCAATAGTGAAACTTAAAGTAGAAGTTAAAAGTTAAATAAGTGTTTTTTACTAAATTATATATATATATATATATATATATATATATATATATATATATATATATATATATATATATATATATATATATATATATATATATATATATATATATATATATATATATATATATATATATACATAATAGATATTGGATGGAATAGTATTTTATGTACGTTAACTAAAACAGTAAAAAGCACAACTTTGCGTATTTAAAAGAAAAGCGCATAATTTTTGCATAATTATGCAACCATTGTTAAGAACTAAAATATGTTTTAAATCAATTTCTTTGAATACTTGTAAGTTAAAAGTTTGTTATTATCATTTTTCTAATTTAATCTTTTTTTCTTTTTATAGTTTTTAAAAAAACAATTTTTTTCACTTTACAAGTATTTTCAGTTTGAAAGTTCTGAAGAAAGTTCAAAATTTAATGAAATTCTTTAATTATGCTTACTCTTTTGTTTAAAAATATTTCAAAAACAAAAGAACTTTTTAATTACGTTTTTTTACGCAACGAAAAAGTTGTGCATTTTTACTGTTTTAGTTTAGGTACATAAAATACGATTCAACCTAGATAATGTATTATTATGGTATAATAATGATACAAAAGCTCTTGTGAGTTTAACAGTGCTCAATATTATTAAATAATAGAGCAATATTTATTTATTTATATAAAATGAATGAATAAAACTTTTAATGGATCTCAGAAATTCGTGCCTTTCGGCAATCATCAGCCATTTTTTATTTCGACATTTAAAAACCGTTTAAAAACTAAAAATTAAATTACGGTGGAACGAGGTCTGTCGTTACAAAAACAGTACAAAACAAAAACAAAAAGACGTCAAAGGCTTTAGTCCCCGGTGTCGAATAAGGATAGTAAAATTTTCTTTGAATGCCGGCATTTTAATACTATTTCATATCTTTTCTTTATTAAGTTTACTACTTTATATGACAATATATGAGATTTCTCGCGGAGACAAAATTTGCAAACTTTAGATACTTGATTGTAGGGCTTACATCGTGCTATTATTTTCCATTTAACAATCGGTTTTATATTTTTCGATTTTAGCATCCATATTTGTTTGGGAAGTTCAGTGTCATTTTTATATTTGGGTACATTGAAAGATTTAAGATGATTGGCATACCTTAATTTAAATGTGGTTTCACTTATACCAAAATAAACTTTGTCTTTGATTTGAGGATCTCCAGAGTTTACAGTAGCTTACTATACGACATTGTTAGAAAGGCATTGGCTATTTAACGGACAATTTTTTTGTTTATGCGGTTGCATTATTTTGATGCTTTAATTTTATCGCTTTGTAAAACTTTATTGTTATGTGCATTTATTAGAGACTTGACATTAGGTGAATAAAAATTTTATGAAGCCTGTGTCCTACTGGAAAGTGTTGGTCAATTAAAGCTAAGAAGCGATTTCCAATTTTAGTTTTAACAGTTTTGCTAAACGGGGGTTTTACCATATAATTTTACGTTTGCAATGACTTTTTTAATTTTTCATTTTTTGCGGTTGGTAAGTGAGTTTTGAATTGTATCCTGATTTACGTAAAGCCTCTTCATACGGAAGAATGGAATTATTGAAAACAGTTTCATTCACTGTCTTAGTGGATAATCGTAACTCAATAGTTTGAGGAATCTCTTTTAATACATTAGGTGGTTTGAGTCAGATTGAACATACAAAAGTCGGTTATTAGATTTACAATATGGTTGATAAGAACTGTTAATTAGGTTCACTGTTACACAAAGATATTTGACAAGTTTAATATTACATGGGATTGAGATAAGTAGGATATATTTTTAATCGAAACTATATTAAAGTTAGCTATACTTGCGTGCCTAATGTCAAGTCTTCAATAAATGCACATAACAATAAAATTTTACAAAGCGATAAAAATGAAACATCAATAAAATTCAACTGCATAAACAGAAAAATTTGTCCGTTAATTAGCCAATGCCTTTCTAACAATGTAGTATACCAAGCTATTGCAAATTATGGAGATCCTCAATTCAAAGACAAAGTTTATTTTGGTATAAGTGAAACCACATTTAAGTTAAGGTATGCCAATCATCTTAAATCTTTCAATGTACCTAAATATAAAAATGACACTGAACTTCCCAAACAAATATGGATGCTAAAATCGAAAAATATAAAACCTGTTGTTACATGGAAAATAATAGCAAAATCTAAGCCCTACAATCAAGCATCTAAAGTTTGCAACCTTTGTCACCGCAAGAAAATTCATATATTGTCATATAAAGGAGAAAATTTAATAAATTAAAAATATGAAATAGTATCAAAGTGCCGGCATACAAAGAAATTTTTACTACCCTTTTTCGAGATATATATATATATATATATATATATATAGAGAGAGAGAGAGAGAGAGAGAGAGAGAGAGAGAGAGAGAGAGAGAGAGAGAGAGAGAGGGAGAGAGAGAGAGAGAGAGAGAGAGAGAGAGAGAGAGAGAGAGAGAGAGAGAGAGAGAGAGAAAAAGAGAGAGAAGCGTGCAGTCATTTAAATTATTTGAGTAAATCAAAGATCTTCTTTCCTGCAAAGGCTACTCTCCAGATTAATAAACAAATAAATGTTCGAATATTAATATACGATTTCAAAATTAATCTTTACTTTACAACAACATACCAAGCAAACTATGTTTATTTGACAGAAGAGCGAAAGGTATAATTGGTAGCCATCATAATCTTAAGGAAATTGAGAAAACCATCAAAAGAGACTCATGCTTATTTGTAAAAAATTGTTTACATAATGAACTTTATGAAATTTTTACTCATCAGTTTGAAACCGCTAAACCCTAAGAAATATACCATACAAAGAATATTGTTAAGACTTCCAAAAATAAAACTCGAAATGACAAAAAACTTTTTTTACTTTGCAGGAGCAAAACCTTTTAACGAGTTACCTTCAGACATTAGAATACGGTAGAACTAACATTATTTAAAAAAAAACAACTAAACAACTACTTTTTCAAAAGCAGCATTTTACTAATTTCAATACTTTTTATAACTTTTGCTATTTTCAGATATTATAAATTCTGTTTTAAGTTTTAGTTTTTAAATAGGACACATGTTGATAACAGTTTTTATAACTAAAAGTGTATACCCTGTAAAAATATCATTTTAATAAATAATAAATATACAGACAAGAGACAAAATTCCTCTGAAGTGAAAGTAGTGAAGCAATTGGAACACAATTTCATAGAAATTGTAAAATTGTAAACAAATTTATCATTTTTAAATTAAGAAGACTTATAGAAGATAGCCATCATCTAAAATTACAAAAAAGGTAAAAAAAAAGCATGGTGGACCGCTTGCAGATAAAAATTTCATATTTAGGAGCAACAATTGCAGTAGACATGTATCAGAAAAGAAGAGTGAGCATAGGTGGTAAATTCAAAAGAGTGAAACAACTGACGATCTCTGAGTCTTGATAAAAAATGCAGAAAAATCAGAATACATCATCATTGTAAGGATAAATAGCAATTCAGATTCGAGGACTCTGTAGTTATTTAAATTACTCTGTAAATGTTAGAGATTCAGTTAGAGAAATAATACTGCTATATATTAAAAAAATGTAACGTCTTGGTTATATATATGCAGTTAAACTAACTGTAGTTAGTGCTTGTAAGTGGTACAATAGATTCGTCTCAACCAATTGCTTGGTAAGGAAAAATAAATTTACGTTTTTTGAGCTTTCGTAAACCCACAAGTAAAAATGTCGACCATTTTTTGTAATGTATTAACGGCAACATTTAATTTACAATTTAATTTACCTATTGACACTTAAACTAGTTTTTTAGAATGCACATTCTTTTGTCAAGTGAAATGACCTTTCCTTTCTATGCTACGTTTCTAACTCGCCTACTTCTAGCTTTTTAATCGTATTACTTCAGTCTTCAAAAACCTCACAAACTATTTGTCTCTGTAGATAGCTTAATTTGCATTCTGCGGACGGTAAGTCGCTTCGTGTGGCACTTACTTGGGCGATGATAAGCTACATTACCGTAATTCAAAACAGTGTTGTATATTCTCTTTTTAAACCCATTTCATTACTCTTACTTTTTAAGTTCTGTTCTAATTTATTTGAGAGTCTTAGGTATTCTTACTTCAAAACAATTTTTATGCATATTTAGCATATAAATATTATTTGAATCAGTTAATTTTTTCTAATATTTATTTATTAGTAAATATTATATGAATCAAATATATTTTTCTTAAATTTGTTTATTTATATAATATCATGCGTTTTCACACCATATACTGTTAAATCTCCTTACGCAATAATTTTGTTATAAAAATAACAGACATTTGATAGTTCAGGTTGCGTAAAAATGCCATGTTGTACAAAAAAGTAAATTTCTAACAAAACAAAAAAATAGCAGAAATTTGTTACAAAACCGTAACGTATTATTATCATTGTAGTTGCGGTAGACATGGAGCAGGTTGTACTAGATTAGATGATACTAGTAGCAGAGTGAACGGAATAATGCTGAACCTGAACCTGGTTTGACTACTAATCTGCTTTTTTAAGCAGTACTTTACTCAAGAGTTTTTAAATATACATTAGGAAAAACATAATCTGATGGGAAACTGGAAATTAAGGCGAGGTTTCTGTTTTATGGTTATAGTCATGGTTAGACACACCACACTAGAAGTTCAAATAAATCATAAACATGCATCAAGTAACTTACAAGTATGTTAAAACCATGCTCAAATTAAAAAAAGTACAAACGTGCAAATTTAAGACTGCATCAGTAATATTGTTATTGCGACAGCGTTAATTATTGCACTCTCATAATCTTTATTCGTTCAAATATTTTATTAATAAAATTTGCTTGCGCAAACTTTGATGTTGCTGCTTCCTAATAAAAAATTTTAGTGCGCAAGAGACTAAAACTCCAAAACAGAAGAAATTTTTTTTTCAAGTTTTAGTCTATTTACAACTTGGAAAGTCAAGTAGAAAGGTCTATAAAAAAAAGGGAGAATAATAGGCGATTAGTGCATAATGAAGCTGGAAGACGTCCAAAATCATATTTTTCTTCAAAAAGCATAATTTATATGTTTTTGAGGTTTATAAGGTTAAAAAAAAACGTTTTTAGTTAAAAAATATTTTAGATTGTTTGAGGTTAAAGATAACGTTTAGCGTTCTTTAGGTAAAAGATACGATAGCGTTCTTTAGGATGAATTAAAATATGATTTCGAATAGTTGATAAAACACAGACCTGGAACCATATAGTTAGTATTTGTATTCGTATCAAAAGTTATGACTTTTGGGTCTGCGTTTTACTAAAACTATCAAATTTTACTCTAAATCATCCGAAAGAACGTCAACCTAATATTACACATAATTAATCTGACTGGTTTGTTATTAACTCGATGAATATAAGGGATGTAAGTAAGTATGTGTCAATTTGATTATAATTTCTTAAATTTAAAGGAGTTCTAAATCTGCAAAAAAATAAATAATAATAAAAATCTTTTACTACGAATATTGTAATTATTTTCTACTCTTTCCCGGAATGCTTGGGAAAATGACGAAAATGTTACTATTAAACAAGAATAAGTTTTAACCAGAAATAATAAAACTTTTATTATTTTCCTAATAAACTCACTTTTTATCAAGTTGAACTTTTCCAAATTTAATATTTGATTAAATTTTGGCATTGAATTTCCTCTTAAAGTACATTGCGAGAAGTGAAAAAACGACAAAAGTATAAATCTGTTAATAATATAATTTGGTATTCAAAATTAAGATATTATACATGCGTTTATGAATTTATGGTTTTTCAGAAGAGGAAATTCATTTTTGTTTGTAAAATTAAAATTAGATAACTCTGACGAAACTGAACTCGTAAAATTGCAATTCTTTTTACGACATTTCACTAACTATTTATTGCTGCTTTGTACAATGAAATAACTAAGATATATCTTTATGTGTTGTAGCATTTTAGGTTGCTACAGCATAACAACAAATTTGTAGACAGTCAATTTCTACATATCGCAGCTTTGTAACTAACAATATTGTTACGATATATAACTACAGATCATAGGAATGTAGCTAACTACAACATATCAACAAATCTAAAGCTAGTTGTTGCCTACCTATAATAGCTTTTTAACTAGCGATTTTATTACAATTTAACAATATCTTCATATTATACTTTTATTGTTAGCTATTCATTAACGATAGTCTTAGAGCTAATAGGTGGATTTAGCCATCTATTACTATAGTGATATTTATGTACATACCACGGGTTTTTTGTTAGCGTTTTTAAAACAATTTATTGATAGCTACATATAGTAGTTTCTTAGCTTGCATAAAAACAACTATACATCTTAAGTTAGTCGATATTGCTAGCTAATACGCTGTGATGTATGTGGCACAGATTTTTAGTAGGCGATTTATCATTATTATATTATTGTAGCTAACTATAACATATCGAGAATTCTTTGACTATTTGATACCTACGTATCGTAGCGTTATAATTTTCGACATTTGATTAAACTAGCCGCCTGTGATAATATATAATAATAGTATTGTATACGGATAAATATGAATATATAATATAATGCGAACTTTTTTTAGCTACTTGTAGCATTTCATTGCTGCCTTTATTGTTAAGAATATCGCTAGCCGATTTCTTACTGGGGATGCTTTATCAGATCCAAACTTTAGACTAAAAATAACAATTCTTTTTACAACTTCTTCTTAAAAAAAATATTTACTTCTTCTTAAGAAGAAGATATATTTACCTCTTCTTCTTAAAAAGAACTATTTCTTTCTCTTCTTAAGTAGGAATAGGTAATAAGAATATGCATAAACTTTATCGTAAAGTGACTAATAATCTTCAACAGTTTAAACTTTAACGCAAATGTGTCAAAATATTAAATAATTGATATTGTAAATAAATGATAGATTTTGGAAAAATATTATTCAAAACTATAAACCAATTTTTATCAGCGCCGTAGTGTTGTAAAATCCAAATTTTTTTATCAAAGAAAATCAACAAGGTAACTTGACATTAGGAATAAAGAGGCAAATTCGGGCGCCAAATGTGTTCAGTAAGTTATTTAAATTTCTTTTAATAGCTTAAAATAATCATAAAATTATAAAGGAAGTGTATGTACTTGTAAGCAAATGGCTTTTAAATTTCTAAAATAATACTAAAATTCAGTAATTTATGTGGTTTTTAAATTTTAAATTATCGAATAACAAAATTCAAAAACATGCGTGAATATTTTGGATCCTTGCTCGTTAAACTTTTTTTAAATTAAATTTTTTTTTTTGGAAAACCTATTGGACGGTTGAGGTCTTCCTAGACTTTAATTTTTTTATCTTAATTTGTTCCAAGTTCAGAGAGTTGCCATTTTTTGCTAAACAATCTTATATAACATAAATATAAAAATACAAAAATTTTGACATTGCAATTTTTTTTTCTTTCTTTGAATTTTCAGTATAAGTAATATAATACCTTGAGCATTTGCAACCACGCAAAGTAAGAATGCAAGTAGAATCTTCATCTATTTGAAAAACAATTCTATTAACAATTTTTTTTCAAAAAGTAACAATAAAAGACAATAATTTATTGTTTTACGCAATAGTAATATAGAGTACATGTATATGCGAAATGTATAGTATCAGGGTTAAGCTCGGTAAATGGTAACTTGAAGTATTCACTAGTAAATTTACTGGTAAACTATTAGTATTGCAACCAATCTATCCGATGATCAAGCTTGCAAACATGGTCAATATGATGCTCCATAATGTTGTTGATTGCTGTATTAAAAATTTACCGGTGAATAAGTTAACTTATCCTTTACCATAATTACCAGCTTTACCGGGCTCAATCCTTCATAGCGTGATGGAAAAATACAACATATTATATTGTGTTAAAGCATTTATTGTGTTGCGAATGCATGTATTGTATCATTTATGCACGCATCATCTTGCAAGCTGTAGATAGACAATCACACGTTGTAAAAATATGTATATAGGTATGTTTTTTACAATACATAGTAAAATTTTTATCTAAAACATGTTTAAGATAACAATTTTGTTCTTTAAAATACTTTACTAACACTTATAAATGTCACAAAAATACTAATTAAGCAGAATTTTTATTAAACTTTTACAAAACCGCTTATGTTGTGTTTATATAAATATTTATTATAATATAACATATAAATAAATTAACCAAAATTAAATGCAGTTTTAATTTATTTGAATTTTGATTGGAATATTTTTTTACAATCTTTAATTTTTAAGTTTTCAATCTTCATCCTTAATCTTCAAGTTTTTCATTTACTTTTTAGTTTAATAGACTTTTAATAGCACCTATTTTTAAATCTTTTTTTTCAAAAAAACTTCAAGTTGGTGGTACTGCCCACTAATTAAGAACTATGAATAAAAAATATTACAAGCTAGAGGTGCAGTTATTATCAAAAATCTTTTTCGGACGGGAAAATAAAATTTGTTACTATGATGTGGTACTAATACTCGGCCTTATTTCCACTGATTCAATCAATGCATTTTTTAATTGAAGAAAATTTATTAAAATAGTTGGTACCTAATTGTTTGATTTATAAGGAATATAATAAAACGCGATACCAAATCATTATTCACAGCCAAAATGCGCCTTAATAAATATTTCTTAATCCTATGCAAACAATATGCCCGAAACATATCATAACACAGACAGAACCTATTTAACTTGGATGTAACAATAAATTAATGCCTCAACCATTTAAGATAGGCTTTACTTATAATTAACAATGTTTAAAAAGATCTCTACACAATAAGAGATTCTACTCGTTTTGGAAATCCCTACACAATAAGAGATCCTACTCGCTTCGGAAATTCCTAGACAATAAGAGATCCAACTCGTTTTAAAAATCCCTACACAATGAAATGAAGAATTAGGTAAAATAAACGAGTTGATTACAAGTAAGTGACTTTTATTAAATGCAGGAAAACTAAATTTACTCAATCATTTTACCCATATAATAATTATTATAATGGCATTGACCGTAAACATTCTCGAAGTTTTTTAAAATGGAAAATATTCTTGGCAATTTCATAAAAATTTATTGAAAGTAAAACCTGCAAATAAATTTATCGTAAACCGAAAGATACTTTTCGGACAATATGAGAGGTAAACAGAAATGGATATTGCGAACCTCTCGTGTGTAAGCTATTTTCCTGTATTAAATATTTGTATGTTAATAATAATATCCACCAAATCCAACTATTTAAATCAAATCAAAACGCTAGTCAACTCTAATAAAACTTCAAAACTACTTTAATGATGTTCCTTTAATTCACCTTTGAAAATTTAAAAAAGTTATTTCAAATTTTTACTAAATTTAATAATGCAGAACCTTTTTTTTGAAAAAATTTTCAGAGTTTAAAATATAAAACAAAGTTTAGTCTTGAACGGCAATTTTGACAGTTTTCAAGCAGTACCAAAACAGGATCATCTTAACATGGGCTTTAAGTTGTTAGATTTCAAATATCTTATTTAAAATTAATTTAATAAGCTCAAATTAAATTAACTCTTAAAAAATGCCTTAGTTATATATTTAAAAAAAATGGATTTGTTCAATAGCGAAAATGTACTTTTTTTCGTAAATTTTGTTGAAAATGGAGATGTTTAACAAAAGTTCGTAAGGTTTTTTATAAATTTTTTTTGACTAAAAACCAATATTGTTTTTAAAATCATATTTTCATTTAATATGATATATTCTTGAAAAGACTTTGATTATCATAAGGACCCGTCGAAATTGTTTAATCCCACTCCAGAGATTGAACAATTTTAATGAGTTTTATGAGTGTAAATTAGAGTATTATAAGCCCTTGAGCATAAATTTGAAATATAATCAAAAATATTTCTTCTAAAAACTGCAACAATTACCTTGCAGAGCCGTTGTTTTGAAGTAAGTTTCTGTTTTGATCGCGTTTTCGACTTGTTTCTTAATTTTCGATTGCTTACCGATCGCACGATATTTAAGCAACTGATTGAAAAAAAAACAAGACCGGAACGATTAAATATGAGAAATGATTGACGCTCAACAGATTATAATGAATTAAACATAAAATAGCAAATTTAAGTCTTTAAATTCTAAATAATGTTTCAGACACTTCGGTAATTATTTTTTAAGTTGATTATTAAGAAAAAAGAGAAAAAAAAGTTAATTGGATTTAAAGGTTTTTTCTTTAACAAATTCTTTTTTATAAAAAGTAATCTTTAATCAAAAGTTTATGTATTTCACCGTAATTTATGAGAATTATATGATTAAAAGTGGGTGATCGTATTGCCCATGCAAGCAAAGAAAAAGAAAAACCTAAAATACGGGAAGACATAGGTGACGAAAATACCAGTATATTAATAATAGGCAACAAAAAATAACGTTATAATTTTTGAAATGGGATCTAAGTTTTTGTTTGTAAAATCTCTATAAACTTTATTGCTGTTCTCTTGACTGCTAAGGCCAAAAAATTGTTCAATAAAGCTATGTTTATTTTAAACCTCCTCTAACTCCTTTATTCATCATCCACCTCATGTTTTTTTTCTTTAAAAATAGCTTTAAAGTTGTTTATTTGCACCTTTAAAGGTCTTATTTTTTAGAAATAATTATTCACAACAATTGTAAATTCAAACTGTTTATCACATTTGTCACACTTATAATACAAAAATGTAAAATAAATCCTGATAATAAAAAGAAATTTCAACCAAATGCTTTTTTTGTTTTTGTTTTTTTTCGGATTTGTTTTTAAATTTACTGTAAGATTTCTATACAGCTCAATCTTCTTCAATACTTTCTTCTTTGTTCAACAGTAAAATAGTGTTTTGTTCTCTTCGTTATGTCCTAAATTTGCCAAATCTAGCACTTGTTAAACTGCGATTTTCAAATTCAAAAAATTTTCAAATTTAAAACAATCATCAATCATAAAGCAATCATCAACCATGAAGCAATTATCAACCGAGTTCAGTTTTTCACATAGTCTGCAAAAATTTTTACAATTCTTTGTGCAAATAAATTTGTTAAACTATTTATTATGTAAAAATTAATTTTTAAAAGTTAGACAAAATGTATATTTAAAAATACAATTTTTGTCCTATAAAAATTATTTGTTAATTCGCAACAAAAAAAATATTATTATATATAATAATTATATAATATTAATATATAATGTAAAAATTACACATTATTTTGTTTATTAGACTATATTATTTTTCTCTTTGTATTGACATTTTTTCTATTTTAATTAAAATTACAAAAATTCAGTCGATATTTTTTTTTTGGCTTTATACATATATATATATATATATATATATATATATATATATATATATATATATATATATATATATATATATATATATATATATATATATATATATATATATATATATATATATATATATATATATATTCATCATGGCATTGTCAGGTGTTGCGTGTTAAAAATTTATTTGAGACAATAATAATTATATTATTTTAAATAGCGCTTATTATAAATATAATTTTCAGATAAATGTCAACTATTATAATTTTAACTATAGCATTTTATCTTATAATTTGTAAGCGCCAGTTGAGTTGAACAACAATCTCATTAAATTATCATGAGACTTATTCAATTAAAATTGTTCAAGTAAGATTGCAAAGTAGGATTATTTAAGTAAGATTGTCTATTAACACAAATTAAATCAGGATGGAGTAATAACTAACGCAATTAAATTTAAAAACCAAATAATCAAATAAAAAGCAAACAAAAGAAGTAAAAAACCAACAAACGTGTAAAAAACGTATTACTTCTATATTTATTTAATTCGTCAATATGGACTAATATTTCTCGATAACATTCTACAATGTTATTGTTAAAGTTATAATCTATATATTTCTTTGAAATCTGAATGCAGCAAGTAGAAATAACAAAAGGCAAAATATATACGTGAAATATAAAAAGATTAAATAATTAAATAATTTACAGTATGTATTTTTATAAAAAGTGTTATGTTAAAAATAAAAAAATAAAAAAATAATATATACGATAAACTGAAACTCATAAAGCTTTTACATTTCGGTCACAAAGAATAATAATTTATTAATAACACCGCTTAGTACCAATGAAAAAATTCATGGATTCCAATATCTGTTTAATACTATTTTGAATGTTCTGATTTCTAATTTGAAGTCTAATCACGCTAATCATTAAAAGTTTGAAGTCTTTTATGTGTTTCTAATCACGCATCACTTTTATGAAAAATTGTAATTTGGTTTTGGATTTTTGAGAATTTACTTGTTTTTCTGAAATATTTGGAAACATTTTTTTACTATAGTAAACTTCACAGCACTCAAATAAATTGTAATAAACACTTAAAATGACATGGTTATAAACATTTACACTCAATAAACTGTATAAACAGTTACAATTCTTACAAACAGTTTCCATGAACACCAGACGTGTTTGGTGTAATATTTTCCGCAAAAATCTGCTGGAATTGCTAGTGACCATTTTCCTTTGTAACTTTTTCCTCCATTACAGTAATGATTTGGTGAAATCACTATCCGTGTATATATAACTTACACTATCCATATTGTCAGGGAAAAGTCCATGTGTAACATATGAAAAGGGAGCTTCAGAAACATTTTACATTTAAGAGCCTCATATAAGTGGAGCAGTTGTTAAATGAGATGCATGTAGTTGGGAGGACAATAGTTGCCGAGAAATTATTTTCATACAGCTCGGAATCCTTTCCAAGCTGTCTGTTAAAAGTCATCTTTTATCTTCTCAACCTGATTACTATCCTTCAAAAATACTTTCCTTATTCTTGAAACTTTTGAACCAGTAATCTAAATTCTGCGCTTTTCTTCACAAGTTATCTAATAAGACCTAGTTTGATGTGTAGAGGTGGCAATGTCACATTTTGCCTTTCAACTAAAGGAAGGTAGCTCATATTACTGGTACCAAGAGTATCCATCTCATTTCACAATCTTTTCTTCCATAAACAAAACAAAAGCAATATATTCTGGCATTGATCTTCATTGTGAGATATATAATTAATTCTAGGATAAAACCAATTTTTCTCTCTTCACAATCGCATTCAAGAATAAAAAGAAGCCAGCTGTCCTCTGTGATTAAGTACTCAAGTTTAGTATAAATTAAGTTAGATATCTTACAAGGAGTTTCTAAGCTTAGATCTTTTTTGTTCAATTTAGTAAATGTAACTAATCTATTACAGCAATTTTGGTAGACCTGCCCAGATCAGGATTAGCCGAAGCCATAGTGACACTCTTTGGGGAAAGATACCAAGTATGGTTGTTAAGACTTTTTTATAAAGCACTACAGATATTATAATCCCAATTCTTTTGGATGATTTTAGCTGCTTTGTATGCTTCAAGGTCATTTCCTAGTGCAAGTTTAGGTTTGCTGGATTTCAAAAATGGAGAAGAAAAGTATAGGGCAACAAAAGAGTTAGCCTTAGAGACCAGAGTCTTTTGATCATTACTTAATAAATTAATAATTGGAGTTGTTCAATTATTAACTTCCTGAGTTCAGTAAGTCCCAGGTAAATGCTTTCACACATAAACCTGGCATTATGGTTAACACCTGGTTGGTACCCATCAAACTAAACAGTTATCTTGAATTGCAAGAATCTATTAACCCTGAGGGAATTAACTCACAAAAAGTATCTGATATAATGACTATTAGGAGGCAATTTCTTGCTAGGTAGAGAGCCCGGTGGAGTTTTAAAGAGGTAGACAGGCCTTCTTATATTGTAATTGGTCAGCGTTACAGCTCATTTTTTATCTTTTGTTTTTTCTCTTTTTCTAATATATTCAAAAACTTGAACAAAATATCAATCAAAATATTTAGAACAAAAAAATAATCAACTTTCCTTTGTGTGTATTGACTATTTATATTATAAGAACTAAATAGCAAACAGAGGTAAGGGTGGGCAGTCCTTCAAAATGTTTTTTACTTCCAAAACTATTTTTTGTTTTTCTTTGATCAACAATATATATGGTCTTAAATTATTTTACGTATCACCTTATTTTGGAACCTTTTTAACAAAATAAACTTATTGCATCAAACTTTAATAATTAAGTTTAAGTTAACTGCTATAATAAAGTTTTTGTAGCTAGCATAGTTAACATGATAGTTTAGTACGATAGTGCATAGTTACACTGTTAGTAACTTATGATAACAGTCAAGACAGTTCCTGAGAAAACCGCGATACACCTGTAAAGGATTATGACTATGGGATTTCAAAAATGAAAAAGTTTAAATCATTCTGCTTACTTCCGATAAAAATAAAGTTAGTTTTAAAAACTTCTTTAATTGCACTTATAAGTGAAAACTTTTCCGATCATTAACATTCAAGAAAATTTGCTGACGTAGTTTCTTCCTGTTTTGAAAACAAATTGCATTTTCGATTTGAAAAAAAAAATGATGCTATTCGGACAGGGCCGGCGCGAGTAAGTGTATTTGGGAGGGATAGGTGCAAAAACGGTCTTGGCACATTTTTGCCGACTTAAAAAACAATTCCTTTAATGCAAAATTTTTCATGCCAAAGTCCTTGCCCGAATTAAAAATTACTGCTCTGAATTTATAGCGAACAAAAAACAGAACCAATGCAACATTGCTTTAATTTTTATAGGGAAAAATACAGGCGCCCAATAAGTCTTTCAAAGTATGAAAAAATGCATGTAATGTGCCTTGTTGATTTCAACGCAAGAATTCAGTTTGGTTAAAGAAAACTTAAACCAAACTGAAATCTTGTGTTGTCCACTTAGTATGCAAGGCCATATTTTATTTATTTTATCTAAATGGGAAAATGAAAGTGCAAGTGGTCTAAAAATTTACTGTTGAGGTTGATAAATTTTACTGTGAATATTTTGTTGTTGTCAATATAGGATTTTTTGTTGTTGTAATATCTTGCCAACTTATATTCAGTGTTTCTATTTGTATTGTGAATATACTAATTGCTAATTGCTTCATGAATAAAACATAATAAACAGCAAACACACGTCAAACACAATGAGCTGCTACTATCTTTCAACGTTATAGTCAAATTAAGATTTAGTTCATTTATCCCGAAAATATATCAATACATAGAAATTCTTTATTAATACCCATTGGGCACGGGACCTAAAAAAGACATTTTGTAAGTCACTGGGTATTTATTTTAAATATGAAAAAAAAATTGACTTTAGCTTTAATCCGCCAAAATAAAAAAATGTCATAAGACCACTTTAGCTTTAATCCGCCAAAATAATAAAATGTCATAAGGAGATTAGTAAATGTTCAATATTTTAATATACAAATATTTCAAAATTAATGAAATATTTGAGAGTATTTAAGTACACTTAAAAATATTTCATAAAATTTAAACAGTTTTAGAAATTAGTAAACAAATTACTAATGAAACTGGCACAGCTATTTTATATATATATATATCATAATGTCTTTAATAAATTTATTATTGCTCATGAGCTTAAGAAGTTTTTATATAAAAAATTTTTTTAAGCTTATTATAATTTAAACATATCGTAAAGTGATTAAATTGAATTTAATTAATTATCACAGAATTACATTTTTTTGTCTATCAAAATACACATCTGTCTGGTACTTGTTTCAAATTTTTAACCCGTTACATTTGAGCTGTTTGAACGCATTTCTTTTAAATGCGACAGTTAACAGAAACGCGTTCAAATACAATAGGCGTCATTTAATTAACAGACGTTTGCTGTTAACTTTTGATGTGATCAAGTGAGATAAAGATTGTATTAAAAGATGTTAAAACACATTTAACGCATTTTTAAAAAGCAATAATATACACGCTATTAATTGTTATAAATAAGAAGAATATTGCAATAAGCCATAGAAAGCTGTTGCGTCACGTCTAAATACTTTTATTTGATTATACATCAATACGATTGAAGACGATTGTCTCAACTATCCGATAAAAAAAAAAAAAAAAATTAAAAAAGTTTTTCACATATACTTTACATAATAATGTAAAGTAAATGTGATTAAATGTATTTTACTATTTTGTTAAAAAATATTCTACATATTCTATACCCTTGTTTAACTCTTGTATACAAAAAGTTGAATACATGAAGATAAAAACTATTTCACAAAAAGTCTTTAAATTATCTGAACTCTGCTAAAATAAATACCAAATTCAAATACCAAAAAAAAAGAAAAACGAATTTGTGAATCAAAAAAGCTTTAATTTCAGTCAAAAATAAGAAACTTAAACTATTGAGAGATTGAAAAATCTTATTGCATGGAGTAGCGATTGCAAACAAAGTTTAATCTATGAATGAAAATTACTTTTACTTACAATTTTACTACAAATTCTAACTGGAATTTTTATACTTGAATATATTCACATTTTTACAAAAATGATGGTGAAATCGACGACGTATAAGTAGATGCATTATTATAGATAAAAGGTGTCGCCAATTACATAAATTCTACGCAAGTTTTAATTTTCAACATCTGTTTTTTAAAATAACTACACACAAAAAAACCCGACATTTGACCGACACTTTTGCTTTAATTAATTTCTTTCGGTAAAAATGCAATATGACTACATACTAATATGGAAATTGTAAAGTAAAAATAATTTTCTACGTGTTGCAGGTCATATCATGGATCATTTATGGATTGAACTAGAGGTTGTTTGCAATTGCTACTCGATGCAATAAGATTTCACAATTTCTTAAAAATTTAAGTTTCTCATTTTTGACTAAAATTAAAACTTTTTTTGTCTCACAACTTCGTTTTGCTATTTGTTGGTGATCGAATTTGGTAATTTAAGTTAATATAAAAGCTTTATGTAAAATAGTATTGTTATAAGCTACTTATACAGTATACAAGAGTTATACAAAGGTTAAGGAATATATAGAATAGTTTTTAACAAAATAGTAAAATATATTTAATCACAAATACTCTACGTCAAAATTTTTTTTGTTTTATTGTTTTTTATTTCATTTGGATAGATGAGATGGTCGTCGTTTTGATGTATAATTCAATAAAAAGGAATTAAATTTCGACGCGGCGTTTTGCAGATATCTTTGCATTTTAACAACGCGTTAAAAGCCCGTACATCTTCAATGAGATTAAAGATTTAAAATTAAAAATTAAAATTAATTTATGTGTCTCAGAATATATTCATATCAAGATTATAAGAGAGTTATTTTTTTCCTTAATTCCATTTTTAATTCCTCAATGTAAATTTTTTTTTTTTTTTTTTTTGTATTACTTGTCAAGTAAATGATATATAAAAACACGTTTGGCTTCAATGTTAAATTATCATGAAAACTTGTCCTGCTATCTCTAATTTCTCAAGTCAGACATTTATACATAATGTTACCAACACAATAGATTTTCAGGTGTCCACTGCAACAAACCCTTGCTTAAGATTCGCGATGTTCTGTGATAAGATATAGACTTCTGGGAGCAACTTGATAACCACAACAACAATAACAATAAAAAGATACAAAATATCATTTTAATGACGTCACACCAAATACTTATGTTTTCAAAACACCTACCCAGATCGTCTTTTTTTTTTTTTTTTTTCCAGATTTATCTTCAACAAACCACCCTTCGCCCTCTAGTAACGTAATTTTAAAAAAAAAAAAAATTTCGAAATGATCTCATCTTGTTAAGATGTAAAAATTTAAGTTTCATGTAAAGCTTCACGTCTAAATTTAAGGAAAGTAATCTCACGCATGTAGAAACACGTACAATGACGCATATAAATGAACTCTGCCCCTAGACAGTCAAACTGATTGATTTTGAGCACTTGATTTAGTTATTTTGAGAAAAGAAGAAAAAAAAAGGAAGTAAAATGATTTATACACATTTAAAAGTTCAAAAATGGCTATAAAATGCAGCCTTATAAAAAATTGCATAGACCATGCTGCTTAGGGTTTGAGCCCTAAAAATTGCACTTAAGTGCCATAGTTTAGGGCTCAAACCCTAGTTTTAATTTTAAATTAAAATTTATTTAGTAAACAAAATTTTTGACAATTTAGTTAAATTTTAAAAAGTTTTTCTTTTTTTTTTTCTTTTTTTCAGGCGTAAAAACATTATGCATCCACTAACAAGCACATTACGAGAGAGAATTACGAGAGAGGTGTATGCAATGCATACACCTCAAACTGAGAAAACTAATAATATTTCATATACTATAATACGATATAAAAATAATAATAATTATTATTATTTCAACATAAATATATTTCAAGAAATCTCTTTACCATCCACACTGGGTTGCAGGGTGGCCAAAAATCAAACAAAGTTTGGTTTAAGTTTGGATTAAACTACCCTGATTAAAAACACAATAGATAAGAAAATCCTAAATTATTATTCTTGTTTGATTTGTAGTTTTATAGATAATGGTATTTAAAGTTACAAATTTGTATCTTCAAAAAATTTTGCCTCATTGAAGGTGTTATTTTGATACGTTCCGCTAAGGTGGTATAATCAAATGAAGATATATTGTTTGAAAGTAAAGTAAAACTAATTTCAATGACAATAAAAAAAAAACTTTAATAAATCATATAAAACTTTGTAAATCAACCATTTGTTAAAGAAATATTGTTGCAAAAACATTAAAGTTCAATTTTGACGGAGCCAAAAAAAAACCCGTTCAAAATATCTCTTCCATTTTTAAACTCAATACGTCCTTAATAAATTGTACAACATAAAAAAATAAGATGCCCCGAAATAGGATATGCAGATTTGAAAATGTCTCGTTATACTGAAAATACAAATTTGTAAACTTTTAACCCAGTCATCGAGGCCCTGAGACAACTCCCTTTGGGATAAATAAAACAATGTCTTTAAAATTGAACGGCAAACAGTGTTACAGAGCACTGTGTTAAAAAAAAATTGAAAAGACAAAATACAAATTATTATAAACATAATAAATGTTATGATTGTAAATGGGATGACAAAAGTAGTGTCGAAAAATGAACTACGGAATAGTGTCGAATATATTAAAAAGGCCAAATGTCGCAAAAAAGAGGAATAGTGTCGCAAATGAATTTAATGAATAGTGTTGGCAGTTGGCTATTTCAGTATGACATCATACATGTTATCTAATCACGCATTTATAGTTATTTTTTTTGTTTTTTTTTTGTTTCTGACATTATTCATTAACGACATTATTCCTTTTTTATTTCCATAAATCCTTTACGTCATTATTTCTTTTTCTATTTTCGATACTATTCATTAAATTCATTTGCGACACTACTCCTTTTTTTTTTGTTTTTGATGCTATTCCGAGTTTACTATTTGTGACACCATTCCTTTTTTTTGTTTTTTGTATTCATTAAACTCCTTTGCGACATTATTCCTTTTTCTATTTTCGGCACTATTCATTCAATTCACTTGCGACATTCCTCATTCTTTTATTCGACACTTAATAATGCGACAATTTGCAACACTATTTCTTTTTCACATTTTCGATAATCAAATGTGCGACGATAAAAATTTGCGACATTCAAAATTTTGCAACACTATTCCGCCACACCTTGTAAATGACAATGGCAAAAACAACATAGTACAAAATAGCTATACACAATTAACCTTAATAACTGGTTTTGAAATGTGACCAGTAAGCAAAACAATTTTTACCTTGACGAAGAATTCTAGTTTCTCCTTAACTCCTAACTAAATGATTAATACAGTAAGTTTCACATCATATTAATTTACTTTAAACTCGTGTTTCAACAGTATTTAAACTAATAACGACAGTAGACAAAGAAATAAGAAAAAAAACTACAATATAAAAATAAAATAATTGAACTTTAAAAAAAAAATAACATTAAAAAAAAAAAACTACTATATTTCTTTAATCAATAAGTTCTGATATTAGTCTTGAATATTATTCGTAGAAACTTCAAATAGGTTCATAAAATATTCATAAATGTATCAGTCGTGATATAGTAGAATATCTGAAAATATATTTAGAAATGAAAAGAAGAGTATAACAAAAAGTAGATAGGCGCCTATAAAAAAGATAGGTGCTATCATGGCCTACTTTATTTATACGGCCGGATATTTTGCATTTTGAAGAAAAAAATAGAAGGCCAGTTTTTAAAATCGTAATGTTTCAAAAACTTAATACATTTTAAAAATTTTCAAAATTATTTTACTTTCTAAATTAAAAAAGTCCACTAGTCCAAAGTTGTATATATTTATAATCTTAGATATTAAACGAACATTTATTAAGAAATAAATAAATAAAAAGAGTTTTTATTTTAAAATTTAGAATTAGTAAAAACAATGTAAGAAATAAGAACAGTTATAAAAAATATTAAAATATTTTTCTTTTTTCATTAACAAATAAAATAACTATATTATAAATAATTTATTAAACATTCTCAATTTTTTTCTTTTTAAAAGATTTTACATGATCAACAGCTACTTCGCTGGTAGAGATAATTATTTTATTATTAAGAAAAATGTTGATAACAATTCTTCCAGCAAGTTTTCAATAAGTATGATCAGGATTGCTTTCATCAATATTGACACAACATAAAAATTCTTTACAACATGTACCAAAACGTTTTTTAAGTTTCTTTGCTATATATCCAGCAATATGAGCACCTACTTCCCTACTTTCTGGTGCAAGTGTCATGATTTCTGGAGTACACTCAGCTTTATCAATATCAAGAAGAAAGTTTTTTAAATCTGTTAAATTATTTTCTGACTCAAGAGGCATTTTCAAACTATCACCAAAGTTAATACTTTCTTTAACTATACTTATATTTTTTCAGAAATAGTGACATCTTTTAAACCCACCAAAAATCTTCCACCGCTCATTTGTCTATATTGTCTGAATCTCCTTTCTAATGGGTCACTTTGAAATCTCGCAGTTAAAACAAAGTAATATCCATCATTAAGTAAGTCCTCGATCAATAAGGCATGACTATTAAGTGTTCTTATTAGTGCTGCAGCTGTCTGAACACTTAAAGTAAACTTTTCACAGTTTGGTATCTTTTGTGATTGCCAAGCTTCAATCCAATGTGTCATTTCTCCAAGAAATTCAGGTTTTTTATCATCAGAAACAACTGCATTACCTAAAATATTACATGTTGAATATTGCTATTTAGAATTTGATAAAACCCACCACTTGTTAAATAATGTAAGAAAATCTGCACTACTTTTAAGATCAGAAAAATATGAGTGAATCGCTGCAGATGTAGTTTCATCAAAAATTGCAAGTGCTAAAAAAACATTTTGTTTAAAATTGCCAGGATGTAATACTTTAATTGTTATTTTTGGTGCTTTACGCAAGCCAGCATCAAGAGTGATGCCTTTTTCATAAATATTATGGAAGGTGCTCCATTTAATTTCACCCCACATACAATTATAGGATCTTTAAATCCATTAAAGTTAAAATCTGGAAATAAAAATCTTTTGCAATTTAACAAATTATTTCTGATGTTTTTAATAAGATGTACAACATCAAAACAAAGGTAAATTTTTTTTGTATTTATTGTAAATATTGTAAATAAAAAACAAATCTTCGGCTTGTTGATTCAATGCACAAAGAATTTTTTTAAAACAAGAAACATTAGAGGAATGGTTGTCACACACAATAACTCTGACATTAAATTCACATCAGTTAAAATACAAAGACATTCAAAAATTTCTTCTTTCAACAATTCAGCATTGATTTTTTTTCAGGAGACGTTTTAATCACATATGGATTGTTTTGTTTCAGGCCAACTATCATAAAACAAACTATTCCCTTATACATTTCTCCAGATTCATCACTACCAATCATCTCTACAGCAAAATACTCCTCACATTTTTGCAAGTACATTTCATCAAAAATCAAGCAAATGTCTTGAAATATCTTACCTTCTAATTTTAAACGTTTTGCACAACTTAGAGCATCAATATTTCCACTAGTTATTTTTTTAAATAATGATAATGATGGTAAAAGCAATTCTTCACGCAAAAGACTGCATAGAAGTATATCGTAATATCAGTGAATATTTTATAATATTGGCTGAATAAATAGGTTTTTTCATATATTTGATTTGCTGTAATTCAGTCAATACAGATGAAAATTGTTCGGCTTGTCATTTAATGTAGGTAGGAAAATTATGAAGAATACTTTTACAAGATAAACGACAATCTTTTCCTTGACGAAACCACTGAGGCAATGGCAGAGGTGAACCTTTGTAAAATAGTTTAACATACATCTCATTGTTTACACGAATGCACTCTGTAACTTCTGGAATAGATAAAGTACTATGACTCAATTTATAAAAAATTACATGATCATGATACTTCAAGAATGAAAAACCATCTGGAGCAAGACTTTCAGTAATATCGTCAAAGCTAATCAAATCATTCAATAAAAACTATTCATATTGATCTGGCTGAAATATTCTTTTAGTTAGTGATTTCCTTAACGAATTAGAAGATTTTATAAGTTGTGATGAACCTTCTTAAGTCAAATTTGTGTAATCAAAAATAGTTGGAATAGGCTTTAGTTTTTTTATTAATCTAAAACGTTGATTCGTGTTACCTTTCTTAAAATATTTTTTTTCAAAGTGTTTGATGCATATAACGGAAGAAATAGTAGGTGTCCAATCTTTTCTATTTACAAATTTAATCCAATTTTTTTTTAACTCTTCATTTTTTTGGAATGAAAATATTACTGTAGATACTTCACCATAATTATGATAATTTGAACGACAATTTACAACGCAACATTTGTTAACCATCTTTTTGAACTTTCAAAGCTGCTTCTTTAAAAACACTTTTCGAGAAAACTGGCCTTCTATTTTTTCTTCCAAATGCAAAATATCCGGCCGTATAAATAAAGTAGGCCATGGTGCTATAAACTAAAAAAAAAAGTGTCTTTTGAACGTTCAAAAGACGTTCAAAACGTTTAAAAGACGTCTTTTTTTGTCTCGTGCTCACAGGGTATTTATGTTCAATAAAAAAAACAAGTGTTATTTTTTTATATTTTAATCAAAATACAAAAAAATAACACCTATGTTTTTTGGTTGATGATGCTGATAGACTAACTAAAGAAATCGAAAGAAAAAAAAAGATTAATCAATTCCAGACTTAATATTTAGATACTAATTATATCAAAGTTTATACTTAGCTTTTGTTCCAAAGTGTCTTAGGAAAAAAAATTATAGACCTAAACAACGCTTGGCACTAAATGCTCTCAAGAAGAACCACAACTTTAAATAACACCACTTGACTGGGAAGGATAACAATAGTGTTCTACATACTGCCAAAGAACAATAAGTAAATATTGCCCAGCAAACTGCCGTGTAACATGGAAACAGCAGAATATAAACATATATGAATTATAAATATATAAACATACATATCATAAACTATAAATTTTGAATATTTGAAAATACAATATTTGAGTAATATTAGCCATTTGTTGTTTTATTAAATTAATTAATTTATTTTTTTAAACTTCATGCTATATTTTGCTATAAAATGCTCATATATCTAAAGATAGTTTTGGCTTAGTATAGGAATAGTCACGAATAGTCATAAAGACTGATCCAAAGTAGCGTCCACTATTGACCATCAATAAATTGAGATTTTTGAGAACCGAAGTACTATTTAAACGCAATGTTGGCGGTGACTGGATTTAAACTCGTATCGCACAATAGTCTGAGTTTTAACAATTTGTTAACGCTCTAATCATCTGAGCTATCCAGCCATTGCAATGCATGTTATAAACCTTAAAAGAGCCACACAAAAAAAATGCAAAATTTCTTTTGTAAAGTAGGGTAATTTAATTAAACCTTACCCACATCCGCACTAAAATTGCTGCTTACAGGCTATTTTGAGACTTACAGCGATGCATTATGCATCATTAGATTGCTTAGTCTTTCAGCTACAAAACTATGCAAAATGTTCTAACTTTTGTAAGAATGTTTGACATTAACATTACAAGCTGTTCAGGGTGTCAAAAGCACTGAACTTCGCCCATTTGAACTCAATTTCTGGTCAGAAAAATCGCAGTTAAAAGAAGCCGATATTAGGTGTTTTACTCAAAGAATTGTAATCAGTTTATTTTGTAAAGTTGTAAATTACAACTTTTAATTAGGAGATCATAATTTAACCTTATCTTCTTACCCAAAAAGTCTTGCTCTTACCATGGATTCTTACTTAAATTACAATATCAACTTACTATAATTACAATATAATCAAATTGTAAATATTATCCGTGCATCAAACATTTCAGGATATTTAACCCTTAAGTCTTTTAAAAGTCATGATGCACGTGTTATCGTAAAAACCTACAATACTTACATAAGACCGATTTTAGAATATTGCGCTCCGGTTTGGTCGCCAAATCGCACTGAATTAAACAAAGCAATGGAAAGAGTGCAAAGATGTTTTACCAAAAGAATATTTAAGCTACATAAGTTTTTACTTTTAATAGTCTTTGAGTTCTTGGTTTGGAACTACTGGAGATTCGCCTTAAGCAAGACACGATTACAAGCTACAAAGTTCTAAAGAATTTAGTTTGCCTAAACACTTGAAAATGCTGGAAAATATAAAAGGACAACCATTTTAAGTAGCAAATTTTATTCAAATTTGCCAGTTTGTTCATAAAAAAGTAACTTTTTATTAAGTATGGTTTTTTTAAGATTTCAGTTTTAGTATTATTTTTATATTTAAAAAAATGAGAGTATTTTTAGATTTTTCAAAAATCATATATAGTAATAAGTGAACATATCAATTTTTTGATTAAGTTCTCTGTAAAATAATAATGGAACACATAGCATTAATAATTTATTAAGAAAATTTATGGCTGAATTAATATTGTGTGACCTCATTCAGCTTTTATAATACCATTTAAAAGTTTTGGCATAGATTTCATTTTTTTTTTTGTAATATTAGAACTTAATTATCCCAAGTCTTTGTAACAGCAGTTTCTAATTCTGTCTTTCTCTTCAAGTCGTGATTACCTATTTGCTTATCTGAAATTGACCATATATTTTCAATAGGATTTATATGTGGACTTTGTGCAGGCCATTCAAGAACATTAAATGGATTTGGTTTGTAAAAATTCTTTTGCTTTTTAAAGTTATGTTTCGGAACATTGTTTGATTAATTTTAAATGTTTTTACAATATATGAAACAATGGATGTGGAACTTCATTCTTTATTTCGATCGTTCTGTAAGTTTTTTTATTGTTTAACAAAACCCAAAATTAATTTTTGCTGATTTTCATTCAAATATTGTTTTGCTGGAGCCATGATTACTAAAATATAGGCTTTGCTCCTAAATATTGCATAAAACAATTTTTTCAAGAAAAAAAATAGTGTTTTACCTTTAGAAAATTATTAATGTCCTACAAAACAAATTAAAAATTAGAATTACATAAGGTATTTTTAATGAAAAACAATTTTTCTTATTAAATTTTTCCACATAAGTTAACAAATAAATCAAGCACATCTAATTTTAAAGATTAAAAAAATACAAACAACACTGTGCACCAGAGAAATCGCAAGTTTGATTATTTACAGTCAGATAAATAGATTTACTTTGCTTCGGAGGAGAATAGTTAAAATAATCTCTATTTTAAAAAACGAAACCAGGCATTTTTTACTATATTTTGAGATACAAAAATAAAAAGGATTATAAAACTGCACTTTCAACGGCGTCTATCTTGCTGAGAGAACTGGTGCTAAACTTGCATAGCTGAAGTCAATATGAAGCTTAGGAATTGTTAATAAGTAATATAGATGAAAAATTGTTGACGGCTTGCAAAAACGAATTCCACTGTCAATTAGAGCTATTGCAATCAAATTAATCTGAAATATACACTCATTAAGATTCATTTTTTAAAGTGTTGCAATCCTGTTCTTATTGATATTATTATTCCATTGGAACCTAGATGTTTTTTGATTTTTTTGAAGATATATTGAAATTCCGTTAATTTGAATAACGTTGTTTAAAATAGGACTTGATCAAGAAATTAAAAACTCCGTTTTCTCTGTTTAATTTGATAAAATTAACCACTCCATAGGTTTGAAATCGATCAATCAGTTAAAACCTTGAAGACCAGCAGTTGTAGGACTTGGCATGATTACATCATCTGCGCATGCAATCATAATTATAATTGACATTATAAGGTTTAATTGTTGTGTTTACCATGTAAGGGATTCCTCGTTTCTACATGATGTAAGATAAATAACAATAAATATTGGATTTAGGCACTTTTGTTTATCTTTTTATAGTAAGTATGTTTACATCTTGATAAATTATATGTGGAGACGAGAGAAAATCTTTTTTAACAATGAATGCGTTCCCTCCAAATGGTCTTCCATATGCTTTTTTTTCTGCAGCATGAAAAAAAAGCATATTTTCGGCATTGCTTTGATGTTCAGCAAAAAAAATTCAATGTTTAAGAACCAATGTTCTGATATAAAGATAATATTAAATTACTTGACCAGTTCAGAAATATAAACTGAGTTTGATTTAAAACTTTGTCAGTTAAATGCAAAAAAAGAAATATTTTCAAATATTTTAATTACTTTGTTTTTTTCCTTTTTAAACTAAAATTTAGTATCTGATTTGCGTAAAATTGTTGTCTAGCAAATGAAGGTTGTTCTTCAAATGTAGAAAGTATTGGATGTTTTGCTTAATGGTTTAACGAAAATGTTATTTTCCCAAACATCAGGGTTTAGGGTTTTACTTTTTTCAGCACTATTTATTTTTTTAGCACTATTATCTTCACTCTAAATGAACAATTGTATTTATTTTCACAGTTAAGCTTAACATCAATCAGTTCAATACTTATTTCCTTTTTGATGTGGTTAGACAGAACCTCTTCTGACATCCCCCTAGGACAAAAAGTTTTATAGAATTTCTATAAACCTTTGGAACATATGGTCTATAGAAATTCTATAGAATTCTATAGAATTTCAATAGAACCTCTGTTAATTTCTATAGAAATTCTAATAGAACTTTTTTTCTACTTTTAACTTTATAGAAGAAAAAAAGTTTTATAGCAATTTCTATAGAAATTAATTGACATTCTATAAAAATTCTATAGAATTCTATAGAATTTCTATAGACCATATGTTCCAAAAGTTTATAGAAATTCTATAAAACTTTTTGTCCTGGGTAGAGTTAAAAATATCTTTTTAATTTCTCTCGGAGCCATCTTATTTTCATTTTATCATTTTATTATAGTTTTTCCCTTAATTCAACTGACTTAATAAGCACGTCCGTTCACCATAACAACAATGTAGAAAAAAAAAGAAGAAATTAATGAAAGTTTAGTCTTGCATAATTTATGGACGACCTCATACTAGAATAATCATACCAGATGTGTATGAAATAATCTATATAAGATTTTTTAATATTATAATAAGTTTGGAACAATCTACACAAGTACTGTATGGAGTAATCTATACAAGTATTGTATGGAATAATCCATACAAATATTGTATGGAACAATCCATACAAATATTGTATGGAATAATCCATACAAGTATTGTATGGAATAATCCATACAAATACTGTATGGAACAATCCATACTAAAAATGTATGGAATAATCCATACAAGTATTGTATGGAATAATCCATACAAGTATTGTATGGAACAATCCATACAAGTATGGGTGAGCAAAAATATAATATTTAAAAATAATAATTTTATAGGTAACGTTGCAGAATAGCGGCAAAAAAAAATTTATCTATTAGCGTTTTTTGCGCTCGTCTGTAAAGAACTAAATGCTTACAATGAAATCAAAAGGGTGTACTGGAACAGAAATTTTAAATTCCGGCTGAAACCCGATTTGCCGGAGTTCTCAATAAAACTCCGGCCGCAATACAAGCCTGATCATTAATTATAATAATGTTAGTTGTTTATTTTTTTTTATTTTAATATTTTAATTTTAGGTGTCCCAAGAAGTCCTTACGGTTTTATAGCAATGCATTGCGGAAGAGCATTTATTTAAATTCTCAAGACTAAAGTGAAAGCTTGCACCTTAGTACCGTGGATTTTCTTGGGGTCACAGTAGCGTCACAGAATATGCTTCCATTTTGGATACAAACCACCCTCATTTATTAAATTTAATATTAACTTGAAGTCAGTAATTTGATCAAGTCAGAAAATCAAAACCAATGTTGTCACCAGTAACATATTCGCGCATTAAATAATTTTCCCGCAAGCCTTGCAGATGACTCTAAAACAAAATCTATGTAGAAGAAGCTAAAAGAGTCTATTGGAAAAAGATTCACGAATAATGTTCCATTATAAAGTCATTTTAATGTACTAAATAGTAAAGTACATGTTTTGTCCACAGCTGTTGATCCAAGGTATAAACGGTCACTTTTTCCTAAAAAGCAACACTTTTGCTTAAAAATTGGCTTTTATCAAAGATATATATGAAGAAGCAGTGTTAAAATGGTACAGCAATAATAAGGATTACTATCCTCAAAATGCCGTATAGCAAGAAAACTTTTCTTTGCCCCTGCTTTATTTGTCTATTCAGAGAGGCTTTTTTAAAAGGCAGTTAACATATTTTAGTAATAATAATAAAAAAAAACAACCTGAAGAGCAACTGTTTTATTTTTGTTTTTGTTCTCTGTTTACATTTTTATCGTTATTTACAAAAACAAGCAAACAAGGCTTCTGAAAGAAGATCATAATAATATTATCATCAGAACCCTTTACAATTTTTTTACATCAATACATAAATAAGACTAATAAACTACAATAAATCGTGATATATAATGAAAATAAAGATCAAACCACTAAACTTATATATAAAAAATCTTGGATCTTATCTTCAGAACTTCTTAAAGCGCAAATATATAAATACATATATAATTATATATACAAAGTAAATACAGTAAGGCGTCTCTTAATAATAGGAATAATACAATAGTCTTACAAATAAAAAGATAAATACGTAGTTGTTATAAAAAGTATTAAAATTATTGTCAATAGATAATATATTAAAATACTATTTATTTAAATAAATTAATTAGGTATAACAATTTTATTCCAAAGATACTGTGCTTGAAATGTAATGCAAAACTGTAATTTTTTGTATAATGTATTTTTTTTTGTAAAATGTAATTTTTTGTACAACCGATAAAACCAAGAACGCTTTTTTTGATTTTCTGAGAACATCTCTTGTTTAATAATATAAAAACAGAGATGCATCATGTTTTACTTTGATGTAATATTAAAATTTTTTTTTGAAAACTTGCTTCAAATGTAAAAGCTAATTTTGATGAAGTATTTTTTATTACAAACATTGCCATAATTCACCTTTATTTGGTTAAATTTTTGACTTTAATACTATTTGCTAGCTTGATGTAACTGTACAAAAGAATTGTTCAGTAGAAAAACAAATATCACTGTTTTTGTTAAATCTTCCAATAGATTATTTTCCAATTTACTATTCAAATTATTTCATTAGCTTAATATCAAATTTTCATCCTATATAATACATAAAAAGAAAAATATAGACCTATGCCTTATCAGTCTTTTCAAAATTTAGGTTAAACGGTAACTTCTTCAGGGTTTAGAGATTTACATGGAACATATAAGCTAGTTTCGTAAAACGTCTGTTCTTCTTCCAAAAATTTGAATGTTTAACTATTTATAATTAACAAAATGGTATAAAGATGCAGTAAAGAGCTTAGAACACCCTCTACCTCAGTTGAAATTTATACTTTGCATACTTTAAATACTTTACCAGTACTCTGGTGCAACTGCATACAAACTTTTTATCGAGCGTGTTTTATAGAACACTAGCATGAGTTACCCGGCGTTGCCCGGGCCAATATTTAAACTGGCTTACCTGATATCTGTACACAAAAATGGGCCCAAAAAATGGTCCCCACTGATCCCGGGGTCAGGGGGGCCCATTTTTAGGCCCCCTTGACCCCGGGGGTTGGGGTACGGGGTCAAAACCCAGCTAAGAACCTTCTCCTCCTCGAGGACTACCCCCATGCCAAATTTCATCGAGATCGGTCGGGCGGTTTGGATTTCTATACAGAACAAACAAACACACACACACACATTGCCTTTTATATATATAGAAGAGAAGACAAACAAACAAACACACACAAACACACATTGCCCTTTATATATATAGCTGGAGTTACCCGGCGTTGCCCGGGCCAATATTTAAACTGGCTTACCTGATATCTGTACACAAAAATGGGCCCAAAAATGGGCCTAAAAAATTGGGCCAAAAAATGGTCCCCCCTGACCCCGGGGTCAGGGGGGCCATTTTTGGGCCCCCTTGACCCCGGGGATCGGGGTACGGGGTCAAAACCCAGCTAAGAACCTTCTCCCCCTCGAGGACTACCCCCATGCCAAATTTCATCGAGATCGGTCCGGCGGTTTGGATTTCTATAGAGAACAAACAAACAAACACACACACACACATTGCCTTTTATATATATAGAAGATGAACATTATATTTGACAAAAAACACATTTACAAATTTAGCAAAATTGCACACATGCAAGTTCAAGTTAAATATTTCAAGAGTTTATACATACAAAACACATTTATAATAACAAAAATATTCATAGCATGACAACTGATTTTTTTTTTTTTTTTTTTTGATAATTTTATTGTCTTTTTTTTATTACTCTTTTTTCATTAAAACGTTTGATTTTAACCAATTAGTTTGGTTTTTTAAATCTTTTTTTTTTTCAATTATTACAATACAAAAAATGCCACAATCATTTGCCATAATCCACTTTTATTTGGTTAACTTATTTGACTTCAATACTTTTTCTTGCTTTTAATGTCAGTGTTTATATGTAACTGGACAAAAAATAACTGTTCAGTAGAAAAACATAAATTTCACTTCTTTTTATTAAATTTTCAAATAATATAAATAAGTTAATGTAGCCTGCCAAAATTTTTTTCAAATTTTAAAAAATTGTCTAATATTTTAACACGATGTTTTATAAGCGTTATGTAATAAAAAAATATATCTGTCTCTTTAAAACTATTTTGAAACAAAACATGAAAACAAAATCTCCTCCGAGCTCATATATTGACATGGAACCTGCAAGATAGTTTTGCAATCAGCGCAAATTTTCTTTTTTAAAAAACTCTAATGTTCGACTCTTTATAATAAACATGTAAATCAATTTATAAATAAAGTTCGTCACCAGTAGTCAGGTAAAACTGTATATAAACTTTGTATGCAAAAGTCCTTCACTATTAATCTCGTACAACATACTTATATAAACTATGCATTTGAGTATGCTATGAGGCCAAGAGCATATTTTAAGAGAAACACATTTGTAGATCTTTTTAAATTTACTTCAACACATATTTTTTTTTCGTTTCTTAAACCTAACAACAGATAAAATTTATTTTATAGAAATACATTATAGAAAACACAGACCTAGAATGTTTTCGTCAGCTATCGCGCACACGGCGGTTATTTTTGATTGTTTTTCTCCCACTTGCTAAAATTTATGAGATTTTAAAAAACTATTTTTTATGCAGATGTAACGAAAACACATTTATTCTATGTGTTTTAAGTGTTCAAGTTTTACGCAGTTTAAAGCATTCAAATATGTCTATAGAGCGAAGTAATAAATTTTAGGTTTAAGAAGAACTAAGGGCTGGAACATGCCAACCATTACTAAATGGACTAAAGAAATAATTTATGGTATTCATAGTGAAAAATCTTTTGGTGGAGATGAAATGAATGATATTGTTGAGAGAAATGCAGGTTGCCATCTGGTACTGGCTGGTCCAATGATAGATGGCTTCCTTAAAGAAATCGATAAACCATTTCTTCGTAAACTAGCAAAAGGAAAGACGACTAATTTAGCTCCTTCAGTTTCATTGTTTATTCCATTGGGAGTTATAAAAAATATAGTAACTCTGATGAAAGCGTATAGTTGTGCTTGTAGCATGCTATAGACACACAATAATAAAAAAAAAACTCCTAATGAAAATAACAACCATAGAAGCAGCTAAAAAAGTTATTGATCCTTGTTGATTTGATGGAACAAATTTTTAGCAAAAAGGATGTTTCACAAAGTTATTCAGGAAGGAAAGCAATAAACGCTTAAAAAAACGCTTTGCATTTAATGGTAGCGTAGAGCTTGTAATAACTGAAAACACTCCAATTCAAATTGAATACTCACACATCCCACAATGTATAAGATTAAACTTTTACATTCAAAGATACACTGCAGTTTATTTTGTTGTTGATACTTCATTACAAGCGTTAATGAATCAATAATTTGTGAAATTTAAATATATAATATATACATACATACATATATATATATATATATATATATATATATATATATATATATATATATATATATATATATATATATATATATATATATATATATATATATATTGCTGTTGTATGATTTAGTATTAAAAATACTAAACTCTTGATTGTTGTAAAGTGCTCAATATTTAAGAAAATATATATTTTTTCAAAAACAGAGCGTTTTATAATTAATTAAATATTAGAAAAAACAACTTTTAATGAAACTTAAAGTTTCATGCCTATCGGCAATCATCAGCCATGAAGTACAAAATCAAAAATATAAAAAACCTAATATTTAATTAATTATAAAACGCTCTGTTTTTGAAAAAATATATATTTTCTTAAATATTGAGCACTTTACAAAAATCAAGAGTTTAGTATTTTTAATACTAAATCATACAACAGCAATATAAACGCTCCTTTCAGTTGAGCACTCTTCTCAAAATTGTCCAAGATGGAAAAAATAAACTTTAAATACTCAATCAAAAGTATACCCATACCATCTGAAAAAGAATTTATACTGCAGTTACTCGAGAAAACTGAAGCTCTTATAAAAAGAATGAGATGGAAAGCGTTATTTTTTATTAACAAACAACTCGGTGATGCGTCTAAGTGTAATGATTTCACTAACTATGGAGTAAAATCTTCGAAGTGTCCTTCACAAATTAAAGAAATGTCACCATTTGAAAAAGATTTAATAAATCTTGTTAAAACTATCAAATTCCGCAATCTCAGCAACGCATTTCAAGAAAAAATAAATAATGACTTTAAATCTTTACGCAAATCTAATAAAACTTTAACTCCAGCTGACAAAACCTCCAACATGTACAAAATATCTAAAGATGATTACAACCACCTTCTAAAAAACGCAATCACTTCCATTTATAAAAAGGCCGACCCAAATCTAAAGAACGTAGTAAATAAAGAAAGTAAGCAAATTTTGACAAATCACGATATTTTTAATAGAATCGAGATAAATTGAACTGCCGATTGTTTTATAGCTTTAAAAGATCACAAAGCCAACTTCATAAACAACCCTACTGTGCGTCTTTTAAATCCAGCAAAGAATGAGGTAGGAAGATTGTCCAAATTTATTTTTTCAAATATCAACTCGGAATTAAGAATCAGGCTCTGTTTAAACCAATGGCAAAATACGCAGAATGTGATAAATTGGTTCCGAAAAATTGATGATAAACACCTTTTTAAATTTTAAGTATTTGACATAAATGATTTTTATCCGTCAATTGATGAAAACATGCTAAATAAAGCAATTGCCTTTGCCGAGCAACATATAATTATAGATGAGCAAAGCAAATCCATTATACGTCATGCAAGAAAATCTTTCATTTTTAACGATGGCATATCATGGATTAAGAAAAAAGCAGGATTGTTTGATGTTACCATGGGAGCCTATGATGGCGCGGAAGTTTGCGAACTAGTTGGGATTTTTCTTTTAGATCAACTTTCGCAGTTTTACAACAAAAATGATTTTGGTTTATATCGAGATGACGGGTTAGCTGTTTTTAAGAACAAAAATGGCCATCAAATGGAACAAATAAAAAAGCATGCCGTTCAAGTTTTCAAACGTAACAATCTCAACATCTCTATCAATTGTAATCTTAAAATTGTTAACTACCTTGATTTAACTTTCAATCTTACTCAAACCATTTTGCAACCCTGAAAATAACCTAAGTTATGTGCATGCTGATTCTAACCATCCACCTAGCATAATAAATAATCTACCAAAAAATATCGAGCTAAGATTGTCCGCCAACTCATCAAGTGAAGTTATTTTTAATAAATCGACACACCTTTATGATGACGCATTAAAGCAAACGGGTTACATTTATAAATTGACATATAAACCAAGCATAAATAATGTTCCAAAAAATAACCGCAAACGAAACATAATCTGGTACAATCCTCCATTTAGTAAAAATGTTACAACCAAAATTGGTCAAAGCTTTTTAACCCTAATTGACAAGCATTTTCCTAAAAACCACCAACTACACAAAATATTTAACAGAAACACATTTACAATAAGCTACTCCTGTATGCCTAACATCAAATCTATTATCAACTTACACAACAAAAATATTTTATATGGTGATCTAAAATTATCAGAAAAAGCCTGCAATTGCATTAAAAAATCTCTTTGTCCACTGAACAACAATTGCTTGTCTAACAATATCGTTTACCAAGCCACCGTAAGCTCAAACAAACCTCAATACAACGATAAAGTATACATTGGGATAAGCAAAACCTCATTTAAGCTACGTTATGCGAACTATCAAAAATCTTTTAACATAAAAAAATACAAAAACGACACTGAACTGTCTAAGGAAGTATGGGAGTTAAAAGAAAACAATTTTACAACTTCAATCAAATGGAAAATTATTAAACGCTGTAAATCATACAATCCTGCGTCAAAAATTTGTAAGCTTTGTTTAAATGAGAAATTCGAAATATTATTTTACAAAGGGAAAAATCTGCTAAACAAAAGAGGTGAATTAGTTTCTAAATGCAGACACAAAAATAAATTTCTCCTTTCATTATTTGATAGCGGAGATTAGTTTTCCATTACGTCTTCTTGTAATATAACGTCAGAACTCATTCTACCGTAGTTTGTAATTTTTAAACGGTTTTTTACATTTTTGATTTTGTACTTCATGGCTGATGATTGCCGATAGGCATGAAACTTTAAGTTCCATTAAAAGTTGTTTTTTCTAATATTTAATTAATTCTAATTAAATATTAAGTTTTTTCTAATATTTAATTACGTTCTGTGATTTGCCCTATAAATAGCCTTGCCCTATGAATAATTTAAGAAATACATATTTGTGCGGATTTAAAAAATAATAATTTAATTGCTAATTTTTTAAAAAAAATTTACGGATTGCAAAGATCGCTAATAGAAATTAAAATAAAATGTTTAAATGTATATAATAAGGGGTCCTTCGCAAATTACGTCACGCCAAAAACAAACTTTTAGACCCCCTCCCTCCCCCCTTTGTCACAAAATAATAAATTCCTCCCCTCATTCTTGTCACATCACAGTTTAATTTTTTCCTTATGAATAATTAGGCATAGCTCTAGTATATATTATTTTCAAAGTATTGATGTCGAGTATCGGGACTTTTCCTCGGTATTGGAATCGGGAAAAATTGTCTTAGGCACATCTCTAGTATACAGTATTTTATTTTATTCCGTTTAAAAAAAAGCTGTGACATCACAAATATTTTATATTATATACTCTTCACTATCTATACTGTAAAATTGTTTACTTCCAGTTGCTTCTATAAGAGTGCTGTAATAGTAATAAAAAAATAAATTGTATATTCAGTACAGAATCTTATTAGTACAAAATCTTTTACAGCAATAAGACAAACAGAAATTGTTTGTATAAGCTTTTCTTCAACGGAGCATAAATTTGTTAAAGATCATAAAACTAGGCTCCTGAATTAGACTTAAATTGAAACTCACTACAGTGTTTGATAAATGAAACTGGTATGAAAAATGAAGGGTATAGAAAATGTGAAAATGGTTGCCAAGATAACTAGGTATGATATATCATGGTAGTTTGTTATTATCTAGATAATTAACACATTCTTTGGATTACCTTTGACCCCTTTAAACCTCATCAAATTCGTTGCCTTTTTTTAGAAATGTAGTACTTTTCTAAAAATTGAATAGTTGCCCCCCCCCACACACACACACACACTTTAAAAACTGTGTCGACGGCCCTGGTTTAGCTTGATCAGATTTGGTTACAGTAAAATAGTTAAGTGCAGCTTTGTCTGAATTTATGTTTAATATATGTGAAATAATCAAACCATAACACTTTTAAAAAAAACATGTAAAAACCGGAATAAATTATAACAATATGATCCACTGTGTTACATATATAGTTGTTATAACAATGAACTGTAAACTAGTATGTAAAAGTAAACAAACAATAATAATAATAAGTTCCATAATAGAAAATGTCAAAGAAATTTAAACAAATATACATAAAAGTGCAAATGCAAATAAAAATAGTTAAAAGTTTTTTAAATTGATAAAATAATTACCATCAAATTAAGTTACTTTAAGTTACTTAAATCAAATTAAGTTAAAGTTAAGACTCATAAAATCTTGAATCAATTTAACTCCAGTTTTTTATTAACCTGAACTCTTAGTTTATGATTTTAAAGATAAACATCTGACAGAGGTTAAACTATTGAAATCTAACATACACAAATTCAAAACTTGTATATACATAATCTTGAATAAGTATTATATTAGGAAATTAACAAACATAGAATTGCAAACATGTCTTGACCTAACAATCTTAATAGTACTTTGAAACATTTTGATAAGGTTGGAAAACAGTAGTATCTTAACTGAATTGTTAAATTTTAACTAAATCTTCAAAGTTTTTAATCTCTTTAAAAATTTAACTGAATCTTTAAATCTTAAGTTAAGTTAAATTAACTGAATCTTTAAATTTATAAATATTGTTAAAAAATACAATCCAAAACAACAAGTTGTTTTTATAGAAAATATTATATTTTAAAATATATAACAATTAAGAATTGATACGCTTAGAATAAAAATAGTTTGAAAATTCATATTAAACTAGCAGAAAGCAACCCGTAATACGGGTTACGGTCGGTCTGTTAATTTATGGTGGCTGTTTTCCACAATTTAAAATTGCGATATCTTAACTAATACCCTGTAAAAAAAACTCCTTCAAGTTAAAAAGTTAAACTATCTGTAAAATTAAAATAAATTAATTTACCAATTATTTAACGTTATTTGAGTAATTTACAACTGACATAGGTCATATCAGTGTATGGCCGAGCCATTTTCCTAGACATTACTAAGTTCAATGCAATACGTTTTTAGTTACTGACACAAAATAATAACACTTCATCATGCCTTAAATTGACGAAAGATTAAAGCTAAATTCTTGTTATATTTTTTATAACATGAACTTTAATTAATAAGATTAATATGAAGTGAAGTAACTTATTTATGAGTTAATAATTTTTTGGTATCCTCTTGATACATGTTTCTTTAAAAAAGGAAATTGTCTTTAAAACGATAAATGCACACAACTAAATAAATTTATTATAAATAACTAAGCAACTGAGTACAAATACGTTTCAAACAAAAAAAAGTCGATTTACAATCAAACATGTGTATTAGGGTGGAGCGATTTTTATAGCAAAAAAAAAAAGAGTTTAAAAACCAATATTACTGAGGCACGAATCAATGTCTATTAATTATAAGATAAAAGTAAAAAAGTATTTTTTGATTTTAATGAGATCTTGAGGGTCCTCTTTGGAATTTAAATTCTTGACAGGTCCTAATAATTTTAAATTTTTTTTTTCTAAACCATATCAACCTTGGACTCAAAAAAAGCAGAAAAAAATGCTTGTTTCATAGATAATAATTTTATTAGAAAAATTTTTTAGTGAAAAAAATACTTGCAAAAATATACCTTAAAACCCCCGTTTTGTTGAGGACGGGGGTTTTTGATGAAAAAAACAACTCTACTTTTTTAATTTTAATTTTTTAATAAAAACAAATATTATTTTCAAAATCAGTATATTATTTTGCTTCTTTTAAGTATCAAGTTAATATAGTTTAGAAAAAAAGATTTAAACAATATTAGGACCCATCCAAAATTTAGAATCCAAAGAGGAACCTCAAGATCTTATCTAAACTATAAAAAAAAAGAGCAAGGTTCTTTTTTCACCAAAAGATATTGATTTGCTGCTCAGGCAAATCAAATTTCAAAAATTTTCAAAATCGCTCTACCCTAATGTGTATTACAAATTGTAAAAAATATGTAAACTTTGATCTTTTATATTGCATTAATGCGCCATATGACAAACCTAAAATAAAAATTGTAACAGATAAGTAGACATAAAAGAAAAACAAAACAAACAAACTGGAAAACAATTTACCTGCTGTTTGGTAGCCTGTTGTCATACTTAAACTGCTGTCATGATGCAACTTGTCGGTGTTGTTTTATGACGTTATTTCACGTTGGGTTTTAGTAAACTTTAGTTATATTTAAAAGACATTACAATAGATTTAAAATATTTTAATTAGAAAGAAAAAAAAATTCTTCAAGGAACCAAACAAAAAAAAATTAAAGATAAAAAATCAAATAGATATAAATAAATTGCATTTATATAGCTAAATAGTCTTGGCTTATAGTAAATTTTAAAAGCAGTGTTTTCAATAAATTAAACTACCAATTAATTATTTTTAACAAATAGAATGTAGCATCCTATTATGATGATTGGGTAGTGAATCAATTTAACTATATTTAAGTTTAATTGGTGAAAAACAAATAAAATTTCAATTAATAAAGACAAAAACAAACCAAATACAAACAATAGTATATTATAAAAAATAAAAAATTACAAATTAAAAAAAAAATTACAAAATTAAAATAAAAAAAAGTCACCGAAGAAAAAACGGCAACAAAAAAGTTATAAATATCTTCACTGATAGAAGACATTTACAACCTTTTGGTTGCTGTTTTTTCTTCGGTGTCTCCCAACACCCCGGTATGGATGAGCCCTCCATTTGAAGGATGGCTCATCCATACCGCCATTACTTTGCCACTTATTGAAGGACCTCTCCGAGAGAGGCCCTGGGTGTTGGGAGCGATATCTTTTGTACTCTTCAAATGTTAACGACTCTAAAATTACAAATAGAAAGATATAATAAAATTTAAAAATATTTACAATTTTTTTTAATCTAAATATAAAGCAAACCTCACCATTTTCACAGGATGAAGAGGATGCTAAAAATAAATTAAAAAAAAAGTAAATTAAAAAAAGTTAAACTTGTGAGAAATTTAATTTTAATAAAAATATGAGTAAAATGCAAACAGTTTAAAAATGTCATATTTATATTAAATAATTCTTTCACCTATTGCACATATTTCTCCGTAAAAAATATATAAAATTTAAAACACAGCCCTACCAGTTATGCTTCTACCAGACAATAAAGACAAAAAATATACCTCAGAATAATTGATAGAATTATATTTACATATAAAGAAATATTTAACTATAATTTTTTTTACCTATTCCCCTCATTTCTTCCATGAAGTTGTCTAAAGTAAGAAAAAAGATAACTGAAGCTAAAACTAATTAAAACTAAACTAAAATTAACTATAAACTAAACCAAAACTAAAAAAAACTTTAAATTTTAATATCTGTACCTCAGAAGACAAAGGTCGGTTATCCATTTTTTTGTGAAAATGAGTTATGTATGAGACCTTTTTAATTTATTTAGTATCTACATAGGTATAAAGACTGTTTTCCTGCAACAATGTGAAACAAAGTTTGGTCAATATAAAGGGTCTGGTGTCCCCACAATGTTCAAAGGAAAAACGTCTGTAGTTCAGAAATGACTTTTCACTTTTTTTATTTAACTTTTTATTTTTATCAAAATTATATTTCATGTGCCTCAAGACAAATTAAATAAGACAAATTAAATAAAACATAAATTTAACCATCAAGAATAAAAAAGCCAATAAAGACTAATTATTTTACTATTTACTCTCTCCTGGAAAATTTCTAAAATGTGACAACTGACTTGGACTACTGTGTGTACAGATATAAATGCCTTATTTAACTATACTAATCACATAATTTATACTTAGTTTTTTTTCCAACTCTCCTAAAAGAAAAAAGAAAATAAAGCTTTAGTACTTGAAGTTTTAAAATTCCAGTTACAGTACAAATAAACAAATTCCTATTAACAATTATCTAATAGCAAAAACACTGACTTATTTCAGTCTTCAATTCTGTGTCTAAACAATAAAAGCACTTAAATGTATAGACATTAAAATATCTACTTAACTTTTTAAAAATAAATTTACTAAACTAATGTAACTAATACCTTTATTAGCTCTCTCTTTATCAACTAAAGAAAATAAATTTTAATTAAACTAACTTGAGGTAAAATAATGAGAAGCTGTCTTACTGAGAATTTTAAATTTCTTCTCTACTATTGACAATATAATTTTAAGTATTACCTTAGTTACTATAGAACTATAAGTTCTTGGGCTAATTGTATAAAAATATAAAAACCTACTGTTTTACTTTCAAGTCAACAACAATATTTTATTTAAATAATTTTATGATGTAATATTAAACTTGTTAATCAAAACCCCAGCATCACGCAAAGATTCACATACTTTAGCAAATGCAACTCTTTTAAGTTTTTGAATATTGCTTTCGCCGGCAATCTGTAAAATGTCAGCAAGGCAAAAATTATATTGGGCTAAAGAAACCGCTTGAGCTCCTATCAGCCTTGTTTCTAATTTGTTCATTCGTTTACTTTCATTTTGATAATGTTTTCTAATATTCTTTGCTAGAAACATTAAACCGCACCCTAACTCATCTGATTCTTTAGGAGGGTTACTTGAGGAACTTATAAATTGCTCACGACGCACTGATTCTTTATAAATTAAGTCAAGAATGTGTTGCCAATTATTTATCTCTAAATGAAGTGGTTCTGGACAAATGGAATTAGCAAATTTTCTAATATGTGGTTGCCCAAGTTGTCGAATTCTGCCATAAAGTTTAACTTTTTATTGTGTTTTACTGATACTAAAGCAATCCCATTTTGTGTGTTCTCAAACTCTTTTAGCATTGCTAATTCCTTAATTCGTGATTCCATGGTAGGTACTTGCCATTTGGCCTCGGCACCTCCAATGGTTTTATTATGTTGTGTTAATTCAATCTTATGCACGTTTGCAAAAGGTGAAGGATATGTTGCACTTGTAGGTAACACATTTGCAGCAAAGCACAACCATGAAATATCAGCCGATGGCACAAATTCAAAACTTGTTTTGATGTTGTTGATGTTGAGTATATTGTCTTCAATTAATTCCATTTCTTCCAAATGTTGCTTCGACAATAACTCGCATACTTTATCTTTTTCACTAGCTGTTATCATATGTAGTGGATAAATAAACTCCCTACTGCGGATACGTTTACCAAAACTCCACATCGATAAAATCCCTATTGTCATAGTTTTTTCTTTAGACTCTGGAGCTCCATCATCAGAAAATTCAACAACAAAATGGCTAATGTTTCCATTAAACCAAATAGATTTTTTTTTTAAAGTTTTAACTTTTAAATTTAAATCAGCTTTCATTGTCACTAATGCGGTCACTGTTATTGATACTCCACTATAACCTGGAATTTGATGGATTTCACCTATGTCCAATGACTTTACATACTTTTCAACAGTTTCATTTGAAACATTTGACATGTTTAATTCAAAGTTGACATCGCCATATTGAACTGAATATAAAGAAGAAATATTTGAAATATGAGAAAATATGGATTTCTGTACTTTTAACATTTACCTACTTATAGTACCACTTATACTATAATATAGTATAACTTAAAAAAATATAACTTATAAAATAATATCACTTAAAGTAAATTTCATTTAAACCATGTTACCCCGTAAACATAAATCATTAATGTCACTCTTTGTAAATCTCAATCATGTTGTGTTTACGTCGAGATAAATAAGTAGCATATTTTAAAGCAACTGCTTTGTTTATACCAGTTTTGCTTTTAATATAATTGTTTGAAATTGATCCATGTAATTTTTCAAGGAAATTTCCTCTTTTGTAATTCACAAAGAACTGCTCCATTAATTTTATTAGGGTAATACTACATAAAAGGTCCCACACACCATAAATAGCTCCATAGCTGCCTCCATGAATAAAATACATAATGTTTTGTGACTCAGCTTGTCTTCGATAATTTGTCGAAAATGCTGCATCATTAATCATAAAGCTTGTGGTAATTTTATTTGACCGTTTAGTTCTTGCAAGATGCAAGAACTAAACGGCTTTTGTTTAATTAGTAATTTTACTCTTCCATACTGGGCGTTTAAAGCATTTAACTCATTGTCAATTTCTGTCTGTTCAGATATGGCAGCATCAATACTTTGTTCAATAGCTTCTTTATCTTTTTTTAGGGTAACAATATCATCATTCTATTGATTTGTCTGTGATACTACAAAAAAGAACAGAAAGTTGTTTAAAAAATTATCCCAGTGGGCACAGGACCTAAATAAGACGTCTTTTGAACGTTCAAAAGACGTCCAAAACGTTCAAAAGACTTTTAAAAGACGTCTTTTTTACGTCCAGTGCCCACTGGGATAGAACTAAAGAGCGTTAGCCAGAAATAAATTTTATACCGCGTTTTTGCCGTATTGGGAATTTTTATTGTTGTTATTCTAGAAAATATTGGGAATTTTCTAGAAAAGGTCCTAAAATTCTCAAAAAAACACTTTAAAAAAAGAAAAGGTCATTGACTTTTAGGAATTTTAACCCCATTGGAAATTCCGCGTTGTACGCGGCACCATTGGGCTAGCTAACACCCTGAACTAATAAAGTATTTATGTATATATAATATATATACATAAATATATATATTATATGTAAAAATAAATGTATATGTATTATCAGTTAGATAAGAAAAATCCTATATAATTTTCACTAACTGTAGTATTTGCCAATATAATGAGAAAATTACTAACCTTTAGCTGAAAATTACTAACCTTTAGCAGCATTCAGTTTGATATTTTTTAACAAATTATCTGAAAGCAATTGTTGCTGAACAGGTGAGGTGTTCCAAAATGACTCACCAAAGGTACGTTTAGTGCCACATTTTGATTTACGGTTTGCCAATTTAGAGCAGGTTTTTCTTTTGCCTCATTTTTAAAAAATAAACACGCTAAGTAAACAAGACTATAAGTGTAATGCAATTTACTCTAATTTTATAATTTAATTATTTTATATCATATAAACTAAGTATACACATAACATATGATATTAAGTATGCACACTATGTATGACATTTATCACATATATAATGATTTTTATATTTATTGAGTAGAAGAATAAAGTACCCTTTAAGTGTTACATTTCCAGACATTATTGATGATATATAACAATAATCACTCTCAAAAAGCGTGTTACAATCTGTACCACGTGTTTCAATCTGTCTTGGCTGCCGTTGCCACAATCTCCCCGTGTTACAATATTTTTGTTCCACCAAAAAATAAATTCAACAATGAATGATGTAATGATGATAACTAAGCTTTAGTCAAAAGCATATAATAAGAATCAGAATATAACTTATATTCTGAATCTTATTATATGCTTTTAACATTTACCTACTTATAGTACCACTTATACTATAATATAGTATAACTTAATAAAATATAACTTATAAAATAATATCACTTAAAGTAAATTTTATTTAAACCATGTTACCCCCATAAACAGAAATCATTAATGTCACTTTTTGTCAATCTCAAAAGGAAAGATACCTTATAATTATTGTTGTGTAAATGTTAGGGTATTTAATAAACTTTGTAATAATATAAATACTTAATAAATATATAAAACCAATATATTTATTAAATACCTTAACTCTGTTTATAAATTTAAAATAAAATAACCTTAAAAAATAAGGTTCTTATAAGGTTATTTTATTTATCAATATATATATATATAATATATATATATTGATACTATTATATATATATATATATAATATATATATTGTTTACTATTTAATTAAAAACAGTTAAAATTTATATTATAAATATTAACTGTTTCTAAATCTGAAAAAATTTAGTTTATTAAAACAGTTATCATCAAATTGTGCAAAAGTTATTTATTATTTAAATAAATAATAATTTTTTCTAATAACAAAATTACTTTCCAGACCCTACAACATTATCTTATTATTTTTATTTTTACGCATCGAATCATATAATAACACCGGCAATAAAACATTTTGAAATTCATAATTGTTTCTAGGTCATCGATAAAACAACTAACTAAAAAACTCTTAGATAGCCTTCATCCATGATTAATCATATGATCTGAAAATTCCCGCATAGATTCCTAATATGAACATCTTAAATTCCAGTTTACAACATATATCTTCTTTTAATGGATGCCGTAAATAAATTTGTATTTTGTAATAAAACAGACATTTTGCTTCAAACTACTAGATAACTCTAAATTAGACATATAGCTGTAAACTGGAATTTAAGATCAACTAGAAAACTATCTTTGAAAGTAATATTATTGAAAGCTAATAAGGTCGTCATGTAGTCTATCAAGCTGATTGTTTTTAGTTTTAGTACTAGTTTTTAAAAGAAATTGAATTTCAATATCTATATAACTTTTGGTTAGCAGACTTTATAAAAAAACGAATGATATATGTTCGAACTTTATTTTCTATTTAACCCTATTTTAATACTAAAGATTATACTTTTTTGCAATTTTTCGAAAAAAATTATCATTTGCAGACGTTTTGGATCAAGTTTCGATAAATTATGGTATTTTTTTAAAAAAGCATTTGGGAGAAAAATAGTTAAAAGCAACCGCCGTGGCATGCGAAACTTTTTTACAAGAACTCGGATCGTCGTCACAAATTTAATTTTTAGCACGTGCTCATCGTAGCTTGATTTTTGAAGTTCTCATAAAGTTTGTAAGTTATTTACTTATTTTTGATAACAAAATGAATTTAGATGATACTTCCATCGACTTAGAACAATTGCTGAGTAAGATTATATTATACTGGTTGCTTACTTTATATCAAAAATATTTTTGTTT
>NC_088925.1:41517500-41700000 GCF_038396675.1 Hydra vulgaris
CAGCAGATCTATCCTCCGCACGTGTTAAATATCCCTTTTTAGTCATTAGATCATATGTTCCAAATATCCAGTGTTGTTGGACAACATGCCCTACATTATTCTTTCTTTTAAACATTAACGATTCATCAATTTCAACAACATGGCCATGACCACCTAACTGATTTCTATCAGGAACATCAATTATTTTAAAGGAACATATGTCTCTAAAGTACTGATACCACTGAACTGATGTATTTTTGCAAATATCAACTATATCAGTTGCTGTTGTGACAGGCACCTCCGCAACCCATAAAAACATAAGTTGAAGAATACTACTAATGTCTAGTGATGAACAAATTTGAAAAAAACCACTTCTAATTGTCTTTGCCTTCTTGCATATAGAACACCTCCAAATATGTCCTAAATGAAAAGTAAATTTGATAAATCTTATTCTGATATTGACTACAAAGCTTAAAAAAGCCTATTTTGTCTGAAAATAGCACACACAAAAATAGCATACAAAAAAAAATTAAAACTAAGCTTAATGAAAGTTTATTTATGTTATTGTGATAGTAAACATCAAGCTCAAAAAAAGCTCAAAAAAAGATTAATAAAGCTAATAAAACATTACTCAAGCCTATATAAATACAAATAAAGCTTAAATACTATTTATTCTTTATTTAAAATATTTAGATAATTAAACAAAGCTTAAATATCATTTTAGCTTTAATCTTTATTTAAAATAAAGATTAACAAAGCTCAAACAAAGATTAATAAAGCTAGTACAAACATCAACACAGCTTAAATAAAGATATTTATAAATTAAATAAAATTTAACTAAACTTAAAGGCTTTATTATTTATTTTTCACAATTTAAGCATAATGAGTTAATATTTAAAAACCTGACATTTTGCCTGACAACGATTATACTTTTGAACATTCATAGCATGTCCCCATTCACAAAATTTCTGAATACCCATTAATCTGTTGTGCTGGAGAAATCTTATTAAATTTTCTTCATTTATTAATTCAATAAAATGTGCAAGAGGAGGCATCTTCAAAGCTTTGTTTTAAAAGAATACGTGAACAAAAGTTTATGCGAATATCTTTGAACGAAAGTGTATCCAAATGTATTTTTTATTATGTAATGTATATCTTATTATGTAATTTTAAATATTTTATTATGTAATATCAAGTTTTACAGTTTTTCTTGCATTGTGACAAAATAACCTAAATTTTGGTTTATTAAGTCTTTTATTTATTAAATAATGTTAAAATTTCCATACAGTATAAGCCTGTGTGGCCGAGCGGTTAGCGCTTTGATATTCTCTAGCAGAGAGCCGAGGTTCTAAATTTAGCGTTGGAGCTTTTAATTTTTTTTTATTATTATGATAGATTTTCACTCTTAAATTTGTATATTTGTATATTTGTATATCTTAAATAGTAGTTATCTTCAGAATTTTTCCATTCAAAATAAATATACGGGGCAAGTGTTTTGATTAGCTCAAAGGATACGGAAAAGGTGCGAATGTGAGTTGTTTTTTTTGCACATAATCTATTTTTCACTGAAAAATATTAAAGGGAGAAATATAGACAAGGTTATTGTGGAATAGAGTTTGTTCGTTTAGGAGAAAAACAAACTATTTTATAATTCTCTTATAAAGATCCACGCATACTGAAAAGATGCGTATGTTAATTATTTTTGCTAATTCTGTCTTGACCCGCTCTTAAAGCAATTTATTTAGAAGTTTTAAAAATTATTTTATTTTACCAAATAATATTGCAGTTAGTTAGAAAAGATCGGTGTGGAATAGATAAGTATATGGTCGGTTTGGTAAAGACCCGTATTTTTATTGCCAAAAAGCTAGGATATATAAAAAAAAAAGTATAGAAAAGGTCGGTGTGGAATAGACTTACCGAGACCAGTATTTTTACGGGTCCGGGCAGCTGAAACTTTTTATACCGATGGTAATTATTTGACACGTTTTGGGCGGGTATTCTAAATATTATCTAGACGGATGCTAACGTTCAATCGGCAATTTACACAACAGCAACTGTAATGTTTAAAGTTTTTTATAGTTAATCATAATAGAATTTTTTTTTTTTTTCATAGCTTTAAAAGTAAACCATAAGTAAAGTTCTTCTATATGTATATGGTTACTTTTCTACCGCTAACTAAAAATTATTGAATTATTTTTAAAGTCCTTTTTTGTCGAAGTGCTTTTTCTACGCGATATGTGGTTTCGCTACAGATTTGTGCTTTCTCTACGCTTTTTTTTGTGCTTTTTCTACGCAATGCTTTTTTTCAACAGATTTGTGCTTTCTATACATTAAACATTTGTGCTATTTCTACCGTTTTGTGCTTTTACTACAATTTAGTCCTTTCTTCTACCTAATACTTTCCGTTTTCGCTACAGGCTAAAGGTAATTATCATTTAATTATTTTGAAGAATTCTTAAAAGAAAATCAAAAACTTTTTTTTATTTGTTATAATTTTGTTATAGTTTAATTTATTTGAATAAGTTTAATTGCTAAAAAATAAAACTTATGTTTTTGGAATTTCAGCAAGATACATGTGTTTGTATATTTATTCAATTGTTATAGATGTACTTTTATCATGATATTCTTTTAAGTTTTGTGTTAGTTTTTAATAATATTTTGACTTTGTTATGATGTTTATTGCTTTATTATATATATTTTTGTTCGATTGTCTCTATTATACATAACTTTTTCTTCATACAACTGCCTTTAATTTAAATAACCCAAACAATCTTCAATAATTAATCTAACTACCTGTTTTCATTCTACAACATTTTTATGGTTTATTGTTATTTAATATTATTGGTTTTTTCTGTTTTCATTCTACAACATTATTATGATTTATTTATTATTTATTATTATTGTTGCTTATCAATGATAAGCAATAATAATATTAAATAAAAAAATAGTATTTATAATGTGTTTCTGATAATATCATAAACACATTATAAATATTAATTTTTGCTTATATTTAGGAGTTGAAGCTCAGTAAGAAAAAGTTTTTAAATAGTATATATATATATATATATATATATATATATATATATATATATATATATATATATATATATATATATATATTATATATATATATATATACATATATATATATAAAGTTTTTTATATTATATATACAATTACAGAATATACACATTTTCAATAAAAACTGAATAGTTTTTAGTTTTTCACATTTAAGTTTTGTTGAAATAGATATTGATATCAGTAAAATATTTAGAGAGGATCTGAAGTTTCAGCCAAACAAAAGGTAATATATGCTTGCGAAAGAGATGAATTATTGCATTTTAAAAAGTTGTTCATTGGTAATAAAATTGGTTTGTTTCATTTTTATAATATCTTAGTTATTTTATAACGAGCATAATATTTAGTATTTCATATCTTATTTTATATTTATGTTTATTTATCATAACTTGTAAATATCTTAAGTGAACAGATAAAAATAATCCTAGTGTTAACTAAAACTATTTTAAACTGTGTTATAACATGTCCATTAACGTGTTACAACATGTTCTTTAACGTTAAAGGACATGTTAGTTTTCTTTTCAAATACTTTACATATATTTTGAGATTTAATATATTAGGTTATGGGATTTTTACCAAAAGTGATTTTGAAGTTAGCGAATTTAGAATATAAAGGTGAATTATATTTCGTGTGGAAGCAAAACTGTGTCAAAAAAAGTGTTTAATGAAAAAAAAGTTTGTTTTATTTATGATGTAGATTTTGGCTCTGAAAGAGTAAGGTATGTAATTTTTTGATTATATATTTCTCTTATAATGATAATTGATGATAAATATTGAAAGGTTCCTTATAAAAATCTTCTGAATATTTGTGTTAATTTATCACATGTTTTAATTAAGTTATATGTGATAAATAATTAAACTATTGCTTTCAATAAATTTAAAAAATAATTTTATTTATTCAAGAAAACGCAAATTCAAGAACCTGAATTCTAATAAGTTACATTATGTTTAATAGGCTGTTGAAAAACAACTTTCATAAACTATTATTATTATGTTTTATTATTAATATTATTGTTATTTGTTGAGAATTTTATTAACATTAGATGTTTCTATGTCTAAAATTCAAATCATTTTTGATATTATAATTTTATAATGAAATTTAGCAGTGATACCGCTTTTTTATCGTCTTTTGGACATTTTATTTACGATTCAGTCAAAAAGTTTTCAAACTGTAAGCCAAAATGTTGTTTGGTTGAAGGAAAGTATCGCCTTATATTTTTTTCCAAATGTTTCATTTCTTTGGATACTGAGCTGCGATATGATTATGGAGACAAAATCAATCAAAAATGGAGAGATTGTGTGAACTTTTTGTATTTTAAGCATTTTTTTTTTGTTTTCATAAATAGATTTAATTTAAGATAATTAATTTTGTTGCTTAAGATTTTCTAAATCCTACTCAAAAACTTTTCTTATTTAGAGAGACTATTTAAAACCATTAACAGTTAATGACTTGAGAAATTCATTACTTGCAAAGGTTTACTCTTTATACTTTTTTTATTTTAACAAACTAGTTGTTTTTATTTAGTAAATAATTCTTTTAAAAACGTAAAAGTTAATAAAGTTTCTTTAATAAGTTTTATTTCATTTCACTTTCAGCCTCTTAAACAATATTTCACAAAGGTGTCAGATTTTTGTGTATTTGTGTATTTATTATAGATGAATTTATTATATTTATATATTAATTTTTTTAAACTTTTCAAAATAAAATTGCTTTTTATTTTAAAGGTTTTGTTGTGTTCAAGTTCTAACCAGTTAGAGGTATTTTATTCTCACCTTTTTTCAAATAATTTAAAATTTAATTGAAAACTGTTATAAATAAAACTTAAATAAATCATATTTAGCATTTGCTTTATATTTTTTTCCTTAAATGCCTAGATATCAGTTAAAACTTTTTTTTTTAAAGAAAAGAGTTGCAAAAACTTTTCTAGATTTATCCAAAAATCTGGGTTTTTTTTTAACTTTTAATTTTTCCAGATTTCCTAAAAGTTTTCTGTCAATACTAATTTAAATATAAATTTTTGCAATGTTTTTTTAGCTTTTTCAGTCATTATAAAAAAAATATTAAATATTTCCTTGAAATTAAGAAAGCTATTAGCTAAGAGCTAGATTAAGAGAAAAATAAAGGAACTAAATTTTGTGTGTGTGTATATATACTCGCACACAAAATATATGTGTGTATTTATAAATATATATACATAAACATATCTGTGTGTATATATATTTCAGTTAGATTAAAACTGTTCGGATTTTTTTAAAAGTAATTTTTCAGAAATTTTGGGTTTTATTTATAAAAACTTTATAAAAACATAAACTTATTTTTATAAAATATTTCTATCTTTCAGGATGTAGGTTTGAAAGAAAGTTCTCTTGGAACAAAGTAACCAAATTTAGTCTCACTTATTTTCTAATTTTTTGTTATAGTTTATTACTTTTTTTTTAACAAAGCTTGAACTTAATATTGTAAGACAAACGTAAAAATTCAGGGTGAATATGTCAAACTTGAATTAAAAAATATTTTATTTTTTAAATTAAGTTATTTTAAATTTTTGTTAACTCTCCTTTACCTAATTATTTTGCTTTTTCTACTAATTGATCAATTTTATTGTTTAATGAATCAATATTAAGGAATCAGAAAAAGTATTGGTACTACATCAGTTGTATTTTTGTTTACAATGTTTTATTTATTTAAATTACATTGCTTGGGATAATTATTTAATCAAATTAATCAATGTTAAATAATCAAATTAATCAATATCTTAAATATTTAGTTTAAATGTTTAGTCTTGCAAACTAGAATTAGAGTACGAACCAATGGTTTCTTTATCTGTTATTCTTCTTGTAAGGTAAAATTAAAAATTTTTTAAAATGGTTGTTCTTTAATTGTTTGTGTCACTAACTAATAATGAAAGTGACATTCTTCAGACCCTCTAAAGAAAAAATTGATGAGGTAACTTTCATAATTTAATTTTGTTTAAAAGGATGCAATAAATATAAATTAAAATGCCAGACTGATTTATGTGCAGATTGAAAAGAAAAACCTAAAGATTGATATAAAAGAGATCAAGACAATAAAGCAAAAAAAAGCAATCATCAATAATGTAATTCAAGAGTAACTTCATTAAGTTATTTAACTTGTAACCTTTTTGCTAAAAATTATTCTATTAACAAGCTATATAATTTTAGATCCTTTAAAATCAGTGTTGAGGGGGTAATTAATTTGAGTTTTTATATTTATACGTTTTTATGTGTGTTTATATATATATATGTATATATATATATATATATATATATACATATATATATATATATATATATATATATATATATATATATATATATATATATATATATATATATATATATATATATATATATATATATATAATTCATTTTAAAATAAGTGTTTGCCGACCAATGGAATAGAAAAACTACTTTTATGGTGTTTAATGAGAACAACGGAAACCATCATACAGGTTTAGAAGAAAACCCTCATCGGTCCAAGTAAACAAAATTTAACAATTAACATTTTTAATTTTTTTTTTTTAATTTCAATTTTTGAGTACAGTTACCAGGCTTGAGTTAAAACAGCTTCCTATCGTTATAAACACTTTTCTTTTCAATGCACTTTTTTTAATAAAAGATCAATTTTTTACTTTTATGAATCAAACGCATCCCATTGAAAAAACTAAGAAAAGCGAGAAAACAACAAAAGTATTGGTATGTCATAATGGCTGTATTTTTCTATCAAATATTTTGTTCAATAAAGTTATATTGCTCAGTAAAATTAATTAAATATACAATACTGTGAATAAGTTTTAGCCAACTCGTATAATTAGACGTATTTACAACTTTTTTTCCTATGTAATTTTTGTAAAGCTTACTTTAGTTTATTAATATATAAGAAAAGTTGAAAGAATATATTATTTTTAGTAAATAAACAAAATTGATGAGGAAACATGAGGGATTTGTTTGTTTATTTATTAAATCGATGTGTCATAACAACTACATCTAAAACAGGATATTCGAAGAGTGCTGTTACAGAATTCAGAGAAACTGGCTCCCTTGAAAATAGAAAGAAAAGTAGTAGTTCGACGGCACCTACTTAAATTGGGATTAAGAGGGTGTGTTATAATTCGAAAATCATTACTACGGTGTGGCAATAAAGAAAAACGACTTACATATGCAAAACAACACAAAGATTAGGCCCAGGAAATGTTTAATCAGGTTCTGTACACCGATGAGTCCAAATTCGAAACTTTTGGAACGAAAGGACGCTAGTATGTCTGAAGAAGAATTGAAGAAGCCTATCAGCCCGAATATTTAAAGCCTATTATTAAACACAGAGGACGCTCTTTACAAGTTTGGAGCAGTTTATCTCCATCTGGAGTAGGTTATTTGATCAAAATAGGGGGGCAACTCACCGGGAAACGTTATGTGGATATTCTAAGGCACCATGCTGTATCATCCGGAATGAGACTTATAGGTCATAATTTTATTCTTCAGCAGGACAATGACCTAAACCATTGTTCCCGAGTGGCAAAAAATTATTTTAATGAAATGGCATAGGAAGGACTACTGGAATTGATGACATGGCCTCCCCAGAGTCCAGTTTTGAATATAATCGAACATATTTGGGATTACCTGGACAGAAAGAATGTCAACATGCTCCCTAAAATTCTGAAGAATGTTTTGAAGTACTTCAAAGAGAATGGTACAACATACACCAGGATTTTATGACTAACTAGTATGAATCTATCTAAACTATATGAATCTAAAAAATTAATTTTTTTGAAATAGTTTATTAATTTTCTGTGTTTCTAATTAATGATAGTGACATTCTTTAGAGCTTCTGAAAATAGAATTGATGAGGTAATTTTTATAATTTATGTTTTTAATAATACATACAGTGGTGTCAAAAATATAAGAATCAACAACGTTAAAAGCATTAAAAAAATGACTTGTGAAAAATAATTTGTATATTCTTTATATTTTTTAAATCAAACACTTCATTAATACACAATTTAGTTTAACAAATATTTCAACATGTTTTAGTGTTGTTGTTTTTTAAATTTTAGGCACTTTTTTAAATTTTAGGGTCACAAATATTTTTATTTTCCAAATAATAATTAAGGCAAAATCAATGATATTTTGCAAGTTTGTTAATGCTGTTAAGCTGTCTGAATGTTAACTATCTTTAAACTTTAGATTGAATTCAAATCTGATGAACTTCTAGGCCACAGAAGATTGGAAATTTTTTATCAGGGTTATTGTTAAGTAGATCGTATGACAAATATTCTGGATAACTAATGTAGCAAAAGTTTAAATTAGGAACTCTACTTTAATAAGGTCTAGGTTGCATATAAGAAAAAATGAATAAAAATTGTTGTTGCCCAGAAGAATGAATGCGATAAAATTATGTGATTAAACTTGGTTTGCTCCAAACTGGAACTCTAAGGAATGTTAAGCCATTACAAATGCTATTTGTCTATACTGTGTTCTACTAATGGCGGTCCATGTAATATCCTACTAAAGATATTTGTGTTTTTATTTAGTAGTGGCTACTTGCATGGTCACAAAAAAACAACCTGATCGATAAGATAGAACTTTACACAACTGTTAGTAGTATTGATATTATTTTTGCTTTTCTTGCACTAAGCCAATAAAAATAACATGACAAATGCTATTGTGATCAACTTTTAATCTAAAATCTGAGAATTTTGGGGTAAGTTTTAGCTACATAAAGTTTTTTGGATAGCGTAAACTTACTAACTGTAAACTGCTATTTTAACAGTCTTTATCTGAGTAAGTGCTTAAAATTTTATTAAAACTTTAACTTTTGCTTTAATTAAGGAAGTGAAATTGGTCTTGAAGTTGTCTCGTACTATCTATGTTTAAAGTGTTTTATTGCTACTTTTCTGCAACCATTAAAAACTTACTAGTAAAGATAAAATATATGAAAATAGCCACCAAAATATTATTTATGTGTATTTTTAAAAAGAATAAAAATTATGCAAACTCGCCCTAAAGTTAAAAAACTTTTAATGAAATAGTTAAAATTTCATGTTTCGTTGTACAAATGTAACTAGTAATACGACGTAAAAAAATTTTTTTTTTAGTTAGACTTTTAAAAAGAAACCCAAACACCGTCCTTTTTTTGTTGTTGTTGTTTTTTTTTCGTATCAAATATTTTATTTGGCAACATTTATATTAAATTTTACTTTGTAAAATTATTAATTGTAATCGCAAAATTGTGAAATATATCTAAATAATGAGCAGAAGATTTGTTCACCTTGAGCTCTCTGTGAAATGTATGAATGTTAATTTTTTAGATAGTATCCTCGAAATGTGTTGTTAAACAGCATAATAATAAAAGTAACAAATTTTTTAGATCCTCTTAAAGATGAATATATGAGGTAATTTTTTATATTTTTTTTTTGAATGTATAAGGTAATTTTTTAATTAATGCGAATATATAATTTTATGAATGAGATTTTGGAACAACAAAGAGATTGGTTAACTAATTTTATAATTTAATGATTTGTATCACCTCAGAATCAGAACTTAGCATTTTTGTTTTTTGTCGCTGGTGATATTTTTTTTAATGAGTTATTTCTTGCATATTTCTTTTGGATTAAGTTTATAAGATTGTTAATGTTGGGGTATCTTCAAAGTTTATACGCTTAAAAAAAATTATAGATGCCAATTTTTTTTTAAAGTTTCCTATGTCAATAAATCGAGTAAATTATACAAGGTTTTTGGGAGTAATGTTTGATGAGAACCTATCATGGAAAAGACATATTAGTCTTATTGAAACAAAAATACCATTTGCTATAAGTGTATTATATAAATCTAGGGCCTTTCTTGATTATAAATCACGCAAAATGCTTTACTTTAGTCTTGTTCATTGTCATCTCTCTTACGCTAATATTGTTTGGGCTAACACACACAAAACTAAATTAATAAGAATACAGAGGCTACAAAACCACGCATGTAAAGCGGTTAACTATTTAAAAAGATTAAAAAACCCTTCCTCTGTAATGAAATACATGAATGTGTTTAATATATCAAAACTTAACTCGCTTCAAATATTAATATTTATGTATAAATATAAGAATAACTTGCTGCCAAAAGTATTTTCTGATACAAAAATACAATCTTTGGTCAAATAGCAACCATAACTATCAATTGAGCTGAGTAAAATCACAAGTGTCAAAACTCTCAATTATTAACCAAGATCCGTCATTATGGAATCAATTAAAAAATAACAATATAAAAGATTTGAAAAGCACTTCCTCTTTTAAACGATAAATGAAATTGCATCACCTAAACTTCTGGTATATATGCGAGTATGTTTATATATGTGTGTGTAAGTATGTTTGTATATGTAATTGTGTATGTGTATGTGTACATATGAGGATATATATATGAGTTTTTATTCTTCACCTAGTATTTTTCAGAAAAATTATTTTACTGCAAATTTACTAAAGTCATGTGGGCTTTAAATGTTATTAAATGTTATTGTAAATAACATTTAAAGCCCACATGACGTGCATCAAATTTGGTAATAATCCTTGGTATTACGTTAGATTCAACATTCTCTATGGACCAGCACATAAAGACTAATATAAAATCCTTCAATAACCATGTTTGCGCACTTCATTTATTTCTTATCAAAAATGCTGCAAAAATAATTGCCTGTGGACTTGCAAATTCTCGACTTGATTACTGTAGCAGTCTTCCATCTGGAACTTCCTAAAAAAATCTAAGCAAACTTTAACGTATTCAAAATAAGTTTGCTCGTGTTGTTTGTCACTCTCCTTTCCGTTCACAATAAGAATATTCGCTCCATTGGTTACCAATTATTCTAAAAAATCTTATAGTTTATAAAAACATATCATCCAAGTCTCTGCATACCTTTTCAATTTTTTTTAAATTTCAAAAGTAATTAAAACTGACATTTTCAAAGCTGCTTAGTTGACCTAAACAAATGCATGTTTTTTAGTGCTTCTGCATCACTTCATCATATTTATGATTGCTGTCAAACTGAGACACTTTAATCTCTAATTAATATTATTATTATTGTTGTTATTATTAGCATTCTCATTTTTATTATTATTATTATTACGTATTTATGTATATATATATATATATATATATATATATATATATATATATATATATATATATATATATATATATATATATATATATATATATATATATATATATATATATATATATATTAAAATATCAAATTCAACTGAATTCTTTTAAATGTAGGTAGCCTTTGAAATTTAACAGCTACATGTCCAGGTACTGTCACAATAAAAAGAGAATTTCGTCGAGAATTTACTAAACAAATATGCAGGTTTTACTATTTAACAAATAGAGTGGTGAACAATTGGGACTTTCATATCACAAGATCCAATCGATTCTGCAACAAAAACACTTTTAAAAATAAAATTGAGAAAATTCTGAACTTTTGATACCAAGTTATTTTCATAAACTATTTTTGTTAACGAAAATCTTGATTTAAAGGCAGTTGTGGTCAACACTATGAAGTTTTTATTCATGTATATATATATATATATATGTGTGTGTGTGTGTGTAAAATATATACATATATAAATATATATATATGTATTTATATTTATTTATATATATGTTTGCATGTATGATTTACTTATGAAAATAAATCAAAAGATGATAGTAATTTTAGTGTAAAAAGAAAAGGAGGTAGGTAAAAAATCTTTGTTAGATCACTTTATAAAAAGTTCGAAGTATTTATGATAAATGCAACAACTCAAAGAATTTTGCTGTACACACAGCAAAATTCTTTGTCAATACTCTGCAAAATGCTACTTTTTGTGTTATTTAATGGATCATTGAACGACATTGAATATCTTAAATCAACTTTTGTGATGAAACACTTGCAAGTTTATTTAGTACGTTTATTTTAATATATGTTTATTTTATATATATATATATATATATATTATATATATATATATATATATATATATATATATATATATATATATATGTAATATATTGTTTATATATATGTAATATATTGTTTTTATATATGTAGTATATGTTATTTATATTGCGGAGGCCACATTTGGAGCCCTTTGTTACGGCTTAGGGTTTGTTAGAAGTAATGAGGCAATTGTTTGGGCTATTAAACGGTATTCTGATTACTATCTATGCTTTGTGTCAATTTCTTCAGTCTAATTTTAAAATTAATAAAGTACCAAAAACTATGAAACGCAAAAAACCATCATCATCACCAAGTTCTCTAAACCTATCATTCACTAATATTCGTGGTCTTCGAAGTAACTTTTCTTCTGTTGAGTCTTATCTCTTGCAAAGTTCACCAGACCTACTTGCTCTTTTTGAGACTAATTTGAGTTCAGCTGTCTCATCTTGCAATCTTAGTTTTGATGGTTATCTTACCTTAATTCGTAAGGGCTTCAATAGCTACATGCTTGGCCTGGCATATACATTCGTACTAATTCACCTAATTGTCGTAAAACTAGGTTTGAATCCACAGACTATTCTTTAATGTGCTTTTTTTTAGCACCACTTCACTCTATTGCCTTTCTGTTTGTTCTATATCTCTCTCCTTCATCTCAAGACTGCACTCTTTTTGATGTTATTTCTGATCATATTGACCAAGCCCTCTCTCTTTATCTATCAGCCAATATAATTGTTGTCGGTGACTTTAATGGCTTCGCTCTAGTATCAGTGACTCTGCAGGCATTAAAGCCCTCAACTTTTGCCTTTCACAATCCCTAACTCAAAAAGTCAACTTTCCAACTCGCTTTCCTGACAACCCGAATCATTACCTTCTCTACTTGACTTATGTCTTGTTTATGATCCTAGTCAGAGCTCAGTTTCTCCACTTTCACCCTTAGGTGCTTCTGATCTCAGTTTAATCTCTCTAAAACTAATATCTCATTCTTCTTCATTTCCTGAATCCCCCTATTATCGTACCTCTTACAACTACAGTAAAGCTGAATGAGATTCTTTTCGTGATTTTCTTTGTGACGGCCCTTGGGTAGAAAACTTTTGTCTTCCTTTCGATAAATGGGCATCTTACATAACTTCGTGGATTCAGGCTGTCATGGAACCTTTTGTTCCCTCTCAACGATTCCAGGTCGAGCCTCATGGTTTTCCTCAAACTTTAATAATATAGGAAATCTTTAATTCCACCTCTCTTGTATGGTTCAGACTTTGTCACCTCACCTAAAGACAAAGCTGAACTGTTTGCTAAACACTTTCCATCAATATCATCTCTTGATTCCACTAGCTGCGTTCTACCTGATATTGCCAACAAACAGATTGATCCATTGCTTGACATTCGTATCACTCCAGCCTCTGCATCTAAAGTGATTTTCTGCCTAGACCCTTCTACACCTTGTGGCCCGGACAACATACCTGTTGTTGTCTTGCAGAAGTGTTCTCCGTAGCTGTCGTCTGTACTTTCTAAACTATTCAACAAGTGGTTATTAGAGTCTTGTTTTCCAGTCTGCTGGAAAACAGCATCTGTTATCCCAATTTTCAAAAATTCTGGAAAGCGATCTGATTCGTTTAACTAGTGTCCCATTAGTCTTCTTCCTATCATAAGCAAGATTTTTGAATCTTTAATTAACAAACACTTAATTTCTCATCTTGAATCTAATAACTTTCTGACCATCAATATGGATTCTGATCCTCTTGTTCTACAGCTGATTTGCTAACAGTAATAACAGATAGATTTTATCGTGCATTAGATAAAGGTGGAGAGGTTAAGACCATCGCTCTTGACATTTCAAATCCTTTAGATAAAGTTTGGCATGTTGGTCTTCTCCATAAGCTTTCTTCTTATGGTGTATCTGGCAACATCTTTAAGATTATCGAATCCTTCCTTTGTAATCGTAGTATAAAAGTTGTCCTCGATGGACAGCACTCTTCTTCTTATTCTATAACTACAGGGGTTCCTCAAGATTCTATCCTTGGCCCTATACTCTTTTTAATTTACATCAAGGATCTTCCAGATATTCTTACATCTAAGGTGATATTGTTTGCTGATGATACTGTCATATATTTTTGTCGTTATAAGAAACCAACACTCTCTGATTGCTTCGAGGCGGAATTTGAGCGTGAAAAGGATATCGTTTCTGCTACAGCATGGGGCTCACAGTGGCTGGTAAACTTTAACACAGATAAGACTCAATTTTTTTCAGCCAATCGTTATCGCAATAGTTTAGATCTTCCTATTTTTATGAATAGTGATGTACTCGATGAATCATCTACTCTTCATCTACTAGGATTAACTCTTACTTCTAACCTTTCTTGGAAACCATATATCAAATCAATTGAAAAATTAGCATCTGCTAAGGTTGCATCTCTTTATCGAGCTCGGCACTTTCTTACTTCGGATTCTATTCTCTATCTCTATAAATCTCAAATCCGGCCTTGTATGGAAAACTGCTGCTATATTTTGGGTGGATCTTCTAATGATGCCCTTTCTCTTTTAGACAAGGTACAAAAACGCATTGTAAACATAGTTGGACCTACTCTTGGAGCCAACCTCCAACCATTATAACATTGTCGTAATGTTGCTTCTCTTTCTCTTTTCTACAAATATTTTAATGAGCACTGCTCTAAAGAGATAGCGTCTCCTGTGCTATCAACTAAAATTTGTTCTTGTGTTACTCGTCATTCAAATAAGTATCATCCTTTTTATGTGACTGTTCCTAAGTGTTCCAAAAACGCTTATTCGTCTGTTTTTTTTCCTCGAACATCATTTCTTTGAAGTTCGCTTCCTTCATCATGCTTTCCTGATTTATATAATTTGCAATCCTTTAAGTGGTCCGTCAATCGTTACCTTGCTCTACAACCTTCATCTTTTCTCTTTCAGTAATTTCTAACTTTTATTAGTGGCTGCTTGCAGCCTTGTTGGAAGCAAAGATGTTTGAAAAAAAAAAATTGATTTGCGAATAGAAACGTGAAAAGATTACTAAAGGACACCTAATTTATAAGAATTAGTCGAACAAATAATAGATTTCATTAACTTTTATTTTTTTATTGCTATATTTTTAATTACCTGCGGGTCTTTAAAAATATAGCAATGCTCTATAACAAAGCTTTTGTTAACTTGGACAGGTTCTTGCAGTCTCCACTAATGTTTAAATGGAGAGCTGAGTTATATTTATAACACTTTAATTTTTTATCTTTCTTATTATTTTACTCTTTTTCCATTTTATTTTTCTTTTCTGGGGTTCTGTTTATATTCAAGTGCGTTGGTTTTTTTTTTCTTCTAAACTTCTTTATTTTACCCATTGCCTATTTATTATATTGGGCCTTGAGCATGTCAATAAATTTGATTGATTGATTATATATTGTCTATATAAACAACGTCCGCAAAAGGAAACCAGCTGTTTATCAAAAGTAATACTTTTATATGGTTTAAAACTGTTTGAAAGTGTTTGTATGTCGAAAATCTTACGAATAGGTTCAATTTTGTTTTTGCTACAAAAGTGTAACAATTCTGTATGCTGTACACACAGCAAATCAAGCGGCTTTGTCGTAAAATCTCAAAACTCTTTAAATAGTATTAAAATGCTCCCCGACAACAAATTTTAATGTGGGTCATATATGGCTATTACATGTTAACCATATATTTACCACTCTCCTTTATGGGATGGCATTGAGGCGGCCCATATGTTGCTATGTTTATACGATTAAAATCACACTAAATAAGAAAGAATGTCACACTTCATTTGTGCGTGAGTTTTATGTGGCTCACGTGTAGGAAGTAAACGTTAGCCATATATGTATCACTCCTCTTTATGGGATGGCTTTGGTGCGCCCCACATTTGATTATAGTGCTTATATCATTCACAACCACACTAAAAAAGAAAAAAAGCCACACTATCCTTTTACAAGAAAATTTAACGTGGGCACTGTGTGAAAAAACCTATATACAAATTTCATTATGTTGACATAATGACTTTGTTATTTAGGACTTTTATATACTGTAAAAGTATAGTGCGGCTTTCGTCTCTTTTAGAGTGGTTGTTTCTCTGTGTGTGAGCTTAAGTACAAAATAATATACTTTCATTAATACTCTATTCACAAACACATAATTATACAAGAACATTTCGTTAAACTTATTTAATCGTTCTTCTTTCGATGCAAACGACTACCACCACGATCTGCTGAGTTATGCAGTGAGGCGGTGATGGCTTTGTTAACATCTTTGTCTGTAGCAGTTTTGCAATGCCTTCGAACAGCAACTAAAAATAGTTTACTATTATTTATTACTTAGTTGATACAAATAAAAAGTTCATTTATTAGGCGGTAATGTAAATTTTATTAATATAAATAATTTATGAACTTTGAAATATGATGCACTTTAATATGATATAATATTATTAATAGCTACTTTACTTACTTGCAATAAACTTTACAAATGTCTCAATTGAGTATTTGCGTTTCCCAGAGCGACAACAACTCATCTGTAATTCATCAGTCATGAATACATTCAAAATGATTTATACAAAGTTTGATATGTATTTTCCACCTGCTGTTGCTAGCCAGTTAATCTAAATACAGAAAACTAAACTATATATAATAGTTGAGTTATATTTAAACTATATTATAAACTAAAAATAATTAAACAATACTAAAAACACAAAATTTTATAAATACATACATACATACATACATACATACATACATACATACATACATACATACATACATACATACATACATACATACATACATACATACATACATACATACATACATAAATACATACATACATACATACATACATACATACATACATACATACATACATACATACATACATACATACATACATACATACATACATACATACATACATACATACATACATACATACATACATACATACATACATACATACATACATACATACATACATACATACATAAATACGGAAGTTTTACTTAGAAGTTACAGCAACACTTCGTTAACATTTTATTAATATTTGAGAAAAACTTACAAACAGTGAGGCCATTTCATCATCCTGACATTGCAACAACATGACATCTAACTCTTCTACGCTTCTCGCTTTCTTAAATAAACTTTCATCAGTATAACCAATTGGCATACGTTCAATCAGATGCTTTTTTCTTGTGGAGGTTACAGATTTTACCAAATCTAATCAAGTATCATTATTTCAAATAATTCTAATTATTAAAAAGAGAGTTAAACTAATATATGTATTATAAAAGATTTCTCACCTTTAAGTAAGTTTTCACTGGAGGTCAATCTGTATTCAATCGATTGCGTGATTGGTGTGAGGATGTGAGAAGAATTTTTGGAATGAGCGATAACAGAGGGTAGAAAAAACTCCTGAGATGACTGCAAAATATAACACACAAAATTTTAAAATAGTATATAGTTTTCTAGTTTATTACATTCATACAAATATTTATAATATAATTATCTTGAATTATAGGTACTCTAATTAACAACAAACAAATAAAGCTTATTTAAAGTTATTTTTTTTCTTCGGGATCATTTAGTAATGACATAAAGCTTTCACTAGATTTTCCTTAGTGTTGCATCTCTCTCAAAACATTCTAGTCATTTTTCAAATTTTCATATCTAATATTAATATTATTATTTTTTAACTTGTTTAATACTTACAGCATGGTGTGGTATTGACATTAATGGTTTGCTTCTAGGCAATGATGTCTAAAATAATTTTGTGTTATAAAAATGTAGTAAAACTTTTATCTAATTCAAGAAATGTTAGAAAAAGTACGATCGTTGATATGTAATTCTGAGTATTCCATATTTAAATATATATTTTTACATTTCCACATTTTAAATTAATATTCTCAACTTCTTTAATTAATTTGTTTAGAATTGTTTTAAAAAAAAGTAACTTTATAAATTTACAGAAATGACAGCTGGCTTAAGAGATAGAGGCATGCTGAAATCAGAATCAGAATCACTAGGGATATTGACATGAATTTGGGAAATAAATAATGAAGGTGCTAATCGTTTAGATGTTATTTTAATACAACATGAACCATACTCGTTTTAAACTTTATCACAAAATTATAAATTATTACTCTAATAAATTATTCTCATTTGGCACTATAACCAACAAAAACTGTTATCGATTGGTTAAGACAGCAATTTGATATTGATTTTTGTCAAAAAGAATTGTTTTATCAAAATAATTTGTATTTTTATGAAATATGAGAAAATATAAACCTTACGATTTAAACTAATCTCCTTTATTAACTTTGAGAAAAGTTTTATCCCAAAATGCTAAGAACGCAAATATTTATAACAAAAAAATATTGCAATTTGAAGAAGAAGAAAACAAAGAAAAAGAGTCTCAATCTGAAGAAACAAACAGAACAGATGTTCCTAATTTAACCGAGAGATATAATTTACCTTCCTCTCTTATTTACGCAGACCCTATCAATATCAAAAATCAAATTGAAGGAGATAAACGGCTTCAACAAGATTTAAACACTTTATTGCCTCTCGATATTATGCTAGGTAGCAACTTTGCCACATCATTAATATGTGATCAAGAAAAATGGAAAACTTATCTAAATGTAGGAGGTGACGCTTACGCTTTTAAAAAAATATTAAGTCTAAGCAAACAAAACGAATTTAACGATCAAATCGATAAAAGAAACATAAGCAAAACGTTAAAAACAATGAGAAATTTAAGAAAATATACTCTACAAGATAATACTTTTCTTAATCCAAAATCTCCAACATCAATTGAAACCAATGAAACATCTCATAAGAGTACTCAACACTAATGAAGATTCTCTGGAAGTCTGAATAACCAAATTTCTGAGATAAAATATGAGACTTGGAAACCTAAAAATGATGGGTTATGGTGCTACACAAAATCTTTTTGTAATAGTTTCTAGCAATGGTAAACAGATAATTGCTTTCTGAAGATTTTTTTTGGTGGATAGATAAGGAAGTAATGATTACGATAAGATATTGGAGCAGCACATTGAGAAGAAAACCATATAGAAGCGTGAGATTTGACTAGAAATCATTGAGATGAAATAAACGATTCCATGCTAGCCTGTATCCATGAGATAATTTAAGAAGCACATCTGTTAGCAGGAAGGCATATAAAATTTTACCTAAGGGTCATCGCGAAAAAAATAAAGGACAGAATCCCAGTTAAATTGGTAGTTTTAATAGAGATGATTCTCTTACCATCTATTATGAACCAAAAGTGAGTGAATGTCAAGACGAGTTCCTTTTTATTTACCAAGCAGGCTGGCAAAAGAAACTGCTCAATAAATATGGAAATGAAATGATCTCTTTTTTTTCTTTTGTATTAATCAATCTTAAACACAAATTGTTGCTGAAATGAATGTCATGCTGATTATAACTTCTTTTTTTTGTTTTTTTATTAGGGTGTGAAGTTTTTATATGCATTTTATAGATGTTTTTTATTAGGGTGTGAAGTTTTTTATAGATAACAAGCGTGGGATCGTTGGCTTAAAAAGACAGCAAACGGTTGCTACAGCAGAAAAGATGAAATTTTGAGTATATTGCGAGGTCTTGCTTGGTCAATAACTCGTGAAGAGGAGGTAAAAGCCACTTAAGTGTTAGAGTTTTCAGAATTCTGGAGACTTGAAAGTTTTTCCAAATTAAAACATTATATTGAAACTTATTGATTGCCAATAAAGAAGGTATTTATTATTAACCATGAGTCAACTCTCTATACTTTTATTTGATTATAGATGTATTTAAAACCTTTACATGGTTTGAGTTCGTAAAATAAAATGCTGTTTTAATGTAGACGTGGATCTGCTGCTACAGACAAAATCGTCTACTTATCAGTTGTAATACAAACAATGGTGTCGAGAGGCAAAATAAATCTTTTAAATATTCCTATTTAAAAAGATACAATAGTTTATCATTAACTGGAATGTTGACTTTATTGACAGAAGAATTTTTCACTGATAAACTAGAAAGGTTTGTGTTCTTTCCTTAAACATTTGTTACATATTGAAGACAAGGCAACTAATATTTCTCTATGATAGTATACTTTTTCTGTACTAAAATTTTAACTTCACTTTAAATAAAGAAATTATGTATTTAATTTTGTATAGAATAATGTCTTAAGTGTTGGTTTTATTGTATTCGCAAATTTTAGTTACACTGTTTTCAGCTTCAAAATGGATGCCCGATACAGAAGATATGCTTTTTGGGTGCCAAAATATCTTTATAATCGCTCGCACAGTTTTGTTAAGCATTGTTTGAAGCGAAAGTCTACTGCTGATTGCATGGATTTAAACAAAGTTGTTATGATTAAACCTGGTACTTTTTCACTATCCAGTACCTTTAATACTTAAGTTCAATATTTTATATCATTAAGTGATGAGATTAGTATGCCAAAATGTACCTGTGTTGATTGGCTACCAACAGCTTACTTATGCAAACACTTTTTTGTTGTATTCCGGAAGTATCCTGCATGGTCTTGGAACGCGTTATCTGTTCTTTATAGGAATTCTCCATACTTGAATTTAGATGCCGAAAGTTATTAAATAGAGCATGAAAAAACAACTTTTAACACATTCAAGGCATTGTTGCCTCTAAAACAAGATCAGACTGTTATTGCCGATCAGAAACAGTCATGTAAATATATTCAACCCATTTATTCTGGTGTAGATGTAAGGGAGATGTTAAATACAGTGAAAAGTTTATCATTTAAGTTTGATGAAAACTCAGATAAAATCATGTAACTACACAAAACTCTTTCTTCACTTACTGAAAAATTGAACAAAAAAAGAGTAAGAGAATCTAGTATTCCTGTTCGCCGATTAAATGATAAATCGAGTAATTCATTAAAGGAACACATCCAAATACCTATTCGGAAACCAATAAAACTTCCATTTAAACGTGTTGGATCTAGAAAAGACGAGGTTATAGCTGCTTGAAAAATATTTATTACAGAAGAATTTACTCAGCCGACACTGTTAAATTAGAAATTATTGAAAAACCCATTATAAATGACAAATCAATGGAGGAACAGGAAATTTTTCTTTCTGATAATGATGAGGAATTTTTTGAAGCAAATGTAATTTATAAGACTAATCTTTCTGCTGATGATTTGAATGATATTAAAACCAATCAGATGTTATCAGACACTGTGATTCATTCTGTCCAAAGTATGATTAGTGGTGTTAGTAGTTTACAGGATCCAGTTTTGGGTCAAAACTTATCATTTCATGCCGTCAAAGAATTTTTTTTACAGGTGTTGCATGATAGGGATGCACATTGGCTAACAATTAGCACTTTTGGTTGTTCTGATGGTGAGGTGTGCCTGTTAGATAGCATGTTTCATGGTAAAGTCAAAAACTATGTTATCAGGCAAATTTGTGCAATAATGCAGTGTACCAAGGACATTTTAACTGTGCAAGTTTTACATGTACAGCAACAGGCAAATGGTGTAGATTGTGGTTTTTTTGCACTAGCATTTGTGAAGCACATTGCTTTTACTGGTTTGAATCCATTTTATATTGGATTTGAAGATGTTGATATGCGAAAGCATTTACTTCAAAGTATTTCGGGAAACCACCTAAATGAATTTCCTAAAACTTTAAAAAAAATAATGTTTTGCAAAGAAAAGAAATTTGTATTTAATCTATATTGCATTTGCAGACAAGTTTGGACGGCTTCAGATAAATTTGTAAAAGATAGGTTAGTGAATTATCTATAATGGTGTTGTAGGACTTATTGTTTCAGTAATTTCTTAAAATTATATTTTTATCTAGTCACCTTATTATAGTTTTAATTAACTATATTTGTACGCAAAGCAATATTAAATTTAGGCATATGGTACAGTGTGAAAAATGTGAATGCTGGTTTTATCGTGCATGTGAAAATATACCAGAATATATGTTGCAGCATGAAAGTGCTGAATGGTTTTGTTCGAAGTGCTCAATAACTTTACAGTTTTATGTCAATAATTTATTTGCATAATAATTTAATTTTTTTTAGAATTTAGCAATTTAGAGTGTTACTATTTTGCCAGTTTACTAAGGTATTAATTTAGTTGTTTAGAGTTAATTTTATTTCTTTTTTAGAGTGAATCTTATTAATTTTAATGTTTAGAATTAATATTATTTAGTTGGTTAAAGTTATTTAATTGTCTTGACATAAGTTTATTAAGTTGACTAGAGTTTATGTTATTTAGATGATTAGAGTTAATGTTATTTAGTTGCCTAGAGTTAAGGTTGTTTAGTTGATTAGAGTTAAGTTTATTTAGTTGTCTAGAGTTAAGTTTATTTAGTTGATTAAAGAGATTTTATTTAGTTATTTAGAGACAAGAATATTTAGTTTGTTAGAGTTAATGTTATTTAGTTGATTAGAGTTAATGTTATTTAGTTGCCTAGAGTTAAGGTTGTTTAGTTGTCTAGAGTTAAGGTTATTTAGTTGATTAGAGTTAGAGTTAAGTTTTTTTAGTTGACTAGAGTTAAGGTTATTTAGCTGATTAAAGAGGTTTTATTTAGTTGTCTAGAGACAAGGATATTTAGTTGATTAGAGTTAATGTTATTTAGTTGTCTAGAGTTAAGGTTATTTAGTTGATTAGAATTAATTTTATTTAGTTATCTAGAGATACGGTTATTTAATTGGTTAAAAAGGTTTTATTTAGTTGTCTGGAGACAAGGATATTTAGTTAATTATAGTTAATGTTATTTAGTTGATTAGAGTTAATGTTAATAATGTTGTTGTTTAGAGTTAATTTTTAACTTTTTATTTAGTTTTTAAACTTTCATCTAAAAATGTTAAACTTTAAACTTGTTTTCTTATTAAGCTTAGGACTTAAAATATACTTTTTATTGTTGTAAAAATGATTTACATTTTTTTATAGAGGTATTTAAGGCAAGTGTCACATTTGCAATTTTGATTGGCGTATATGGTTTTTCTAAAGTTATATATGTGAAAAGGTAATTTTGTATTTACTACCTTTTACATTATTATAAAACGTTGTTCTATTATTATTAACGTCTTCAAAAACATATATGACACCTTTTGGATCTTTAATCATCCTCTTCAACATGACAAAAGCCCTCGTAACATAGTTGCACGATGAACGGTATATTGTGTAAAAACAGTATGATGCATTAATTAGGCAATGTGAAAACACACATCCTAAAGGTTGCTTTTGTTGTGTTTTGTTGTTGTTGGTTTTTATTAGTTTATCCTACTGTTAAAATAGTGTTATAGCATGTTTTTGTTTATTTTGAATTTTTGTATCATTAAATACCTTTTAATTACCTTTAAATACATTTTCTTTTAAATATTGTTATACCCTGTTTAATTTGATAAGTTTATTGTTAAAGTCATAATTTATTTACTTTTCGATTTTTTAAATAAAGATCTAATATTAGACATTTAAAAATAGAAGTTGTTTTTTATTTAAAAAAATACTGATTAAATTGAAATTTACGTAACTTTGTTTTTTATAGAGTGTTGAGGCTACGTTTGACTGTTTTCGGTTGCGTTTTAATGTTTTTCGCGCCAATTCCGACACTACCGATTGTTAAGTCGTAGGTAAAAAAAAAATAAACAAGGTTCTTAATGCGTCCGCGGAGGTATGATCGGTATGCTCAAAAAATTTTAAATACGTCATTGTAGCTCAAGACCCTTTGAAAAATGGCGGATCCTTAAAATTTTGAAAAATAAGTTATTTTGAGGAATATTAATCTGGTACTCAAAACAAGCAAAACTATATAAAAATTTCAAAAAGACTACTAATTTTTTATAAAAATTGTTATTTTAAATTTAATTGCTTTTTAGATTTATTTGGTTTTAAACGATTGTATGAAAATGTTTTTTTATAGAAAAAAAAGTTTCAATCCAATTTTTACTATATTTAGCACATTCAGGGTGTAGGAGATGATGTTTTTTAAAATTTCTTGTTTTAAGTGCCAGTTGTTAATTTTTAGACTGCTTACAGACGAAAAATAAGTTCTTGACATTTGTTTGCAAAGTGCAGCCTTCTACTCGGTCTTGTAACATGTGGCCTTGCTATTTTTAGCCTTATTTATAACTCTGGTTAGAGCCAGATTTACCAATAGACAGACTAGGTAAATCCAGCCCAGGGCTTTTCTAGTCTAGGACCAGATGTATTAAGGAGTTTGATAAAAATATTAAATGTTAAAAACGAGTGTCTTTGTTTTATTATGCAATTTAACTACATATAAATGATGCGGGCCCCAAATACTAATTCTACTGAAGGTCTTCGAGAATGTAAATCTGGATTTGATCGTTGATCATATCTAAGAATGTCTGAGTTAAGCAAAGCTCTCTGTATTTATATAAAATTAAAGGGAAATAGAAAATCTAGTAGTAGTAGTATAAAATTAAAGGGGAATAGAAAATCTAAGGGGAATAGAAAATCTAGGGGAATAAAAAATTAGTAAAAGTCCGACTTATCCAGAGTCCGTGTTAACTAGGTTCTACTGTATTTGCAAGGTGTTCTGTTCTATATAACATACTAAAGAAAAGACAGTCGAATATTCTTCAAAATTTGGATTACTAAATTGACTGAAAGGTGAAGTAACTAAACTAGTTAACTTCGGAGTACATTTATGGTTATAATTCTTCTTAAATTTGTTCTAGATTAGCCAGATCAATTCCGGCCTTAAAAAGCCAAATTCGACTGTGCTTATGCTGAAGAACTTTTTAAACCCAAGAATAAACAAAAAGGGATATGCAATTTGATTCTTTCGAACTATTTCCATTTTTTTTAAAATAGCTCAAATTCAGTAGCGTAGAGAGAGAGGGGCCGAAGGGGAAATAGCCCCGGTCGTGAAGGCTTAAAGGAGCCGGAAAAATTATAAAGACCACATGATAACTACTTATAAAACGAATAACTCTGCTCCATCACTGATTCTGTCTACACAACACATTTACGCTAGACACTAAAGACAATTTAGTAGAACAACAGTAAATGACTCAGTGCAGCTTCACTAAAATGCATTGCATTTTATAAAAAAAAAAAAAGTTATTGTTAAAAAGGCGCATTTTTTTCATTATTGCCCTAGGCGCAAAATTCCTTGCTACGCCACTGCTTAGGCAGGAAATAGGGAACCAACATATTAAATCTTAATCTTATAAATCTGGATAAGACCATTTGGTTACTTTTTTTTTTCATAACATAGATGCAACTTTTAAATGTTCTTCTCTTTTTAAGGATCTCAGCTATCTTAAATTACCGACTTTCACAACAATATGACTTTCTTAACTGTTATAAATGGTTTTGATAGTTGAACCTCAAAATCCAATGTTTAACTATAGAATCATAAACTAAGAACTAAGTTGAATTCAAAAACATTTTCATGTTTCTATAGCAAAGATATGCAGCATTATTTTATGGTAGGTTTTGATCAAATTCTTTATTTTGATAAAAAATACGAAAGTTTTTATAAGTTACTTATTTGTGGTTGTTTATTTATTCTTTTTTCTAATGTGTGTAAACTTTATCATTATTTTCATTATTTTGTAGTATTATTTATTTATCATGGTATTTTTGTTTGTGTCATTACTTTTTTCCAAGCTGCTATGTATTTTTTACACTCTCTAATTCGCTCCTAATAAGGCTGCAAACAAACAGGTTTAAGTTGGGAGTTTCTAGAAAATAAAGAATAGGATTAAATAGCAAGAAAATGGTTGACAGAAGACTTTAAAAGTTGAAGATTGTATGAGTTAACAAAAGAAGATGTTGGGAGAGAGTCTTTAAGCTTTGGTGAGCAAAAAAAAAGTTGAGTCCTCGACAAATAGAGTCACTTAGATGAAAGATTGTCAGGAAAATCATTAATTTAGATTAAAAAAGTACAGGATATATTATCTCCCTGTAGTTATTGGAAATGAAGAGAAGTGTAGGCTTTCAAAGATAAATAATACTGCGATTAGAAATGATTTAATAATCTCAAAAACGATCAGCATGTCTCATTTTGTCAAAAGTTTTTGATATGTTAGCAAGTCAGCCATAGAACCAGACGATTGAAATCCATATTGATTGTCAGAAGTAAGATATTAGATTTGAGTTAAAATGTTAGCTATTTGTTGGTTAAAAACTCAAAGAGCTAAAAATAAAAAATGAAACTTATTGAATGATAGTTGGATAATCTAGTGTTCTCTAGAGTTTGTAAAAAGTAGATCCACAGAAGCCATTTTCCAGCAATCAGGAAAACAAGATTCAGTCAAGTCACTTAATAATATTTTAGAAAGGATTATAAAGAGTTTTGGAGAAAAAATTTGTATGACCCGTACAATTTAAATAAGTAGATTAGGTAGTAGAGTTTACTTAGTAATGACTGAAGCAACAGAAGCCCTAATTATTTAGTGTGTAAGAATGGGTTAATTGGTTCAATATGAATGACAGAAAAAGGTGTGGCCATTAGATTAAGAAGGAAATATCTTCGCAAATACTTCTGCCTTATCCCGGGAATAGGTATGAAGATCAAATCTACAATTAGAGTTAAAATACTAGACTTACCTTTGTTAATCGCCCTGTTGAAGTTTTTCCAAAAGTCTCTGGAACCTAACTTCTGAGATAAGATACAAGATTTTGCATACTGAGAAAAATGAATCTAAGCATCACACTGTACCTTTTTTCATTGATTTTTTGTAATAATTAAATAAGTTTGTTTTTTAATCAATTTTTCAAAATCTTTTTCACTAGGAAATTGTTCTTTTGAAAAAGATCAAAAAGTTTGGATTTCTCGTTTGGATAAGGAATAAGATTTTTTGTCATGATTAAGAAGGTACTAGAAAAAGTTATTATCTGATGCATTTATAAGTAGAGATGGCCCGATTCCGAAAAATACCGTTTCCGATTTTAATTCCGATTCTCTGTTGCGATTCCGATTCTTTAGCGATTCTTACTATTTTAATTAAAATTGCTAGTTAAATTAATAATTTAACCGTTATATCATGTTAACTTAATACTTATGCAGATTTTAAAAGTGAAAACACCAAAATTAGTTATATTGATACAGGTGAAACAGGACCAAAGGCACCAAGGCCCAGGGGCATGCCTTTTTTAAAAAAAATTGAACTATAAATAGACTTTTTTTTTCAAAGTAAGGGAGTGTTGCCCCTCTATTTTGAAAACCGTGTCGTCGGCCCTGTGAAATAATAGCAATGAAACAAGTAACGTAATATTAAACAATATATATGTTTGTATGGAACTTATTATTATTAAGAAACAAATAATATAGTCATAAGTAATGGTAAAAGTGATCAGATACACAAAATGTTGTCTTTTCAATCAGCTTTTACATATGATAGTAGTACCGTTAGTACTGATAGTTGAGAAACGGGAGGATCTTGTTCAAAAACACAAGCATTTGCACTCGTTCCGGAGTTAACCGGCTTCTTATGCGGTCGCAGATAAGACCCGCAGTACTAAACAACCGCTCCGAAAACACTGTACATAGAGGCGTCCCGAAATATATCTTTGTCGATGCAAAGATTGACACAGAGATTCATTAAAATTTTCGTAGTCCTTGATGCGATCAATTGACATGTTAACTGCATTTATTATTGGGATAACTTCTGATGTGGTCACTTTCGATGAACTTGCAGTAAGCGTGACCTCTTCAAACACTTTTAAAGCAGCAACGAGAGGAACCAAACTATCCCATTCTCCGGTTGACAACTCCTTGTTTTGTCGAGTAGCTTTTGGGAAATGTGGCGTTACCAACAGAACCGCATCTTTTGTTCAATTAAACGGTTCAGCATGTGGAAGGTGCTATTCCATCTAGTTGGCTCATCTTGAATAATGCTATGTTTAGGCAGTCCCAGAATCTCTTGAGATTGTCTCAAAGGTTTGTATGACTTAACCGAATATTTAAAGTGTCCTACTATTCTTCTACAGGTAGCAGTAAGTGAAGATATGCGTTCATTGTCGAGGCAGCCGTCTTTCATAACCAACAGAAGTGTATGGGCAAGACAAGGAATATTTGTCAACTTCTCGACTTCCATAGCAGAAGCAATATTTCTGGCATTATCTCTTACTACTACATTGAGTTTTTTAAGTAGTCCCCAACGCTCAAGTGATTCATTTATAAAGTTAACAAGATTGGTTGCGGTGTGGGACTCATAAGGAAAAGGTACCACGTCAAGAAAAAATGTGAGTTTGTTTCATATCTTCTGTGAGAAAATGTGCTGTTAGGCATCAACATTGGCTGTTGAGCTCCACATGTCGGTAGTAATACTAACATGATTAGCTTTTTTTGCTAAGAACTAAATTTTACTTGATACCTTCTGATAAATGCTAGGAATTTCAATAGTCGAGAAGTATTTTCTGCTTGGTATCGTATACCTTAGCTCCAGAAACTGTAGTAATCTCTTGAAACCGGGATTTTCTACTATGCTAACAGGTTGGTTATCTGTGCATATCATTTCAGCAATAAGCCTTGTAATTTTTATTGCCTTCGGATCTGTAGATGTGAGAGGCCTGGTCTTTGCAAACACTTGGTGTATTGTTGGTTGTTTAGTAGATGAAGATCTAGGCTTCATTTTTATCAAACTAATTGTGGAAGAAGAGCTTCTAGTATTGATCTCCGCATCCTCAGACTTAGGGTTGAGACTTTTGAATGCGGATGCGATTATAGTAGATCGAGGTTCCCTTGGCATAGAAGTTTCAAAAGCAGGGTTAGGACTGGATTTACAACATGGTCCTGCGGTATATCCTCGCATATATTAAAATTGATAACGCTAGCTTTATCATGTTTCTGATTTTTAATTTCAGATTTATGAAAGGTTTTTAAATGCTTTAGCATGTTTGATGTTGTGTATGACTGACAAACTCTGCCACCACCCCTGGATATAACAGTTTTTCAAAAGTTGCATATTGCAGAGTTAGTGTCATTTGAATTGATCACAAAATAGTCCCATACCTCGCTTTTTTTACGTTTCGGCATGATAATGACACTATATATACATATATGTTTATATTCTGAAAATAAAACAGCATTTATAATAAAACAAAATAATAATGCTAACAATAATAATTATTATAATAAAACAAACAAATAAGATTTTTATGAAAATACTTACCGTCGGTAAATTGATTAAAATAAATCAATTGAAATTTAGAGTACAAACTTTTATTTTTATTTTCAACGTTTACTGTTGTTAAGGTTTTCTTTCACAGTTACTTAACTTCAACGATGATATTAAATGCGAAAGTGAAGATTTAATGTAAATTAAACAAAAATCTCAACGACAAAGAGTGTATATATTAACTTAAATTATCAAGGGAGTATTAATAAAAGAAGTGAAGTCGTTACAAAGTCTTTTAAAAAAGAATCGGAATCGTTAAAAAAAGTTGAGAATTGCAATTCTTCGATTCCTTGAGAATCGGTGGAATCGGGAGAATCGGAATTGGAATCGGACCATCTCTATTTATAACGCAATTCAATAACTTACTTTCTAACGATTAATATTGTTTCTGGTCTTAAGGTTCTACTGCTGATTTCTTAAGTTTTGGTAACTTTTAAAATCAACTACTTTTCCTATATCTTATATAAAAAAGGTAAGAAAGTTTTGGCTCCAAGTGTTCACAAAACCTTTGCATTGCGCATTAACAAAAGTTAGTTTTTTCATAAAAATCTCTCCATTTTCAGCATTAAAGTTATCCTAGGTAGACAGCACTCTTCTTTATCCAACCAAGAGATTTTATCTTTTAACCAAGAACACCTATAAATACCTCTGAACCTTTCTGACCGCTTTATTAAAGTCATCCTCAAAGGGCGACATTCTTCTTCATTCATTAACTTCTGGGTATCTTTAGTGATCTTTTCTTTGGTCCTGTTTTTGTATTATCTACATTAATAGTATTCCTGATTACCTTACATCTAAAGTGGCTCTATTTGCCGATAACTTAACTTTATATGTCTTGACAAAAAGTCTTCTCTTTTCTATTGGTTAAAACAGGCAGCGGATTTTGAATCTGATCTCACTTCTGTAACAGGTTGAGGCTTGCAGTGACTTTTTATATTGAAGAATGGGAATCTCTCACTGAGTTTTCTTCTTCACTGAGTCCTCTTCTTTTTTCTTGGATCATTGTTCACTTCTGACCTCTCATAGAAACCGTATATATGATCGGTCGCTAAGTTAGCATCTTTTAATGTTGCTTCTCTTTATCGTGCTTGCTATTTTTTACTTCTGATTTCATCTTTACCTCTACAAATTTCTTATTCGCCTTATTGGAACTCTCTTCCATTTTAATGTAATCCTGACTCATACAACCTACAACTTTTCAAGTTATCTTTCAATCGTTTTCTTGCTCTTTGTCTCAATTCTTTGTTTTCTTGTAACTTATCACTTAAAAGTGGTTGGTTGCAGCCTTGCTGGGAGTGAATCTGAACAAAAAAAACATGATTCATTGTTGCAGTGTTTCTTTATATTTTCTTGAAACACTAATATGGTGCTCAAATGAGTTCTCGACGTTTCAGCACTGGTTTTTTTATGCAAAACTTTGAATACATTTTTTTCTCTTTAAAAACAAGCAATTTAGAGTTCTCTTTCATTGTTGTTTTTTCTTGATTCATAAAAGATTTTAAGCAATTCTTCTTGTTAACTGTTTTTTGATTTGTAATCGTTTTTCTCACTTTTGTAATAATTCTTTATTAAGATGATGTATGATTACCTTATAGTTGTATTTTTTTACTTGCTGTTGACACAAGAGCATGTTTAATGAGTTCTTCTCTTTTTTTTGCGTCGATTTAAAAAATAAACTTTTAAATAAGTGCTGTAAAATATCCCTTTCTAAATATTTAATCCTAATTGACCTATTTGTCAGGGAGGGCTAGCAAGTTTTATTTCGTCATGATGCAAACATTTTACAATGTTATCCTCAAGTTCTAAGAAATATATATAATAACAATATAACTGGGGCAAGTAGAAGACACAATGTCTTTTCATCAAAACTCATTGTGAGATAAAGAAAAATAAATTTTTACAAGTTATAATATTAAACAAAAGAGTGATATTAAAAAGTTTGGAAAAAAAATACTAAAAAAGTTTGAAAAAAAGTGTAAAGTTTGCAAAAAAGAAAAATATCTTTAAAAAAAAAAGTTACATATCGGGACATATACGTATTGTAATAAAAGGTAAATATAAAAATGAAAGCCTTAATAAACTGGTATTATCAGACTTTTAACCTAAAGTGGAATTAAGTTTGGTAATATTTGTTTTAAAAACTTTTTTTAAAAAGAAGCTATTTTAGCTTAGACTTTAGGGAATAAATAAGGGTTTTTGTTTTATTGCTAAGGCGTTGATAAGTCTCAAACTTATGAAAAATGCAATTTTTAAATATTTTATATTATCAAATAATACAAGAGTACAGATCGTTATATCAAATGAAAGAGGATAAAAATCGGAAAAAAATGAGTCCAAAAACTAAACTTTGACATTTTACTCCCAAAATTAGTATTTTTTTCAAAATAAAAAACAAACGAAAGTTTTTTAGAAAGCTGCCAGATAGAGTTATATGAAGTAGTTTATTTAGCTCTTTATATATATATACACTTACATACATACATTTATATATATATATGTATATATGTATATATATGTGCGTAAAAAGGCCACAACTACGCGTTAATTAATAAAAATGAACATATAAAAGAAAAAAACACTGATTATTGTAATTGTAAACAAAAAATAGATTGCCCTCTAAATGGAAAATGCCTTTCGAAAAATGTAATTTACAAGTGCATTGTTAAAAATAACCCTGTTAAAAATAAACAATATATTGGCTTAACCGAGGGAAAATGGAAAAAACGTTATGCCAACCACAAGCAATCGTTTAAACACAAAAAATATTCAAAAGAGACTATGCTGTCAAAATATATTTGGGATTTAAAAGAAAAAAATAAAAATTTTAATTTACAATGGTCTATTCTAAAATCTGCCCCTGCCTATAAAAACGTTTCCAAAAAATGTATGCTATGTTTGCAAGAAAAATTTTAAATAATTACTCATTTAAATCAGGAAAATTTATTGAATAAAAAATCTGAATTAATTTCCAAATGTAGGAACGAAAATAAATACCTCTTAAAAAATTATAATAACAAATGAACAAATTAAATTATCTCCATTCCACAGAAATTTATTTAATAATTACTTTCTGTAACTTCCCGTTAATCAAAAAAATATACTAAATAAAAAATTCTTTTATTTTTATTTTTAGTTATAATAACCATATAATCTTTTAAGAACATTGACCACTCTATATATATATATATATATATATATATATATATATATATATATATATATATATATATATATATATATATATATATATATATATATATATATATATATATATATATATATATATATATATATTTATATATATATATATATATATATATATATATATATATATATATATATATATATATATATATATATTTAAACAACTTTAAAATGTATTCTAAAAAATAGAGTGGTCAATGTTCTTATAAGAACAGAGCAGTCATAAATTAGTAGAGAATCACCTAACAAATTTTTTTTTCATTTAACACTGTTTTATCAATAAAGACTAATTATTTCTAATGAGTCTTTTTTGATGAAACACAGTGTTAAATGAAAAAATTTTTTGTTTGGTGATTTTCTACTAATTTATATATATATATATTTATATATATATATATATATATATATATATATATATATATATATATATATATATATATATATATATATATATATATATATATATATATATATATATATATATATATATTTGTGCAATTTCTAAAGTGGCACTGAAATTGGTCTACCCATAAAGTCTTCCGATGAGTTTTTTTCTGGCTACGGACTGCAAAAGCCTTAAGCAAAACTCAGCTGTTGCTGTTGGATCAAAATTCGTTCCTATAGAGTGTATTTAATTATTATTATTATTTCATTTATTTAATACCAAATGTAATTTACAAGGTAAAAAGAAAAATAAGAAAGTTATTTCTCGTGATTTTCACTTAAGAGTTTTTTCTTCCAGAATTTGTTTAAAAATTCCTCTTTTTTCTTTTGCGAAAGCCGATAAGCGCGGTTGCTAAGCTTTTAGCATTTTTTTAAGAAAATCAACAAACATAAAGTAGTTAGCAATAAGTCCAATCAACTAATCTGAATCTGCATTTAACTGAAATAGCAATAACTCTAATCAACTCAAAGTCCAAGCGGCTCAACTGAAACAAGAACTTCACTCATTAGGCCGGGTAATAAAAAAAAAAAGCAATTGCCTTTACTCAGCGTTTTTAGAGTAATTCTTCAGCTTTACGTCAATAAAAATTTAAGGAAAATTAATGATATTTTCTTTTTACGTAAAGCTGACCAATTACTGAGTAAAAGCAACTGCTTTTTTTTATTTAATAGGCCTATCGCTTGGTATAAGTATGTTGGTCTGGGGTTAACTTTGTATTCTATACTATAGTACTTGAGGGAGCATGTTTTTTTCTAATGACCATTATAAACAACACACTGATCAACTGAAAGTCTAACAATTCCCTAAACTGTCATCTATGACAAAAGTTTTCATGAATAAAATCATTTACTGTATTAAAATTAAGGCATAACTCTGTAGGCTTTCTTCCAAATAAAGATATCCATGTATCTATATATAAAAGCAAGTTGTTTTAGCAAAGTGAAAAGTTTTTCTAGACCACTGCATGTAGTTCTCTGTGCGTTTACAATTTTATCTGAGATGCCAAAAACATCAATGGTGACGAAGTCATTTTTCTTGAAACAATAATTTCACATTGTACATCATTATACCAAGTATTTATATCATATTTGCAATATGGGAATGATTCATGGGAATCGTTTGACTTAATTAAAACTAAAAATTCATAAACATCTGCAAAATCTTTAGCGTAGCTATAAAAAACTAAATCTTTTACAGATTTCAAACAGAATATAACCGCCATTGTTGTGAACGGTTATTAGACGCGTTTTGTGAAACAAATGCTAAATGGTTTTAGTCAAACGCCGATGTCAAATGTTGTCCGCGTCTCGTTGCTAAATCTCGTCCTAAAAAATGCATAAACAAATGATTGAAGCCAAAATTGTTAATTTCATAAGCTGTGACTGTTTAATCAAAAGAGGTTAATTTCTTAAGCTGATGTCGCGTAATTAAAATGATTAATTATATAAGCTTTTAATGGCTGCATTTAAATCAAAAGTAATAATAAAAAAATAAACACATAAAAAAGCATGAATTAATAAAACTAGTATGAAACAATTTAAAAAAACAAACATACAATTTCATGAATATCTTCAAGGTTACTTACGCACCGTTACATAAATAATACGCTAATATAAATTAACCGCAATTAACAATAGTATTCTAAAAATTCTTTGAAGTTCATTATCGTTGTCAAACATCTTATTTAGCATTTATTCTTCATACTGCTTATTTCCCAAAAATAACTTTATGATTAGATTACGATAAGATCTCACACAGCCATTTGTTGTAGATACAAAACATTTAAGTTGAACGACTAAGTAGAAAATTAAAGAACTAGTTACTAAAAAAAAATTGTACAAGTTAAAACTATCTATTTTGGAAATACTATAAATCATCTGCTTGTGTTATCTAAATAAACAAGAAAAAAAAACAACCTTGAAAGCAAGAATTTTAACAACCAGAAGATTATATGTACCAGTATAAAAATACTACAACTCACACACAAGTAATCAGAAAGTTTCTGTCTGGAAGGTATTTCTTTTAAAGCACATGAACCACGTCAAGGTTCCTTCCTATTCACATGTACGCTTTTTTTTTATGCAGAACGATTGAAAGCATATGACAGAAAAATACACAAGCAATTAGCAAACTGCTTTTTCTTGCACATTCTCATTTCTATTTATAAAATTGAACATATTAGAACAGGGAGTGTAATAAAAATGGACTCTGAAAAAAAACTCTAAAAAAGTAAGCATAAACTTTTAAGCATATTAAAAATTAAAAATCAAAATTTTGGCAATGATATTAAACTTCGGATGGCAATCTTCTAGGAAGATTACTATGCAAGGTTTGCAAACAGTCTATATTGAATGTGATCTCTCTTATGCGACAGTTTAGGGCTCATTTTGATAAGAGAATTTTAACCCAAGCAAAACTCAGATGTTTGCTGCTAATAATTATCTCAAATTGTTGATATACCTATACTGATAAATGGACACACTCTTACTGAGTTCTCTAGTTTATGTTCTTTTTGATTACCTTTTACTACTCACCATTAATGGAAACTTTAAATCTAATTCTTTGCTCATATTTAAAAAAATGTATACACAATCTATTTCTTATCCACTCGTGTATGGATAATTGTTGTCTTTATTAGATTGGTTCTTCTAATAATACCCTTTATATTTCAGACTTATTTGAAAACCGCATTGAAAATGTAGTTGGACCAAACCAAGCTCCTAATCTTTAGCGTCAATAGCCTCAAAGACCTGAAGTCTATTACTATTTTCTACAAATACTATCATGTTTGATGCTTAGGAGAGCTACTATCTCTTGTTCAGTCAAAAAAAACTTGAGACCACCTAACTCATTTTCCAAAGTCGCATCCTTTTACTGTAACTGTTTTTTCACTGTTATAACACAAACATAAGACACAAAAAAAATGTATAAAGTATTCAGTTGAAAACAAATAACATTATGGAAAACTGTTTTAGCCACACAGGTGTGTAATAATGGACAAACTTGCAAAAATTTTGTCCATTATTACACACCTGTGTAATAATGGACAAAATTTAAGTATAAATAATATAATATAAATTTTCTTTTTTTTATTATTTGTACATTAACACACACAGGTGTGTAATAATGGACAAAATAGTATTATTGCAACAACTCTCAAACAGGGTAAAGTAATATTCGAAAATGAAAATGTGCAAGTTACTTCTGTAAGCGTTACTCCATCAGGAAAAGAGAGCTCCATATATAGCATTTTATCTAAAAACTGTATTACAAGTGGATATATTATAGTGGACTAACTTGACAGTCCTTAAAATAACAGAGCACCAGAGGTTTAAACAGAACACGAACATACATATAGTAACTTACCAATGAATTTGACATTACTTTATATTCTTGGTTTTTCCTTCATTATATCTTTATAGTTCCTCAAAAATTAATAATTGTGAGCTCAGGGGCAGTTACCAGATAAAGCTGACCTAAAAATGAATTTATAAAAAGCATCCAAAAATTTTTCTTTGTTTGTTTTGAGTCTATTGATAAATCTACAAACTCAGTTAAACATGTATTATTAAGACAACTTGCAGTTTCTTTCCAAGCTTATATTTAAGTTCCAGTCTCATTCTGTTATTAACAACATGATTAGGGGGTTGCCACAAACATTATCATAAATAAGCATTTTAAAAACCAATTTATAATATGTGAAAAAACATATTATACAAAAATATAAGGTAATTGGTAGTTGCGTTTAACAATATATATTTAAAAATAGGGAAAGCATATTTTAAATAATAAAAGTCTATTAGGTTTGATTTTTCATTTATTTAAAACAACTAATTTCTACAGTTGTTTCTAAAATTTTATTTTTTAATAATAATAACCTAACCTCTGATTAAATAATAATATTATACCCTCTGATTAAATAACATAAAGAAAATAATGCTGTGTAAACAGTTTATAACTTACTGAATAAATACAGATTTATCAAGTTTCACATTTTTGATAAGGTTCGTTTCTCCATTAATTAATTTTTTTTGAGATAAGAACGAATGAAAATTGTTAAGCATTTAGACTGATTTTTGATTTATGACTAATTTTTCATTCATGTTAGTGAATACAATTCTTTTTTATTACAAGCTAAAAAAATCCATGACTTTTCAGCATTTATTTAATTGAATATCTTATCAGATACATTTTCAGGTTTTTTATGGTACCATTCGCTGCACATATCAAACTGTACCACATGAAGATTGGTATTTTTTGCATGATACCATTATTAATTTGAACAGCATGAGCAAGAAATTTCTAAAGTGATTAATTTTTCTTCATTAAAACATGATTTCGATTGGCTAACTGGAAAGGCATAAAAATGCCTTTTATTAATGTATTCAATAAAATGTTTTCTAATTTTGTCTTTGTCAAGAGATAAAGCTCCAATATCAAATTTGTGAAGTATGTTTAATGCATTAGCAATTGCAAAAACGCCACAATCCACACCATTAGTTTGTTGTTGACATTTGCGTACATGGATTGTTAAGATTTTCCCTTTTGTTTTATATATATTGTGTATTTGCTGCTTAACATGATCCTTCACTTGGTCATGAAAAAGACTGTCATAATTGTGAAAAATTGAAAATTGTGTTCGCTGGACAATCTACATAAGAAATGTTAATCGAATGATAATGTCCAGTATATTATACTTCAACAAAATCATTCTTTTCCTCACGAAACTCATATTTTTCACCTAAAATCTTGAAACTCAATTTCATATGAAACTGATTCATAAGAATTTTTTGGGCAGCATTGATACTTACATCTGTCAGCATATCATTGTTCTGAATAGCATCAATTTCAGTTTGTAATAACACAGGCAGGTTGTTATCAAGCATAATCCATTCAATACTTTCTTTTGTATTATCTTGCTGAAGAATTATATTTTCACTTGCATCTATGTGTTCAGACTTAACTACTACTTTATGATTTTTATTTGATTCAATTTTTAAACTGCTTGAGGCCCTCAACTTTTCTGCACCAACTCCATGCCTCCCCAAATATAATGCAACCTTCTTTCTTAAGGTAATGCCTAATGCTTGTAACTGATGCTTATTTTTTTGAACAGGCTGCAAATGAATACCTTGTTCATTTGGGATGCATTCTTCAAATGATTTTTAAACTTTTTTTAGAATATTAATTCCATTATCTAATTTCTCTTTATTTTCAACAAGATATGACTCATTAATTAACTGCTTAGCTAGTTCTCGAAACAAGGATGCCTTAGTGATTAACCACGTTTTTTGTTTGGGAAGTGATTCCAATGTTTTTATGCTACAGTCTACTTCTCTGTCTTCTTTGTTGTTTGTAATAAACAGTTCATTTTGAGGCAATAAAGGTTTTCTTCAAAAAGAAATTTCTTTATCCAAGTTCAAAAACGGTGAGTAAATGTATAATTGAGATAAATTGTACTAAGGCCATGAAAGAAATTTATTAAAAACTCCAAAGAAATGCTTGCAAAGATACCCAGTTCTTTATGTATAAAGTTAGTTATGTATAAAGTAACTTATTAATATCACAAAAAAAACTATGTTAGCCATATCTTAGCAACTGACCTACTTTTTCTAAATTTTTTTAATTTTTTTTTTTACTGCCAAAATTTTGTCATAGTTTTGAATCAAAGCAAGTATTTCCTCGTATAATTCTGCACATATCCACTTTTCCGCTAAAAGATATCATACCAATAATGACTTTAATAGTTCAAAATAATAAAAATAAAATAAAAGTATCTAATTTGGAAAAATTACAAATGCACAAAATGCGTAAAATTATATAATATATATCATAAATTATAAAATACCATAACATTATCAAATTACCCTTAATAAGACTTGAATCTTCTAACATACTTAAACTCTTTTCGTCTCCCGATATCTTATCATATGAAAAAGTAAATTTTATCCATTTTGCAGTTATTGTTTTCTACATAATCCTTTAAGTTAATATAATTCTTTCGGTTATATAGAACAAAATTTATAAAATTATTTATAAATATATTTATATCAAATAAAATAATTATTCATGTAAAAAATAATTATGCGGAATAGACAAAACATCCGGTTTGTGCAAAATAACAAATAAAGAAAAGCTTTGATGAAGAACCTTTTCTTGGTAAGCTCATTTATATATATATACATATATATATATATATATATATATATATATATATATATATATATATATATATATATATATATATATATATATATATATACATATATATATATATATATATATATATATATATATATATATATATATATATATATATATATATATATATATATATATATATATATATATATATATACATATATATTTATATATATATATATACATATATATTTATATATATATATATATATATATACATATATATTTATATATATATATATATATATATACATATATATTTATATATATATATATATATATATATATATATATATATATATATATATATATATATATATATATATATACTAATCTCAATATTATATATCCATATAAATTTTACTTCTTTTCTTGACTTATAGGAAGTTGTGATATGTGATATGTGTTTTAAGAAGATCTTCAGCCTAAAAGCATATTCACTTATAAGATTGAACATTTAAAACAATGGTTAATATATCGTAGAGATACATTGCAAGGTGTTAATACTCTCAAAGATGCGCAATGAAGGTATGACTTTTTTTAAACGTGATTATGGTATGGCTTTAATAGCTAAAGTTTTACTTAATTTTTTGGAATTCAACACTTGCACAATACTAAATCTGTTATATCTTTTTTTGTTATTCTATTATTAAAAACTAGTATTATTATTATATAACTATATATTACAATAAATATCGCTGAATTAAAAATTTAATTTATAGAAAAACAACTTATGAAAAAAAAAAAATTATTTTTCCTTTTTAGTTCTTTTTTAAATTTTCTGATTCTTGAATAAATAAATAACAACAATTTAAAGACATTTCATGTCAGTTTGAAATTTGAGTTGAATTGATAATCAATATATAGTTTTTAAATGTTTAACTTTCATGTTTAAAACATATATAATTTGTTAGGGTAATGAGCTATATCAATATGGGCACATCAGAAATAATTGTTAATCCTACGCCAGAAAGGAAATAGCTTTTAAAAAAAGCTGAAAAATTCAAATTAAAAATCTATTGACTATTGAACCATGTGGACTAGTAATTGACAAGAATAATTTTATTCTTAGAACAACTCCAGATGGAAAAGTTCAAGTTGACGGGCTTTTCGGAATCAAAGAGGTAAAATGTAGTGAAGAATATAAAAATGTTGACGCCAAAGACATTTGTTTTATGTCTAAAAATGCTTGTATTAAATACAATGAATTAACTGAATTGATCACAATAAATGAGGACCATAGTTATAATGACCAAATACAAATGCAGTTAGCTTTAACATTTCAATCATGGTGTTACTTTATATTTTATACTAATAAAGGAATGGTTATTGATTGTGTGCAGTTCAATGATAAAAAATGGGACAAGCTAAAAAAATATATTCTTGATTTCTATTTCATTTTAAAGATAACTTAGAAAGTGCTCTATTTGTTGATAAAATTGATTGAGTAAAACAATATTTTAAAATATTTGTTATTTTTAATTTATTCTTATTATTTAAAAGTAGACCCCCCTCATTCTTGTATACAGCTGTATGCTTTCAACGTCTCTTCGCTTCCTGTTTTACATTAGTTTTGTTTTTTAACAAATCCGGGCTCTGGTTGATGTTTTATCTCAGAGTACTGTTTTTTTTAGTTTTACCTAGGGTGATTGACTTGGTATACAAATTGTTATTTAGAATTTTATTTCAAGCAAATTTTCAACTTAGTTTTAATTTTTAATCTTAGAATTTTATTTTATTTTCTTAAGTGGTTTCAAAACAAAAAAATTATTTCCTTTTGAAAAATTGAGCAGAAAAGCTATTACCTATGAAGATCGTGTAAAAGTGGTGCATTTTCACCAGGAAGGTAAATCCGCTCGCGAAATTAGAAGAATAGTAAAGCGATCACATAGTTCAGTGCTAACAATCATCAAAAGATTCAAAGAGACGAAATCTTACGTTGATCGCCATCGTTCTGGAAGACCGCGTTTGACGACACCCAATGATGATCACCTTTTAATCAGGTTGGCGAAGAAAAATCGAACCATGCCGTCGCATGAATTAAGAAGGGAATGAAAGCTTTCAAATGGACGTCAAGCCTCGGCATCACTTGTGCGTAGGAAACTATTAGCTAACAATATGTTATGGAAAAAAGCTGTTCTAAAACCGCGACCTACCAAACGACATATAAAAAAGCGAAAAGAATTTTGCCAAAGCGTCAAAGAATGATCTAAACAAAAATGGAGGACAGTAATGTTCAGTGATGAGATGAATATCGAGGTTGATAACCGAAAAAACCGAATTATGATTCGCAGGCAGCCTTCAGAAAAATATAATCACGATTGTATCGTTCAAAGAACAAAACAAGGTAGCGGGTCGGTTGGAATATGGTGCTGCATGACATATTATAGTCTCGGTATGTTTAAATTATTTGATGGTCGAATCAACTCTACTTATTATGTCGATATTTTAAATAACAACTTGTTACCGTCAATTGATGCACTTGAGCAAAGCGTTCCGTTCATTTTTCAGCAAGACAATGCACCATGTCACAGGGGTAAAATTGTCTCTGAATGGTTCGAAAGTAAAAATATTGAGCGTCTAACTTGGCCACCAAATAGCCCAGATCTAAATTACATTGAAAATCTTTGGAGTTGGCTTGATAAATAGATTGCCAAGAAATCACCAAGGAGCCTTTAGGATTTGCGCAATATTTTACCAGCAATACTTGGAAATGTTCCCAAACATATTTTAGAGAATTTAATAGACTCAATGCCAAATCGTATAAATGAGTGCTTAAAAATTCATGGTAGAATTACGCGGTATTAGGTGGTAAAAATTATCGTTTTTTATTCTGTGGTTCTTAACTTTTTCACAATTTTTTTAAAATAAAAATTACCTATAAAACTTTAAATACATTTTTTATATTTGTTTAAAAGTTTTTATCACTATTATTATTTTTTATTTTGTTTGACTATTTTCTAAAAGTTATTATTATTATTCTTTTTACCAGAAAAATATATTCGGTTAATTTAAAAATAAAAATAAATTATGGTTTGTTTTTTTTGTGGTTCTTAACTTTTACACAATACTGTATATAGAACCCTTAGATGTTGTCCGAAAGTTTTTTCCATATATTGTTGACAAAAAGTAAAAATTAAAATGCAAGACCGGAATTTATTTTTTTTATTAATTGATAGACTGCCTGCCATAACCAAACCCTCAGTCGATGTAGCAGCACTCCCTAACGGGTCAGGCTAAAAGATAGTAGATGTAGCAGCACTTCTTTGCGGGTCAGGCTATTTGTCAGTCGATGTAGCAGCACTCCCTTGCGTGTATATTTATACATATATATATATATATATATATATATATATATATATATATATATATATATATATATATATATATATATATGTATATATATATATATATATATATATATATATATATATATATATATATATATATATATATATATATATATATATATATATATATATATATATATATATATATATATATATATATATATATATATATATATATATATATATATATATATATATATATAGGTAAAGCTACAGTTAAGCGGCCTAAAATAATTTTATTTTTTCGCTTGTTGCGCTCTCGTGTGAAGACTTGCTCAAAGTAGTGACTTTTTAATATAAACATAAGAAATATTTATTGGCATCAGTACATACATCGACTATCTTATAGCCTGCTGCTACGAGGGAGTGCTGCTTTATCGACTATCTTATAGCCTGTTGCTACACGGAAGTGCTGCTACATCGACTAAGGGTTTGGCATGGGGCAGCATCTTTTTTTATTATTATTATTTCACTTAATATTTCTAATGTTTAAAAAGCATCCTCTGACGAGAGCGCAACAAGCGAAAAAATAAAATTATTTTAGGCCGCCTAACTGTAGCTTTACCTATATATATATATATATATATATATATATATATATATATATATATATATATATATATATATATATATATATATATATATATATATATATATATATATATATATATATATATATATATATATATATATATATATATATATGTATATATATATATATATATATATATATATATATATATATATATATATATATATGTATGTATGTAAATAAATATATATCTATATATCTAGAAAATTTAGTTTGATCAGAGATATAACACTTTAAAACAAGGATTTAAAATGGCTGATCAAAGTAGATTTTCTCAAAACATTTACTTTGTGACTTAAGACACAAACTTTGTGACTTAAGTCACAAAGTAAATATTTTGAAAATCTACTTTGATCAGCCATTTTAAATCCTTGTTTTAAAGTTTTATATCTCTGATCAAACTAAATTTTCTCAAAACAATAATTTTGTGACTTAAGTACTTTTTCCACTGAGCCCTTCATATATATCTTGCAACGTAATTATCGCTAAATATGTGGATTTTTCATAAAAAAGCAGAAAATTGTCACAATCACGTTAAAATAGAGCTTTATTAACTACACTTGCAACACGATTTTTGAAGTTATAGTAATGCTTAAGCTTTAAAAGCAATTGACTGCTTAGTATAATAAGCATGATATTCTTTTTTCAACTTTGACATCATCTTTTTTAAGCATAATTTTTAAACGAATTGAATTTTTTTGATGAAACGCCAATAAACTTTTCAAGTTAAATTTTACATTAAGGAAATTAAAAACTCGGTTAAGACCGTATTTACCGTCATTGAAGTAAAGAATTGCAGAACTAACACTGACATATATTTAATTAGTTGTTATAAACTCTTGTATAAAAAATTTTTTTACTTCTTTAATTCCTGTGTCGTATGAGGTTTTTGCTACTCTGTTTTTTATCAATGATAAATTTTTATTACCAAGTAAAAAATTTCATTTTGTATTTTTATTCACCTTTTTTATTTATTTCGTCCATTTTTTTTTACTATCATTCACCTATTTTTATTCAACAATAAAAAACTTTTAATTTTTTACTCTTACTTAAAAGTTTTAATTTTTTACTTTCTGGAGATTTTGACTTCCAAAGTAAAAATATATTTTGCGACCATGTTGTATTTGTCAATACTTTTGACTTAATAGCATCGAAAAAATACTACCTGCTTTTTGTAAACAGGTTGAAACAAACAGCAATCTTAAAAATGTTTAAAAGTATTGAATTAATACTGTTTTTTTGTTACGTGACTCCGAATGAAATGTTTGATATACCGTAAATATTTGGATATACTCTTAACAAACCGTGTCATATTCATAACTAAATACAATTATAAGTGCTTTAGATTTTAAAGTAATTTTACTTGATAGTTAATGTTACATAGGATGTATATTAATTATGCAACCTTTATCAATTACATTAAATTGTCTATAATTATAGATAACGTCATTTATAACAAGAAATAAGAATTACTTTTTCAAAAAAGTAACTTTTTTTCTGTGAATTTATTTACATCAATTTAGGCTGCATATAGTATTAGATGCAAAACGAAAGAGTTAAAGAATATTTTGAAGTGACTGAAAATAAGAATATAGAAAAATTCTTGCCGGTAATATTTCTCACATCAAAAATCATTTACATTCAAAGCACAAGGATGTTACCATCGAACTTGAAAACTTCTGAGTATCTGTCGTTTGAAAAAATAAAAATATTTTAATTAAAAAAATGTTTTATGTTTGACCCATTAATATTTCGTTCAAATTTTGGTTTCCAAACAATTCTAATCTCTTAAGATTCTAAAGAGTTATACACCAATCAATAACAGAATAATGATTTTATCAAGGCTGTTGTCCTGTACAAAATATGTTGACTTGTAGAGGACAGGAACAATAAGGACGCGTGTAGCCGGAAACTATTGTCGGAAATAATTCCAATAACTTGGTAACGCATTTTTAGAATATATATTATATATATATATATATATATATATATATATATATATATATATATATATATATATATATATATATATATATATATATATATATATATATATATATATATATATACATATATATATATATATATATATATATATATATATATATATATATATATATATATATATATATATATATATATATATATATATATATATATATATGTATATATATATATATATATACATATATATTACATGAAATTATAAATAATGGCTCGCACAAAATTTATATATAGGGAAATATTTAATTTAATTTATTATTTTCTCTTTATATAAACTTTTAAGAAAAAATCTCCTATGAAACCTTTTTTTAAATTCAAATTAAATTGGGAGATTTTTTACCTTGAAGTGAAAATTTAATATGACATGTTTTGTATACTTAAAATACTAAATTATTCTATTTGATTTATTAGTTTAAAAAGAAAATTAGAATTTTTTTCAATTCTAAAAACTTTTGCAAACAATCATATAAAATGAAACTTGATGTCAAGTATGCAACATTTGTTTCTAGTTAATATTTAATTGCTTTAAAGCAAATGAGGAAATATTTTTCATTAGATTCGCCGGCGGAAGGCAAATATTTCCGCCTCCAATTTGACGGCCGCAGCCAGTTAGGAGGCAGAAGCCATTGGAGGCAGCCTCAAAATGGCTTTGCCTTCAAAATTTCTTCTGGAGGTGGCCACCATTGGCTTCCGCCTCTTTATTGGCGTCGGCCTCAAAAACATTTTGTGTCCAAATAAGAACTCTGGCTGCGCCCGCCAATTGAAAGGCGGAAACTACTGGAGGCGGAAGAAAAAATATTTTGCCGCTAAAAATTGATCGAGAGGCAGCTGCCTTCTGCTGCGGAATAAATGCGGAGGTGAGAATATTTACGTCGTTTACAACACTGATAAAAAGCATTAATTTATAAAAATAAAAAACCTCTTGTGTTTTTTGTTTGAATCGTCAAGAAAACCCAAAATACTGCTACAAATAAAGGATGAAGGATGAATAACATTGTTTCTAACAATAATTGATTTGTTATTTAAAATACCTTCAATCAAATGAACTCGCACTTTAAGAAACAAAGTTTGCAACGTTTGTATTTGATCATATCCAATTTGCATTGGTTAAGGAAAGTAAAAAGACGTATTTTGAAATGTTAATTATTTATTGAATTAAGACCATAATAAGATTTATTTTTTTTATTCTGTATTTTTCAGCAATAACGCTTCATGTCGAATTTATATCTTTTTTTTATATGTTCAAATATTTCTAAGCCAGTCAATTTTACTAACATTTCTAAAAACCAAATAAGCTAATAAAAAAACAGTTTATTAAAGGCAAAGCAAAAGAAAATCATTATTTGTATCTTTTTTGTAGTGGTTTCTGAGGAAGTTTGCAAAACAAAACATGTGTATCTCGTTAAAATAAAAAATTTGTTTCTATTTAAAAAAAAAGCGATTCAAAAACCAACAATTGCGTTATCAGTTCTCGACTTTAAAATAGACAAAAATCAGGAAAAAATGTCTCTTTACCAAAACAAAATAAAAAAGTTATACCTAAAAGTAAATTTAACCAGGCAAAGTGACTTGGAAAAAGAAAAACTTGGTTGAAGAAGAAGAGAGTGATAAAGAAGAAGAGACCGATATGAAAGAAGAGGCAGACGAAGAAGAATAGACCGATAAGGAAGAAAACGCAGACGAATAAGAAGAGATCAATAAGAAAAAAAATGCAGACAAAGAAGAAAGAGCTTTTTTTAGTGGATTATTACAAGGCTTAAAAAATAGTGATGTTGATTTGCCTGAGTACTATTATGAATAATATTAATAAATTAATATAGTAATTTTAAATAAACTATTACTTTGATAAATGTTATTTTTATATAAAGTTATAAATAATATTTTTGTCCTAGCACCATAATCTTATTCATGTTATATTTTTTTGTAGAACTAATTAAAATAGAAAATTCGTTTCTATGGAAATAAATAAAGCGATTCCAATAATACTCACAAAATTGTTGTTAACAACCGCCAAATGCATCAAAAGTACTTGACTTTAAAATTGTTATGAAACTAAAAAACTTAACAATTTGAACTGAAGTTTTTTAAGAGTGTCATATACCAATATATCAATATATTGTAGTATAGGAAAATAAAATAAAAAATGTTTCTACCCCTTGGGCGGTATAAATAAAATACATGAAAAAATGGCTTTTTCAAAAAATTCACATAAAAATAAGAACGTATGAAATCATTCAAAACAAAAAAAGAAATTTTTTTAACCTAGTAACATGACTAAATTATTGGTATTAATAAAAAATTTTAAATTTTTCGCATTTATTTATATTTTACACGATTTATAAACATTGAGAATATTAGAGCAAAAAAAAAGGTTGCGTGTTAGTAGCTAAAATTTTATCATAAGCATGAATATACGCAGCTGAATTTTTTTATGGTGTACCATAACCAGAACTTAATCATGATTTAGTTAGATTAGCTTGAGAAGAATGTCTTTTAAACGAACAGTGAATTCATAATTAAGTGAACTCTTTTTGTCGTAGAAGTTAAGATAACTTAAATATGCTGACAAAAAAAAATTATTTTATGAATTATTTAAGAAAAAAATATTGAAATTAAAACTTCTGCACTTTTTCAATGAAAATTTAGTACAAAAATGACGTCTTTTAAATCGTGTAGCGGTCTTGTTAATAAACATAAATAACAAACCTATATATTTTTAGATAATATAAGGCTTTATATAATATAATTCATTAAACTAATAAAGATAATTTAATTCATTAAAAAAAGATAAAAAATTAATTTTATGTTTTGAAAAATTTTGAATTATGGCCAGCTTTTTAAGGTTTTGCACCACTGTGTGATGGTTTAATTTAATTGGATTGTTATGAAAACTCGGTCAACGTTACTATTAAATTGTGCAGAAATGTAAAGAACGTAATAATTTAAAAAAAAGTAAATAACTTTCTAAATTAGTGTTGCCGATTTTTAATCTATTCTGCCCAATTGTGTAACATCTTCTTAAAAAATTAAATTTATTTGAGTTCCTTATTATTTTAAATGTGCTGAAATCACAGTTCTTAAAATCTTTATATCGACATTTAGGGATTTAGCTTATTGTTAAGTTAGCTAACATTAGTTAAACTATTAACATATTATAAATTATAAAAAATAAAAATATTATAAATATAATAAATTTTAAAAAAGAATAAATAAAATTTTACTTTTTACATTTTACTTGTGTTTTTCTGCAAAAACATGAGTTAGGGGAAACTATTTAGGGTTGAAAAAAATATTTAATTAATAATTTTCTAATTAAAATCTAATTAATAATGCTTCAGGGAAAATAAAAAATCAATGTTAAAAGATGCTAAATTATTTCAATATTCTTATAATGAATAATTCTTTAGTCGTATTAACTTTTTCGTCACAAACACCTTAAACAACGTTACATTTATCTAAAGCGACATTAAAGTTACTGTTTACAAGTACACTTAGTTAAACTTTATTGACAATTTTTAAATTTTTAACTGATCCAGCTTGAGCAGAATACCACTGATCACCTAGGTACACCTTGACATTTTTGAAATCACGTGCATCATTATTTCTGACAGTAAAAATAATATTGCCATTTAGACTCACTTCGAAAACATAGACCGAATAATCAAGTCGCTGACATATTTCGATCTTTGACCATTGGTTTAAAGGCAACGATGATGTTGTAGTAAAGAAATAATTTTTGTTTCCATTTATAGCAGAAGTAATCAATAACTTTCCTGATCCATCTTCGTGGAACCATACACCTGGTATTCTATCACCATAATTTGCTAAATCCTGTCCGATAGTCATATGAAGCACGCTATGCCATCCTGTTTGATATGAAGTTGGTTTAAGTTCAAATGAAACACTGTATTGTCTCTTTAATAGCACCAATGTCGCAACCAAGTTGTTTTTTTTAATCACAACTTCTGATGAATCGTCAATAAAATCTAAAAAAAAAAAAGTTCTCAAGACATTGTACATTGTATATAAAAACTACCAACTGCAATATATATATATATATATATATATATATGTATATATATATATATATATATATATATATATATATAATATATATATATATATATATATATATATATATATATATATATATATATATATATATATATATATATATACACATACATATATATATGTAGAATAAATAGAAAATACCTCTTGGAAGAATAATACCATTTAGATGCGGATCATTACCTAGTGTAAAACAGTCATAAAAAATTACATTTATAAGTAAATTAGATACTCCTTATCAAATATTTGATGTTACTATTGTACTGTAATTACTTATTTCAAACAATTTTTTTGTATTATAATAAAAAATATGACATAACTATAGTTGCTGTTTACTTGAAACAAAAAAGATCTTTACTCACTAGATGCTCCATTAACAACAAACAGATTTCTTATTGAACCATCTTGGACTTCATACCAAGGATCAGATGCATATACTTTCACATTATCAAAAGTTTGAACCTGGTTATTATTTTCAGAAAAGACAACTTCTCCATTTAATCGAATTGTGTATACATAAACTGAGTTTCTCAAAATTTGACTTATTTCAACATTAGACCACTGATTTAATTCAATCGGATTTGTGGTAAATACTCTGTCAACGTTACCATTAATTGGTGCGGAAATATAAAGACCACCTCTTCCATCAGCATGAAACCAGATACCGGGAACACGATCGCCATAATGACCAAAATCAGAACCAACAGAGAAATGAACAACACTATGCCAACCAGCAACAAACTTATTTGGATACACATCAAACGAAACTAAATACTCTCTATCTAGCTTTGGTAGTTCTGCAATAAGTTTTCCTTTTACTAATGGGGTAGATATACCAACAAGGTATTCTACAAAAAAAAAAAATACTTAAAGTAATAAAAATAATAGAACATTAACTTTTTAAAAAGTAATTTCTTATCTTTACTTATAATATCATTTCAACAGAACTCTTACGAGCATTTCCATTGAAAATTCGAAGATTAGAGATTGAGCCATCTTGGCCAGCATACCAGAGATCAGATGCATACACAACCATGTTTGTAAAGTCTCTAGGCTCAGAATTAGCTACTTTGTGAATATTTGCTCCATTTAAATCAACAGAAAACCAATACTTGCCATCATGCATACTTTGACTTATCTTAATATGAGTCCATTGATGTAATGGAAGTGGAGCTGTTTCAACATAGTAGTTATTATTACCATTTACTGCAGCAAAAATTGAAAGTTTTCCAGAGCCATCTTCATGAAACCAAACACCTGGATTTCTGTCCCCATAAGCTCCAAAATCTTTACCCAAGGTTAAATGAAGAACACTCTTCCAGCCCTTAGTGTAACTTTTAGGTTTAAGATTAAAATCCACAGTGTACTCCTTCTTCAAAACATTAAGTGTTCCGAGTATTGAACCTTGAGTAATGATTAACTCATTTCTATGGCTGATATAATCTAAATAGGAAATAAAATATAACTATTGATTTCAATATTCATATATATATATATATATACTTATTAATTTTAGAAACTAAAACTATTACCTAAAAGCAAAAAAAAAATTTGCAAATTTTGATTATTTTTTATTTTATTGAAAAACTTGAATCAATGCAAAATACTGCTGATACCAATATGTTAGAAGAAACAAAATATTGGCCACATAACAGATACAAATTAGAGATAACTCTATAAATCTGACACTACTCAAAATTTTAAGTTAACTGAATCTACCTAATATAATTTAACTGAATATTACTAATTAAACTTCAACTTACTAATTAGGACATTTCATCTGCTTACGTAGAAAAAAAGAAAATCAAATTAGCACCAATTAGAAAAGTTCAACTATTATTATCAACTATTATTAACTATATAACTGGGTGTCTATGGTACCCATACATCTGAGTTGAATAACTACAAACAGTTTGATGACAAAAGCAAAAGAATTAATTTGAACATACCAAAGCTAGTTGATTTTAAAAACAAATAAAAAGTTAGTCTAATGTAAGAGTACTTTATTATAGATGCAGCAGATGAAACTAAATGTATCAAAAATGAAGTACTTGTTTCAAGAGGAGAAGTTAAATCATCAACATAAAAAACAGTCAACCTCATACCTTATTTAAAGTCATTCCACTACCTAAATTTACTTGAATGTTTCAGAGACAGAAAAGATGACTGACAAAAAGATGTATGAAACAACAAGACCTATCAGGATATATCTTCAATTTAATACTTTTGGTTACAACTTACCATGTTTGTTTATTTTGTGTGTGTGTGTGTGAGTTAACTAGTTTCTATGGTTTATTGTTGACAGCTTTATAGCTATGGTATACATATGACTGAAATATAGCTATATATTATATGGTTTATAGCTGACTGATTTATAGCTAACTGGTTTCTTTGGTTGAAAAAGTCTAAATGAATTTTGAAACTTTATATAGAACCCATTAAACTAGTTGTTGAAGTTAATTTATTGTTTTTTAAAAAACTGAAAAAGCGGCTACTTAAATATTAAAGGTTTAATTTTTCTTAATTACTTTTTTTTTATTATTTATAACTTTTTCATTTTTATTACTTATTTATTTTCATGTAAAGTGAATTTAGGACTATTTCTCTTTATTTTTACATTTAATATTTAATCGTATTTGGTTATTTTATTTTATTGATTTTGCGACTCATATCATTTTAAAACCACACAAAATGTCTTAAAAGAATCATTTTTTAATTATGTCAGTATCTAATCCTAAACTACCAACCGATGTTTATTTTTTAGCCCAAAAATTATTTTATTATTAGTTTTGTAAAATTTGGACAATTGAACCACAAGTAACAGTTCGAGTGATTTTGATTCTCATTTCTGAAAAAAATAAAAACATGAGCAAATATGCTATATAAATAAATCAGATATGTGGCACATTTCTAAAATAAATGTAAAGTTATAAATCTCACAAAGCTCACAACAAAGTTAGATGTAAATTAACAAAATTTACATACAAATTAAATACATTTAACTTTCACTGAGAGTCAGAACTATCAACATTAACATATTTTAAGCAACAGTCTTATTTTTAGAAGGTATGAATAAAAGAATAACAAAATATAATTAAAAAAAATTCAAGACAAATTTTACAGGTTTAATGTAATATACCTGGGGCCTTCCTTATTTATGCTGTTTCTCTAATATGTAAACAATCTAGAGTATTTTCTTTCTTTAACTAAAGCTCATTCATACAACATGTAAAGCACTCTCTTTAAGTTTTCTTAACTCTACCTTTACCATTTAATCCTGAAGCTGCTACCTCTCTACAGGCTGGTACCTAAATCACTTTAATCTTCTCTAACAAACATTGTTCAACAAGACATTTTTTTCTAATCTAACTTTATTACTCTTGCCATCTTCATGTTAGTATTTTATATACAACCTACAACTTTTTAAGTCTTCAGTTAACCATTACCTAGTTTTTTAACCGTATCTTCTATTTTAAAGTAACTCATAACTTATTAGGAGTTGCTTGCAACCTTGTTAGAAGCAAATAAGAGTTTAAAAATATATAAATTTATGCCAGTATTTAACAGATTGTAAATGCAAGTATAAAATTATAATATAAAATATATATTTTGAATTTTTTCTAGCCCCAGCTATCAACCCTTGCTAAATCTTATAATTTTGCCGGGGCCGGGATTTCAAAAAGTCTCATTTTTAGCAGGGTACCTGTCACTTCCTATCTACAGATCAGAAGTTTTTGTAAAAATATATAGTGCAATAGCATACATAAAAAAGGTGTTTTCAGTAAAATGGTCATGACAAAAAAGAAGGTGACTTGTAGATCATACATACATTTTTCCTTATAGAAAATGTCCTGCCACATATTTTTAAGACACATAACACCTGACCCTTGAAATGGTCACTAAGGCAATAATAAATAAGCAAACAGCATTGTGAAAATAGGCATAGATGACACTATAGAAGCTGCCAGCCACAAACTTTATGATTTAAAGGTCAACTGCATAACTGTTCAAGGACCCATTATGAAGGATTGAATGTTTACAACTGGTTAATTGGAAAAAAGCCATTTAAGCAGCAACAATTGGAAAGTTCGACACTTCTGTATACCTTTACTTTGGAAGGAATAAAAGAATCTATTGATTTCTAGATTATCGACTAAGCCAGTGACTGCTAATCCACATTGCATCATCTCAATGTAGATAAAAGCAAGTTTCTCAGGTGTTTAAGATTCTCACATTTGATTTTGAGCGTGGATCAGCATGTCAAGATTTTATAAACAAAGAACAGAAGATTGGTGCACAGAAGCTAATACCATTTGCTGCCAGTAAGGTGTTCAAGCATGGCTCCAGTAATTACACTTCAGTCTTATAGCTATTTGGTAAACTATTGTTGGAAAGTGGCAGATTAACATATATTGAAAAACATTCTCAAAAAAACATTGTCAGGACTAATACCTTTCTAGAAGATTCTTTTTTCACAAAAATCAGTGAGTTTGATTTGCCTGAATGTCTTACGCCAGCAAAAATGATATTATATGCAGAAGATATCATACACTATAGTCATAAATATCTCAAGACTACTCAAGAGTGTCTTAAATTATAATTAAACAGTATAGCAAAGTACTTTAATAATAATGAATTAATAATTAATCTGAATGTGGGAAAAATGGAAGCAATGCTATTTAGATCTGCAAAAAAATGTTACAAGATTTAACTTTGATTAAGTTAAGAATAAGAAATAATTATCTTAGTGAAATTATATAAATGCCTTGGTGGTAAATTGGATCCAACGATTTCTTTAGAAAATCATTTTTAGGATAGTTAGAGAAAAACGTGCAGCCATTTAAAATTGTTGAGTAAATTAAAGATCTTCCTTCCTGCAAAGGCAACTTTCCAGATTTATAAACAAATTATTGTTCGAATAATAATAAACAATTTCAATATCAATCTTAATTTTACAACAACACACAAAGCCGCACAAAGTTCATTTGACAAAGACCAAAAGATATAATTGGTAGCCATCACAATCGTAAGGAAATTGAGAAAACCACCAAAAGAGACTCATACTTATTTGTAAAAAAGTGTTTAAATAATGAACTTGATGAAAATTTTGCTGATCACTTCGAAACTATTTAAAATAAGAAATGTACCAGACAAAGAATATTGTTAAGACTTCCGAAAATAAAACTTAAAATGACAAAAACTCTTTTTACTTTGCAGGAGCAAAACTTTTTAACGCGTTACCTTTAGACATTAGATTACAGCAGAACTAACATTATTTAAAAAAAAACTAAACAACTACTTTTTTTAAAGCAGCATTTTACTAATTTTAATACTTTTTATACTTTTTTCTTATTTTCGAAAAATTAATAATTTCAGTTTTAAGTTTTAGTTTATAAATAGGACACATGTTTATAAAGGTTTTTATAACTGAAAGTGTATATCCTGTAAAAATATCATTTCTATAAATAATAAATAAATAGGCTAGAGACAAAAATGAAAACTGGGATGAAATTCCTCTGAAGTGAAAGTAGTGAAGCAATTAATACACAATTTCATAGAAGTTGTGAAATTGTAGACAATTTTATCATTGTTAAAGTAAGAAGACTTGAAGAAGATAGCCATCTGGACTCTAAATTAACAAAAAAGGTAAAAAAAAGCAGCTTACATATAAAAATTTCATATTTGGGAGCAAAAATTACAGCGGACATTCATGAGAAAAGAAGAGTGAACATAGGTGGTAAATTCAAAAGAATGAATTTAACAACAGAGGATCTCAGAGCCTTAATAAAAAATGCAGAAAAGTTAGAATACAATATCATTGTCAGGATGAGTAGCATGTCAGCAGGCAGCTTGAAATAATTAAAGCAATTGTAATCATATTCACGCTTTTATTGTAATTTATCGTGGCATTTAAAAAAAATCACACTTAAAAAGCTGTAAATATTCCCAGCTTCTAATTGTAAAAACAAAGAAAACAATAAAAAGCATAGAAAATTCTTTTAGACATTCCAGCTATACTTTTTTGTTTCGCACATAATTAGATACCATTTGGAAAACAAAATAAATACTATGCGTTTTGATTTGCCATCTTCCATATATTTGTTGAAAAATGTCATTTTAAACCACCATTTTAAACAAATTTATTTTAACTAACTCAAAACATCAACAAGGAATTTTTTAAGTGTGATATTTGGGCTCAGCATCATTGAGAGCACAAGAATTCACCAAGCATTTATGTGATTTCTAAAAAAAAGTCTAATCTTATTAAAAAAAAAAGGACATTAAAGACAGGAAAAGCATGAGTATGAGAATATCAATGATCGTTGCAAAAAGTCTAAATGATTTAATCAATTGGGAAATAGATCAGTGAACCATTACTTTTTTGTTTTGTTTATTAACAAACCAATTATTGCGCAAAAAAATTGCTCATTGTTTATAAACAAACCAATTATTGCGCAAAACTTACATATTTATGGTCAATCTATTAAATCCATTGTAAAAGAGGTGCCAAGAGTTGTAAAGTTAGTGTATGGGATTGAGGGAAGAGATGATTTCATAAGAGCTACACATATACATACACATAAAGAGAACTGATATTGTGTGCCAATCAAAATAAGACTTCCTTAATATTTTAACTTAATGTTAGTATGTGTAAATAATACATTTTAACATTATTATGTGTAAACTTTAAAGATTTAAAAAACAAAAAACTGTCATCTATGGTCTTAACATAATAAGTTAATTGTCTTACTTATTGTAAGAAACATGTGTAACAATAAATAAATAAAATCAAAATGCAAAACTAAAATAAAGCAAAAAAAAAAATTAATATGAGAAAAATATTGCATTTTGCAAAGCTACTTTTTTTTTTTTAATAAATTCACTCCAAACAAGGCTGAAAGCAACCACTATTGAGTTGTTAGTAAGGAAAGAATAATGTTAAAGAGTAAGGAAACAATTGGCAGAAGACTTGAAATGTTGAAAATTATATGAGTTAGAAAAATATGATGAGAGAATAACAGAGCATTGGTGTCGGGGAAAAAACTTGAGGAATAAACGTTTTTAGAGCATGAAAGGACAGATACAGTAAAAGAATGCGACTTTGCTGAATGACAAATCAAACACAAAAGAGTTTTAGTTAATGGAACTTTGGTTTTGGTTGATGACAGCGACAATGATTCTACTTGCAGAAAAACGGAAGAGGTGCAACCTTACATCAATGGGAGAGTAACTCAAGCTAGGTAGACAGAACAGGTAGACAAAGCAACTATGTTTTTGGACCTTAAATAGAAGAGAAAGAGCATCATTAGAAGTACCGGCGCAAATAAGACAACAGTTCTCTATGCAGAAGCTATTATAAGATTTGTACTTCCCAATCAATTGTATATATGGTTTTCTATTAGAGGTTAGTAGTGAAAAATAATACCAGAAGGCGTAAGGAAAAAGACTCAGTGAGAGAGTTGCCTTCTAATAATATAGGAATATCCACAGTATTGCAGTTTTCAGTAAAAAAATAAGTTTAGCTGGTATAAAAATCCACTGCCCCAAACTGAAATCAGATTCAAGATGTTCTACCCAATCAGAAAGACTTTTTGTCATGACAGGAAAATAAAATTATGTTGTTAGTAAATAGGGCCACTTTAGATGTATGCTTAACAGGAATATCATAAATGTAGATAAAAACAACACAGGACCAATAATAGAGCTTTGAGGCACCCCAGAACTGTAAAGGAGGAGAGTGTTGGGCTTACAGCATTAATACTGCGGTTAAAAAAAAAAAGTTTAATAGTTTCGAAAACTTTCCCAGATAAACCATATAAAGCAAGCTAAGGGAATAAAAAAATAGTATGCCAAACTTTATCAAAAGCTTTAACTATGTCTAGACCAATGGTCCTTGCCTCGCCACCTCCATCTAATGCATAAAAGAATCTTTTAGTTACATCATTTAGCAAGTCAGCTCTAGAACAAAAAGACCAAAACCCAGATGTTAGTAACTTATTGATTAAATGATCAAAAAACTTGCAAATAATAAAGAGTAAACTGATCAAACAATTGTTGGAGGGGTCAAAATATTTACCAGATTTTTTAAAAATCGGACCCACAAATGCCACTTTCCAGCAGGCAGGAAAAAAAGATTAAGTCAAACACTTATTAAATAAATTAGATTGATATAAAATAAATTAAAGAGATTAAAAGGTTCTGGAAACAATTTCATAAGACACTTTTGCCGGGATCACAAGCTGTAGAAGAGTTTAATTGAGAAACGACTGTGGACAACAGAATCCAGAGTGATTTGTCAAAAAATGGATTAATCAGTTTAACTGGAACGGCAGTAAAAGTATGGCTATTAGATTTTAGATTTAAATTTGAAAAATAATTTTCTTTATATCTGAAATAAAAACAGCCTACCTTAACCAAAACTATTAGTGAACATAGCTACATTGACTAATAACAAATTTTATCATTTAGAAAGAAGGATCAATTAAAACAATATAATTATGACCGCAAAAAATGCATTAAAAAAGTAAAAAATTGAAATATTATTTTATATACCTGCAGGCAAAATAATAACTGGCTGCAATTCATTGTCTAAAAAAAATTAAACAGTAAACAAACTTATAAAAAACATATAGAAAAAAGCATAGTCTCAAAATCAAAAAAAAGGTTGAGCACAAAGAATGAACACAATTAAAAACATACTTGAAATACCATTGATAATAAATAAATTTCTTATTAAACCATCTTGGACTTCATACCAAGGATCAGATGCATATACTTTCACATTATCAAAACTTTGAACTTGGTTATTATTTTCAGAAAAGACAACTTCTCCATTTAATCGAATTGTGTATACATAAACTGAGTTTCTCAAAAATTGACTTATTTCAACATTAGACCACTGATTTAATTCAATCGGATTTGTGGTAAATACTCTGTCAACGTTACCATTAATTGGTGCAGAAATATAAAGACCACCTCTTCCATCAGCATGAAACCAGATACCGGGAACACGATCACCATAACGACCAAAATCAGAACCAATAGAGAAATGAATAACACTATGCCAACCAGCAACAAATTTTTTTGGACAAACATCAAATGAAACTAAATACTCTTTATCTAGTTTTGGCAGTTCTGCAATAAGTTTTCCTTTAATTAATGGAGTAGAAATGCTGCCGACAAGGTATTCTACAAAAAAAAGTACTTTTTAATAGAAATAAACAAAATAACAGAAATAAAAAAATGACTATCTTTCTAAAAATATCACATTAACTATAATGCCGTTCTAAGAAGAAACTTAAGCTTACGAGTATTTCCATTGATAATTTGAAGATTAGAGATTGAGCCATCTTGGCGAGCATACCAAGGATCAGAAGCATATACTTTTATGTTTTTAAAATCTCTAGCATCTGAATTTTCAACTCTATGGATGTTAACGCCATTCAGATCAACGGAAAACCAGCACTTACCACCACGCAAAAATTGAGAAATTCTAATATGAGACCATTGATTTAATGGAAGTGGAATTGTTTCAACATAATAGTTATTATTACCACTAACTGCAGCAAAAATAGAAAGTTTTCCTGAACCGTCTTCATGAAACCAAACACCTGGAATCCTGTCACCATAGGCTCCATAATCTTTTCCCAGAGTTAAATGAAGAACACTCTTCCAGCCCTTAGTGTAACTTTTAGGTTTAACATTAAAATCCACAGTGTACTCCTTTTTCAAAACATTGAGTGTTCCAAGTATTGATCCTTGAGTAATGATTAACTCATTTCTATGGTTGATAAATTCTAAATAAAAATAAAATATAGCTATATATCATTTTATAGAAACTGATTAACATTTTTTTAATTTGCTAGTTTTTGTTTTCATTAACTTTAGAAACAAAAACCATAAATCTTATTTTACAATTTTTAGGTAAAAAAATCATGTATAATTTATTTTTTGTGGATTTAGGAAGGCTGTGTGTGTATGTATATATATATATATATATATATATATATATATATATATATATATATATATATATATATATATATATATATATATATATATATACATATATATGTATATATATATATATATATATATATATATATATATATATGTATATATATATATAAATATATATATACATATATACATATATATATATATATATATATATATATATATATATATATATATATATATATATATATATATATATATATATAAATATAAATATATATATATATATACATACACACACACATATATATATATATATATATATATATATATATATATATATATATATATATATATATATATATATATATATATATATATATATTGAGATTTAGTAACTCTTCCTGATGATCCAGCAATGGTGAAACTTAAAGTAGAAGATAAAAGTTAGATAAGTGTTTTTTACTAATTTATATATATATATATATATATATATATATATATATATATATATATATATATATATATATATATATATATATATATATATATATATATATAAATATATATATATATACATATATATATATATATATATATATATATATATATATATATATATATATATATATATGTATATATATATATATATATATATATATATATATATATATATATATATATATATATATATATATATGTATATATAAACTATGATTAACATTTTACTCGTAACTGAATTGTTTTTCTCGCCTTTACCATGACTAAAAAGTTTCACTATATGTGCTATTAAAACAGCTTTATCATTAAAAAAGAATAAATAACTGAGGCACAATAATTAAGAAAATTTTTTCCATTAAAAAAATATTAAATCAAAGATTAAAATATATATTTTATATACCTGCAGGTAAAATAACAACTGGTTGCAACCCATTATCTAAAAAAGTTGAACAGTCAACAAAAAATTGTATAGAAAATAGCATAGCCTTAAAATCGAAAAAAAAAGGTGGAACACAAAGAATAAACACAATTAAAAACATACTTGAAATACCATTGACAATAAACAAGTTTCTTATTAATCCATCTTGGACTTCATACCAAGGATCAGATGCATATACTTTCACATTATCAAAACTTTGAACTTGGTTATTATTTTCAGAAAAGACAACTTCTCCATTTAATCGAATTGTGTATACATAAACTGAGTTTCTCAAAATTTGACTTATTTCAACATTAGACCACTGATTTAATTCAACTGGATTTGTGGTAAATACTCTGTCAACGTTACCATTAATTGGTGCGGAAATATAAAGACCACCTCTTCCATCAGCATGAAACCAGATACCGGGAACACGATCACCATAATGACCAAAATCAGAACCAATAGAGAAATGAATAACACTATGCCAACCAGCAACAAATTTTTTTGGAAAGACATCAAACGAAACTAAATACTCTTTATCTAGTTTTGGCAGTTCTGCAATAAGTTTTCCTTTTACTAATAGAGTGTTGGAATTACCAAGAATATTTTCTACAACATGAAAAAAATATAAAATTAAAAACAAGGTGTAATTGCAATTCAAAATTTCATTTAATTATATAATATTGATTTTGGTAATTATATAATATTGAACAACAATTATTTTTCTATATGTGGCATAGTTAAGCCGCATTAAACATTAGATATAATGAAGAAATGGTTTTTTATACTTTGATTTGATATTCATTTTTGCTATGCAAAAAGCTTTCTCAGCTTTTATAAATTTAACTGTTTCACACATGTGGTTGTTTAAGCAATTTCTACAACCGAGTGCTTGTTCTAACAACAATTCATAATGAAGTTTAGAATTTTTTTTCTTTGAATTTAGTTTTTATCTGCCAAAGAGTATTTTTATTGTGGTGCTAACACAATGATTAACATTTTACTTGCAACTGAATTGTTTTTCTTGCCATTACCACGACTAAAAAGTTTCACTATATGTGCTATAAAAAAATAAAGTCCTCGAAAAGCAACTTTTATGAAAAGTAAAAAGACATGTATTAACTAACAAATAGGTAGAACATGCAAGGAGTAGTATAAGCATTAACTGAGGGGGTTGGGCAGGAATAGAATTAAAGTTATAATTTTTATTAAACAATGCTTTATTTTTATAAATGTTTGTTATTGTAAATAAATGAATAAAAATATGAAATATAATACATAATAACTAAACAAATTTCACAAAAATAGATAAAAATAGATAAAAAGTGTATTTTTTACAATGTAAAAAGAAATAAGTTTTAATATGTGTAGATAAAAATTGACAAAATAAAAACTTTTAGAAAAACAAACAGGAAATATGAAAGATAATAAAAAATAAAATAAAAATATTGTTCTTACCAGCTTTTCCGTTGATAATCAGAAGATTATTTATAAAACCATGTTGTGCAGCATACCAAAGATCAGATGCATAAACTTTTATATTTTGGAATTCTCTGGCATCTGAATTTTCTACTCTATGAACATTATTTCCATTTAAATCAACTGAAAACCAATACTTACCATCCAACATAATTTGGCATATTTTAATATGAGACCATTGACCCAATGGTAGTGGAGCTGTTTCAACATAGTAATTAACATTACCACTGATTGCAGCAAAAATGCTAAGTTTTCCTGAACCATCTTCATGAAACCAAACTCCAGGGTTTCTGTCTCCGTAAGTTCCGTAGTCTTTATCCAATGTTAAATGAAGGACACTCTTCCATCCCTTAGAGTAACTAATAGGCTTTACATTAAAAGAAACAACATACTCTTTTCTTAAAACATTTAAAACACCAATTAAAGAACCTTTAGTTAATGCAAATTCTTGTTTTTGATTGATAAGTTCTACAAAAAAAAAAAAACAGTAATAAATGAGTTTAATAATTAAAGAACTTAAAAATAATTATAAAAATAATTATAAAGTACTAACAGAAAACAATTAGTAAAGTATCAAATATAAACATGCAACTACCTTTTGGAACTAAAATAATAGGAGGCAGAGAGGTAGAAACTATATCTAATAAACAAAAATGCAGTTGTTAAATCATATACTCAGAACAAAGGTAAAAATACTCAGTAAAATCATAGTTAAGTTACTCACTAGAAATTTTGTTCAGAATGTATAAATTTTTGATTTGTCCATTTTGAGCTTCATACCATGGGTCTGATGTATAAACTTTAACATTTTTGAAAACTTGTGGCTGCTGATTTTTTTCAGTAAAAACAACTTGACCATTAATTTTTATTGTGTATATATATTCAATAAGTTCATATGTATTTTGTTTTATAGTTTGGGCTATTTCAACTTGAGACCATTGATTCAATGGAATTGGGTTTGTATTAAAATAACGGTTTAGATCACCATTAATTGGAGCTGCAATATGAAGGCCTCCTTTACCATCCTCATGAAACCAGACACCAGGTACTCGATCTCCATATTTATTAGCATTTTCACCAATAGTGAAGTGAACAACACTATGCCAACCGGGTAAAAACAAAGTAGGTCTAACTTGAAATGAAACTAAATATTCTTTATTCAGTTCTGGAATAATTGCTACAAGGTTTCCTTTTTCAATTGATGTGCTTAAATCACATATAAGATGTTCTAAAAAATAGTGAACTCTGTTTATTAACTAAATTTTGCCTACTGTCAATTATTTAGGCACTAATTTACTCTTCTACCCCTAATCTTTATGATTGATTATTATAGAGAATTTTATAACAAATGTGCATACATAAACTGACATAGGGCTAGATGTGAATTAATGTAAATACATCAACTAAGACATATGGATAGAAATTAATATATATACTTTATATATTTATAAAGTTTAAAAAAATATTTAAAAATGTTACATAGATTGGTTTCATAGGTCAGTTAGGCACTATGTATATTTAGTTTCCAAATAGAATGAGTGAGGTTTGACTGAAAACTGACAATAAGTGTTAAAATCTTTCATGCCTGAATCCAGGAATATTTAAGAGGCACAATTATAATTTGGGAGAAAAAATATACTTTAAAACCACAGTAAAAACCAGTCAGCCATAAAGCAGTAGTAAGAAGTGCAATGATAGGATGAACCTATGGAAGAAGTACAAGATAAAAGTTTTAGTGATGTCATAGCAAGGTCTGAACCCCCCAAAGGAAAACGAGGAGAAACTGAGTCTTGACTAGGATTAAAGAAAAGAAATAAATTAGGAAGTAAAGAAAGTGATTATGGTTGTATAAAAAACAAATCAAAAATTTAACCATCTAAATGATAGACTGGAAAAATACAAAAGCTTTGAGCTTTAACATGGTACTAGTACTCAGCCATTTTATGTGATATATGTAAAAGTCACTAATAACAATAATATTGGCTGCAGTATAAAGAGAAATAGCTAAATCAATTTAATCATAAGCAGCGTTGAAAAAAGTGCAGTCTTAAGAAGAAGAAAAATAATTAACAAAAAGTGATTATTACTAAGGATAAGGGTGCTTAACAAAAGGACATAAGAGAATTTTCAGAGAATTTAAAACTGACACATAAGTACACAAGTATATAGAAGTATATACTCAGGTTTAGCATGTGATTATTGGAGTCTTTGAAAATAAAAGAATAATAGCCAGAGAGCTAGTAAGTCTGGTGAATCTTGCAAGAGGCAAAATTCAATTTAAAAAATGCAACTTTGAAGACCACAAATATTTGTAGAAAAAAGATTTTCAATAAGGTAATGATAGTTGTTTTTTATGTTTAATATTTTTAGGTACTTAAAACATTTTAGATTATTAGGGACTTTGACTGGATCATAAATGTTGCATGGCACTCTAAGTAATGAGCTATGCAGTCAACTCAGTCCTGCTAATTAACCAAAAGTCATAACTAAGGGCTTCTTATGCACACTAACAGGGACAACATCCATGGACAAGATTGCCCTGGTAATACTCTGATATTTTACAGCTCTCAGAAAGCTACAACAGATTTAGAGAAAATCTGATAGTTGCATAGCCACTATCAAAGAGGCCCATGCAAAAATTAATGAGAAGATCCAATATTAATTATTCTAGACAGAATAAAATCTAACACAGGTTTACATTTACGCCAGACTAATAGATGAAAAAGAAATGCGAGGTCAATATGACTTTTCTGCTTACTCCTAAAGTCTTTCCTTGGGAGGCTTTCTACAAGACAGTAGTTGAATGCAGTTAACATCTGCCTAAGAATAATTTTTTTATTGACACATCATGTCTAGTCTTTACTCAACCAAAATCCTTCAAGACAGCAAGCCCCGTAACATTTTTAAGTTATGTCTCAAATGATTTAAAATTGATAACAATTTTAAAACATTTGAGACATATATCTAAAAAAATATTAAAACGCAACAAATTTTTGTTTACGATTGATATTACTAATTATATTGTTTTATTTTGTTTTAAATCCACTAGAGTTTCGTCTCAATTGCGTTACTTAGTTACGAAAAATAAATAAAGTTTCAATTCGCAAATAAGTGACATTTTTTTATTAAATCATTAAAACATTCTTTCTTTAGGTTACGCCTCAATTGGTTACAATTGAAACATAAGTGTGGCAATTGAGACGTAACGTTACGTCTCAATTGCCACATTACACGTTAAATTTAACCAATTGAGGCGAAACTTTTGGACATTAAAAATAAAATATTATATAAATTAGTATATAAAGCGTAAATAAAATACCTAACTAAAAATTGTCTTAAGTGTTGCTTTGTACGCTACTACAGGTTCTACCCACTTTTTATTAGAATTATTATTGTTATTATAATAATTATTATTATTGTTATTATTATCATTATTGATTATGGTAGAGAATTTTATGCTGATTAAGAATGTTGAAAAAATTACACTAAAAAACACTAATATATGTCATTTTTTAAAAACGTTTTATACCTAAGTTACATTTAGAAATCGATTGTTGAGAAAAAGTATATATATAGCATATAAATATTATTTGAATCAAATGCACTTTTCTTATATTTATTTATAAATATTATTTGTATCGAATATATTTTTCTTATATTTATCTATTTACAAAATATCAAGCGTTTTCACACCTTATACAGTTGAATCTCCATACGTAAAAATTTTGTCATAAAAATAACAGAAGTTTGATAGTACATATTGCGTAAAAGTGTCATGTAGTATGAAAAGTACATTTGTAACAAAACCAAAAAATAGCAGAAAAATTGTAACAAAACTGTAACGTATTATCATCATTGCTATTGCGGAAGACATGGGGCAGGTTGTACTAGATTAGATGATACTAGTAGCAGAGTGATCGTGTTAATGCTGAACCTGGTTTGACTTCTAAACTGCTTTTTTAAGCAGTACTTTATTCAAGAGCTTTTGAATATACATTAAGATTAACATAACCTGATGGAAAACTGGAAATTAAGGTGAAGTCTCTATTTTGTGGTTGTAGTCATGGTTAGACACACCACACTAAAACTTCAAACAGATCAGAAACATACATCAAGTAACTTACAAGTAAATTAAGACCATGCTCTGCATGTCTGCAAGTAAATTAAGACCATGCATTTAAAAAGGTACAAACATGCAAATTTAAGACTGCTTTAGTAATATTGTTATTGCGACAGTACTAAATATTGCACGCTTATAATCTTTATTCGTTCAAATATTTTAATAATAAAGTTTGCTTGCGTAAATTTTAATGTTGTTTCAAAAAACATATTTTACATGTTTTTGAGGTTTTTAAGGTTAAAAAAAAAACGTTTTTAGTTAAAAAATATTTTAAGGTGTCTGAGGTTAAAGATAACGGTTAGCGTTCTTTAGGATGATTCAAAATATGATTTCGAATAGTTGATAAAGACCTGGAACGATATAGTTAGTATTTGTATTAGTATCAAAAGTTATGACATTTGGGTCTGCATTTTATTAAAAGTTTAAAATTTTACTCCGAAAGAACGCCAACCAAATATTACACATGATCAATTTGACTGGTTTGTTATTAACTCGATGAAGCATATAAGGGATGTAAATAAGAATGTGTCAATTTGATTATTACTTTTTAATATTAAAGGAGTTCTAAATCTGCAAAAAATAAAAAAATAATAAAAATAATAATAATGTCTTACTAGTAAAACTTTAATTATTTTCTACTCTTTCCCGGGGTACGCGGGAAAATGACGATAATGTCACTACTAAATGGGAAAAAGTTTTAACCAGAAATAATATACCTTTAATTATTTTTTTGATAAACTCAATTTTTTTTTAAGTTGAACTTTTTAAAATTTAATATTTTATTAAGTTTTGACATGGAACTTCCTCCTACGGTAAAATATCGCTAGCCAATTTCTTATGGGGATGCTCTATCAAATCTAGACTTTAGATTAAAAAAAAAAAAAAGCTCTTATGCCTCTTCCTCTTAAGAAGAAGGGTTTAACTCTTCTTCTTAAGAAGAAGGATTTAACTCTTCTTCTTAAGAATAAATATTTACCTCTTCTTCTTAAGAAGAAATGTTTACCTCTAAGAGACCTAAGGGAAAGAAATTTCTTTCTCTTCTTAAGTAGAAATAGGTAATAAAAATTTCTTTAAAGTTAATCGTAAAGTTACTAAATAATCTTCAACAGTTTAAACTTTAATGCAAATGTGTCAAAATATTAAATAAATGATATTGTAAATAAATGATAGACTTTGGAAAAATATTATTTAAAACTATAAGCCAATTTTTATCAGTGCCGTAGTGTTGTTAAGTCCAAATATTGAAGCAAAGATAATCAACTGGGTACCTTGACATTAGGAATAACCGGGCGAATTCGGGTGCCTAATGTTTTCAGTAAGTTATTTAAATTGCTTTTATTAGCTTATAATAATCATAAAATTATTAAGGGAATGTATTTACTTTATAATTTTATGATTATTATAAGCTATTAATACAAAAATTTAGTGATTTATGTGGTTTTTAAATATTAAATTATCAAATAACAAAATTCAAAAACATGTGTATATATTTTGGAACCTTGCTCGTTATATATAGATTAAACCTTATAAACTCAAAATTATGCCCATTTTTTATCCTTAGTCTGTAATAAAAGTTTTATGATTATATAATCATATAAATGTGCTCATATGAGCATGTTAAGAAAAGAAAAAAAAACAGAAAACCTCGTAATTTTTTTTTTTTTTTCATAAACCTTACTAATTTCCTCAATAAATTTTTCTTTAGTCTTAGTTAATGCAAACAATTTTTGTTTGGAAAACCTATTGGACGGTTGAGGCCTTCCTAGACTTTAATTTTTCAATCTAAATTTGTTCCAAGCTCAGAACGTTGCCATTTTTTGCTAAACACTCTTATATGATATAATATAAAAACACAAAAATTTTGACATTTTTTTGCCTTTTTTTTTTCTTTAAATTTTAAGTATAAGTAATGTAATACCTTGAGCATTTGCAACCACGCAAAGTAAGAATGCAAGTAGAATCTCCATCTATATGAAAAACAATTCTATTAATAATTTTTATTTGAAAAGTAACAAAAAAAGAACAACTATGTGTGTATCTTATACTACGCAAATGTGAAATAAAATACATGTAAATACGAAATGTATAGTATCAGGGTTGAGCTCGGTAAATGGTTACTTGATGTATTCACCAGTAAATTCACTGGTAAGCTATTAGTATTGCAACCAATCTATCCGAAGATCAAGCGTGCCTATATGGTCAATATGATGCTCCATGATGTTGTTGATCGCTGTAGTAAAAATTTACCGGTAAATAAATTAGCTTATCCATTACCAAAATTACCAGTTTTACTGGGCTCAATCCTTCATAGTATGTTGCAAAGATACAACATATTACAATGTGTTAATGCATTTATTGTGGTGCGAATGCATGTATTGTATCATTCCTGCACGCATTATCTTGCAAGCTGTACATAGACAAATCAGATGTTGTAAAAAAATGTATATAAGTATATTTTTTACAATGCATAGTAAAAATTTTATCTTCAACATGTTTAAGATAAAATTTTTGTTCTTTGAAATACTTTACCAACACTTGTAAATACTTTACCGACACTTGTAAATACTTTACTAACACTTGTAAATGTCACAAAAAATACTGATTAAGCAGAATTATTAATTAACTGTTACAAATTTCTTATCTTGTGTTTATATAAATATTTATTATAATATAACATATAAATAAATTAACCAAAATTAAATGCAGTTTTATTTTAAATTAATTTTAATTTAAATAGTTTCTTACCATCTTCAAAATGAGATTGACGATTCCGTATAAAAATAAAAACAATCAAACTTTATATAGCGAGTTTAAGGAAGAAGTAAATTATTTTTCAAATTATTTTTATGTAACAAGTTCCGCCTAAAGTTTAAATATCGAATACTAGTGATAATATATTGAATATCAAGAATTAAGTTGTATTTTTACATAAGCATCTAATCCCAATAACATAATTGTATTTAGATATATTTAATAAGTTATAATATATGTAATGATAAGGTTTATTCTTTTTTTTTTTAAATGCAAAATACATCAAAAATTTTTTTAGAAAATTAAAAAAATTTCTTCAAGTTTTTCATTTACTTTTCTGTTTTATAGACTTTTGACAACAGCTATTTTTAACTTTTTCTTTTTAAAAAAAACTTTAAGTTGGAGTCATTGCCCACAAATTAAGAACTATGAATGAAAATCGAAAATCTTTTTTAGAGGGGAAAATAAAATTTGTTACAATGACGTGGTACTAATACTAGGCCTTATTTCCGCTGATTCAATCAATGCAATTTTTAAATTGAAGAAAATTTACTGAAATAGTTGGTACCTAATTGGTTGATTTATAAGGAATATAATACAAAGCGATACCAAATCATTATTCACAGGAAAAATGTGCCTTAAAAAATAATTCTTAAACCTATGCAAACAATATGTACGAAATAAATCATAACATAGACAGAACCTTTTTAATTTTGATGTAACAATAAAATAATGCTATAACCTAATCAAAAGAGGCTTTAATCATAATTAACAATGTTTAAAGAGATCCTACTCGCTTTGGAACCCCCTTCATAATAAAATGAATAATAAGATAAAATAAACGAGTAGTTTACAAATAAGTGACTTTTATTGAATGCAGGAAAACTAAATTTATTCGATCATTTTATCCATATAATAGTTATTAAAATGGTATTGACCGTAAACATCCTGGAAGTGATTTAAAATGGAAAACTTTCTTAGCAATTTTATATAAAATGTATTGAAATTAAAACTTGCAAATAAATTTATTGTAAACCAAAAGATGGTTTTAGGACAATATGAGAAGTAAACAGAAATGGGTATTGCGAACCTTTCATGTGTGAGATATTATTCTGCATATAACAGTTGTATGTTAATGTTAATATCCACTAAATCCAACCATTTAAATCAAAACGCAAGTTAATTCTAATAAAATTTCAAAACTACTTTAATGAATTTTGTTTAATTCACCTTTAAAAATTAAAAAAAAACCTTTTACAAATTTTTACAAAGTTCGATAATGTAAAACCTCTTTTTTGAAAAAATCTTCATAATTTAAATATGAAACAAAGTTTAGTCTTGAACGGCACTTTCGAGAGTTTTCAAGCAGTACCAAAACAGGATCATCTTAACATGGGCTTTAAGTCATTAGATTCCAAATATCTTATTTAAAAATAATTTGAAAAGCTCGAATCAAATAAACTCTTTAAAATCGCCTTACTTAAACTATTGTTATTTAAATTTGATTGGTTTATTTTTTTAAACCAGACCTTTATACATATATATAGGTTCTTGTATACATAGGTATTGAAAACAGGTTTTTAAAATAATGCTTATATATATATATATATATATATATATATATATATATATATATATATATATATATATATATATATATATATATATATATATATATATATATATATATATATATATATATATATATATATATATATATATATATATGTATATATATATATATATATATGTATATATATATATATATATATATGTATATATATATATATATATATATATATATATATATATATATATATATATATATATATATATATATATATGTATATATATATATATATATATATATATATATATATATATATATATATATATATGTATATATATATATATATATATATATATATATATATATATATATATATATATATATATATATATATATATAATAAAATAATGACCTAGGTCATCTTTTCATTATAAAACGCAACAAAAATTTTCATGAGTTGTTACTAGTTTGCTTTATTTTGCAATTTTTTTCAATTGAAATATAATCGGTTAAAGTTTTTTTATATTTCTAACGTTTCGTAAAGAATAATATTTTATGCATTATTCATTGTGTTCTCACGTGCAACCCTTTGTGCTATATATATAGCAATAAGGGATTTTTAAAACGAAAAAACAATTTATAACCGCGAATAAAATTAAATTTTAAATAATTAAAGTATAAAATATAGTTTATACTTTAATTACTTAAAATTTGTACAATAAAATACACGTATAAGCATTTTTTGATGCTAAAGGTTGCAACAGTTTTATATAAATACTTATCCAAAAATTTAAATATATAAACACGTATGTAAATACAAAGAATGTATAGCTTTACACAAGAACGGATCCAAGGAAGGATGGGGGGGGGGAGCGCATAAGAGGATCTTTCTCCTATGGCCCCCACTACTTTCTTTGGTATGTTTTCCTTTATATTTTCAAAAGACCTTTTTTTAATTTATATATTTAACTGAGCAAGGAAAGGAAGGAAATTAGGGAGGTTGCGATAGAAAATTTTAATAAGTTTGTGTGCATCTTTCTTTGTTATAATTCTTTTAACTGTAGTAAAGGATCAGAATACAATGTGCACTACCTTAGTGTGTGTAGCTTATAATAAACTATTGCATATAAAAAAAAATTCAAACACTACGTAAGCTACCAATAGCACTTTAAACTACAAAACACTTCATCCTAAAACACCTAGAAAATCCACAAGTTTTACAAATATTCTAGAAGTATTGCACAATATATTGATGTTGTTGCTGCTTGAGTTTTTTTTTTTGTTATTATATGGATCTTTGTGTTTTAGGAAGGCTTTTAATTATTGAAAAAAGATTTCTTTTGTTTTTTTGTTTTGTTATTTAGGTGCCCCAAGAAGACCTAACGGTCTTGTCACGGAGCACCGCAGAAGTGCATTTAACCAGGAAGTTAACGCCTCCTTCCTTACCGTGAAGCGAATATATGTCCAGAGCTCGTTTTGAACCTGGATCTCCTGCTTTTAAAACAAGCGCTCTAACCACTGCACCACGGCCGCATGGAAGAGTTGTTTTCAAACCCATCTGGAAAAGTGTGTTCTATTTCTTTTTTTTCAAGACGTCACGATGGTAATTTTTATCTGCAAATTAGCCAAGATGTTAAAATATTTTGTGCACCAGTTTTATTTTCTAATTCTAAAATTTTTTATTTGATAGTTCAAAAAATTACATTAAGTATGATAAAGAAACACAACTTATTTCTAATGATGCTTTGCTTCAATGAAACCAAGTTGTCAATTAGCCCTGAAACCAATTATATATATAAAAAAAAAGGATGAAATATCCTGAACGTATTAAAAACAGCAGTAAGAGCTTTAGCAAGCTTTGTAATTTAATCACTTTACAAATGATCTCTGCTTATGCTGTTTATAAAGTTGACCATATATGGAAAACATGGAATGAAAGTGGACCACTTAGTGTACAATATAATTGTAGTAAATTAAGGAGGTTTAATTCTGTTTGTTTATCTGACTGGTTTAAGAAAGTTTTTGTAAAGAATTTTCTTGAAGTTTTTTTTTTTGTTATTGTCTGAGCAGTTACTTCAGTAAAACTTTAGTAAGCTGATGAAAGTACAACCTTGTTTCTTTGCTTTCTTGCAAAGTGTACCTGTTTATTGCAGTCACTTTATATTGCATTTTAAGAAAGTATCGGAGAAAGTATGTTTTATCAACAAAAATGTTTTAAAAAAGCATTGACAATAACAAAAGAAAAATTTTCTTTTTTATCAAAAACTACATAGTTTCTTTAATTATATCTACACAGATCCTATTAAAACATACCCATTAGGACAAATTATTAACAAACAAAAAAGTTAAAAAAAAAAAATCCAATCAGATGTTCAACATAAAATGGTATTATAGTTTTAATAAATGATAATATAATAATAAATGTAACTGAATTTAACTTTTTTAAACACGGCTAAACACAATAAGTAACAACCTCCGACGAAATGTTTTTTTATGATATAGCTTGGTTTCCAATAAATGTAAAAATATTGTACAACTGTTGTGCAATTTTGTAGTACAATTACTGTTGCATTGCAACAATTGACTTGTTTGTATTTCTGCAACAATTATTTAACAGCATAAAATATGTTGTATAATCGACATTAAGTTGAGCAACTTAACAAAATATTTTCATTATAAATTAATGTTGTTGTGCAACTGCTGTGCGATGTTCCTACAGCTATCGGAAACCAAGCTTATCAAAGAAAAGCCGGATAAACAAATTTTGTTCAGTAATTACAAAAATTAGTAAAAAATGCTTATTTTTTTCGTCTGACTTCTCGTCTGAACGTTGCGTGAAAAAGTCAGATAGGAAATATTAAATATTGTCTAGAAACTTGGTTGTTTCAGACACGGGTAAATTGTGGATATGCGGAAATTTTCAACGGGTAATATCTTGGAATAAAGTGCGCAAAATTTTTTTTTCAATTCTAAACCTAATCACTGCGCCAACCCAAAACCTCAGTCAGCACTCTTTTGTAAATTCAATCCTATATCAGTCAATGTATGTGCCAAAGCCACTAAGCCTCTAACACCATAATCCCGTATTACACCAGTCGATTTTATTCGCAATTCGGCATTTTCGTTTTTTGCATTTCGAGTGAAGTAATTATCGGAGTATAATATTTGGCATTTGAAACAAAAATAAGAAATAACTACTGAATCTTGTTTAAAGATTTTTTTTTCAATTTATGCATTTTGTATACTTATTAAAAATAAATCAAATATTAATAAACAAAATAAATTGTTATATCAAATTTTTTCTTAGGATTCTTCATCAAATTGGCGCTCAAATTTTGAAAATCAAATATTTCATTAAATTCAAATTTACGTAAGTCCTCTTGGTTTAAAATTGCCAGAATTTTGTTTTCAAATTGCTATGGATAATGAATATGTTTTGTTTTCATAAATTGGTTTAGAAAGCGTTTTTAAAAGTTTTTTCAAAACAAATGTTTTGGATGATACTTTTAAAAATTGAAAGCTAATGCGAGATTAATCGAAAGCGGTAAAAAATTGAAGTACTTCGATTTAATTGTTTTTGGGCTCATATTTTTTAACTTTTAAAATTGTGCTAAATTTAGAAAAATTGTTAAAGTTTAAAAACAAATATCACAATTTTTATCTCAAAGATTTATCTCAGAAGGAAGTGAACCTATATTTGATATTACTAATTCATTCCATTTTATTATATTGAAACCAAAATAGTTATATCAAAAAATAACTTTTGGAAGCAAGCTCAAAAAACAATTAAATCTAACTATTAAATAATCAAAGTTCTATTCTACAGAAATCAGAAAGTTTATAGAAGATATTAATAAGTAATAAAAATAAAAAAATTGTAATAATTGAAACATTTTAAAATTGTTTAAAATAATAATTGTAACACTTTATAACTGTTTTAAAATTTAAAATTGAATATAATTAGTCTAAAAAATAATTTCTGAAATGTCCGAAAACACACACACAAAACGATATTTTAGAAGTAGCAAGAAAACTTTAAAAAGATCATGAGAATTTTTTTGCTTCTATCACAGCTGCAGAAATGAAAATTCTATTATTGGGGACCATATTATACATCAAAGCGTATGTTTTTGGGGGAGAGAGAATCCATTTCTGACATCAAAAATTTTAACTACTCTGATTGGCGTGCTATATGGTTTTTATGGTCAATCAAAATATTGTGTTTGAACCACTTTGGCGGGCATGCTTATAGCCACCTACATGACTTTAAGAGTCAAATTGCTTGGTATTGGCATATTATGTACCAAAATATAATTGTTTTGGGTTTGGTAGCATGGCTGGGGGAAGGAGAGGGGCCTAAAGTTTTGAAGAAAAATACTTTTTAGAAAAAAAAAATGATATGTGAAATATGTTTCTAATTTTATATGTAGTTTTACATAACCAAATGGTTTTTTTTATGTTTTTTATTGGAGAGACTTACTCAATATGCAGGAGGCAACCTTTGACAACATGCAGCAACCGTGCCGAGAGTGTAAGTAAGATGAGGCAGACAATCTTTTAACCAAGTGTTATGTAAAACCAAGTAAGATGAGGCAGACAATCTTTTAATTAAGTGGTTATGTACATTATCAAAGTGTGCTTATAAGTTGATTTTATCCCACCGCGGTATTACAAACACTAAAATTCAAGTTCTTTTTATATTGAAAATTGTAAAAAATGGTTTTAAGAACTTAAAAACCCCTGGGTATGCATTTTCTACAAAAAAAATACATACAATATTGCGTATTACACAATATCTTTTTGCCCCGTCACGTAAATATTATTTATACACGACGTGTAACAAAAATGACAGTTATATGACCAGGACAAATAGTAGTCTGACCACTACGTCCTGTTTCACATATTGATATAAATATCTTCATTAGTTTGAGTAAATGTATGAAAATTATTCTACGCAAATTAAAAACCCATGCTTTTTAAAATAATCATTAAAATATGGGTAAATTTAATGAAACAATTTGAAATTTAACGAGAATAGATTAACTCTGAAAGTCACAATTAACATTACTTTCAGATATTTCACGTTTTTCACTTATATTTTAACAAAATGTTGACTCTGAGGTATCCTAAAGGAAATAAAAAATTGATAAACTACAAACAAAATGTTCAACTTTGTAGTATATGTATGCATGGTAGTTGAAAATGACTAGAAAATTATGAACTATTTATTCATAATCTTTAGTTTTGACCTTTTTGGTAAACGCCGACCGACTGTGACATTAAATCGAAAGGCTGTGCAATAGATTAGATAAATAAAAGAGTTTCTGTAACCAAGTGCAGCAATAAGATTATAAAGTTTAATAAAACTAACGAAGGATTGATTTCATGTAAATTTGAATTTTATACAAGAAAAAAATTAAGCGATAGAGTTAATTAAAAAAAATAGAAATTTTAAAAATAAAAAGTAAGTTTAAAAAATTAAAAAAACCCGTCAATGAGAAACATTGAGCCGATGACTAAATAAGAAGCAAAATTGAGTCGGAGTGTTAGTGAATCCAAGGTCTAGAAACGTTTTAGAGGAGATGCACGTTGTTTATTTTTATTTATTTTCCTTTTTTAAATCATACAATATTATTATAATAATAGTAAATATAATGATAGTAATAAAAAATTTCATAACTTGATTGAAGTAAGTAAAAATAATTGCTTAATAAAAAAACAAAAAAATATATATATGCATATATAAAAACGATAACAATATAATAATGAGTAAATTAATTATAAGTATTTAGTAATAATAACTGAATGACTGATACGGTGGTGTCACTCAAACAGAATTCTGATCAAAGGAGAAACACCAGTTTTTAAATATAATATTATTAATAATACGCATACACGCATAGAACATACATAAACAAAGTAAAGATACAAAAATTATACTTTGATGATAGTAATAAAAAATAAACAAGCAAGAAGTTAATGATAATAATTGTAGTAATCATAATTTAAAAAAATAAGAGTATATTTTAAATATTTTGTGAAAATCATGTCAATAAGTTAGAATAAAATTGTTCTCAGAATTTTTTTAAATTGATTTTGTTTCAAATTAAAGGTGGTTGGAGTTGTAGTTTTTTAAACTCATTCACTATGCATACAAGACTCTTGTTCCATTCACAAATGCACTGATAGACAACAGAATGTTTACCATACTTCTGAGTTTTAAATGATGGTTCACTAAGTTTTCCATTATATATGTTTCTAGTAGAGTATGTATGCATTTTTCTACTTTCTGTAAAAAAGTCTCTTATAGAAGAGGGTAAATTTTAATTAAGAAAAAGTCTGTTATAGAAGAAAATTTTTATTAAGTGAGTCAAAAACAAAAAAAGTCTGTTACAGAAGAAAATTTTTATTAAGAGAGCCAAAAACAAAAAGAGGATTAGCAAGTTTTGCGCTGGAAAGGTTGGAGGTCTGGAAAGGTTGGAGGTCTGGAAAAGTTGGAGGTCTGGAAAGGTATAAATTTTTAGTTCTTTGAAAGATTCTGATGTTTCTGTCTTAAAAGTTTGAAGTTCATAATTTTTATGGATTGACGTTGAGAGGACATCAATATTTTAATGTGTGGCTGCGATTTTGACCCCAAATTTGACAACAGTAACTAAGATGCGATAAAAATAATGCACAGTAAATATTCTTTAGTGTAATTTTATTGACATAATGACGAATTATTGAAAGTGCGCAGTTAGCTTGAGTTAGTTTCTTGCGTAGCTCATCAATATGAAAACTCCACGAGAGATTACAGTCAATCAAAACACCGAGATATTTAATTACTTTTGTAGGATATAACTGTTTATTATTAATTTGAATTTTAGAATTGTTGTTTTAATTATGTTTTTTTCTAGAAGATGAAAAAAAGATTGGTTCAGTTTTTTTTGCGTTAAGACATATTAGGTTAGCATTTAACCAGTGAACAATATCTTTTAGATCCGAGTTTATGTTTTTACATAGAGAATTATACGATTTGTTGATATGGAATAGATTTGTGTCATCAGCGAAAAGATGAATTGACGAGAAGCGAATAGAGTTGTTTAAGTCATTATCATAAATTAAGAACAAAAGAGGACGAAGAACAGAACCTTGAGGAACACTGCACTCAATAGATTTATAAGTAGAATTATAACCATTAATACTTACAAATTGTTTCCGATCTGTAAGATAAGAGCGAAACCATTCACTTACATCACCACGAATACCACAGTGTTCTAATTTAAAAATCAAAATGTTATGATCAACGGTATCAAAAGCTTTTTGTAAATCTATAAAAATACTACAAACAAAATGAACAGTGTCGAGAGCTTTCCTGATTTTTTCAGTTATATTTATAAGTTCATGGCAGGTAGAATGTTTTGAACGAAAACCAAATTGAATTTCATTTAAACAGTTAAAAGAGTTAAGAAAAGAGTACACTCTAGAACACATAAGTTTTTCAAGAAGTTTACTAATGTTAGATAAAAGAGAAATAGGCCTGTAGTTAGTACATAAAAGTTTAGAGCCGTTTTTAAATATTAGAACAACACAAGATAGTTTTAAAACATTCGGAAAAGTTCCATTTACGAATGATATGTTAAGTAGTTTAGAAAGAATATTTGAAAATTCATAGTTAAAATTGATAAGAATGTTTGTGGGAATGCTATTTGGGCCTATTGATTTTCTCGGCTTCAAATTAGATATAAGAGATGAAACTTTAGGAATATTTGTTGAAGATAGGAGTAGACTATGTAAATTTGGATATTTAAGATATTTTGTATAGTTTATGTAGAACGAATGAATATTGGATTTAAGTTTTTATGCGACGTTTATAAAAAAAGTGCTAAACTCTTCAGAGATAAGATTTGGTTCAGTTATAAATCTTGTTTTATAAGATTTGGTTTAGTTTCATTATCTTGAACCAAATCTTATCTCTGAAAAGTTTAACACTTTTTTTTACATACGTTTTTTTTAAAACGTTATATAAAATTAAAAATTGATTAAGCATTTAAAATCTGCATAAATGAAGGCAGCAGCTACACTTTAGGAAAAAGGAAAAAAAGGTTTACAACAATTTTGCTTTTAAGTTGTACAATGACCATTTGTGACTTGACTAAAATATAAAAGTTGTTTGATGTTTTTATTTTACTTTTCTTGATTTTTTTATATACAATAATTTCATAACCATTAAATATATTATTAATTTCTTTTATAACCATAAAAATTAAAAATTACAAGTTAAGTTAAACGAATTTAGATTTGTTTTCACTTACATAGGTTAAAACTAGTCAATGGAATGACACCTTATCATAAGCTTAAAATAGAATTTAATTTATTATACAACTCTTTTTATGTCAATATCATAAAGTGTTATAATGCTATCAATATTACACTTTATGATATTGACATAAAAAGAGTTGAACCTGTAATAAAAAATATATAGATACTGATAGAAAATCACTCACATTCAGATAAAAGCTTTTAAAGGTATGATGTGTAAGCAAATACAGCAGTTCAAATGTTTCAATCCTTAATGCTGACATAAATTTTAATACATTGTTCATCCTACACCTAAATCTTAGAATTGTGCAAAAAATTTAAAGTTATATGTCTGACAAAAGCATAGTGACGATAAAAAGAAATTGAAAATAGTTTGAAAATTTAACTTGACTATAAATTTATTCATTAAATGTGTAGATTTTAGATAAAGAAGATATTGAAGTGTTTTTATCCATAAATCCATAGATTTCAAACTATATTAAAAATTGTGCTCTTTTAGAAACAATTATGAATTATTAACCATTGAGATTTTAAAGAATTATTAACCATAAGATTTTAACTAGCAATCTTTAAACTTGGGTATTTTATATCCTTATATCAAATGAAAAGATTTTGAAAAATATCACAGATGTTAGTGCCTGAGAACAAGTAAACCTTGTTACTTGTGCTCCCCCTCCTCAATTTTGGGTTTTATTTTTTACCCAACACCAATCAATTTAACTTATTGCAAATTAATAATTTTAGTTTGTTATAAGCTTAAACATACTTAAGTTTGTTTGATGTTTGAAAGTTACTTGCATCAATTACTAAAAAAGCTTCCACAATTCGTGCAAAAAAGTATCTTTGCATGTTATATATTATTTATATATACGCCTACGCCGATTATGAAAAAAGTAACAGCTTCAGAAACTTTACAAAAAGAAATAACACAAAACAGTGACGAACCCAGTTTTTATTTGGGGATACCGTTTTATTGCGGCAATAGGGTTCGGAGAGGGTAAGGAAGAAATTTAAATAATAGTAGTAGTTTTAACTCAACATTTTTTTTACCAAATAATAGTTTCAAACGTTAAACGAGTTGCGGAATGTAACTATTTTTTAATCCATTGTATTGTCCAGTAGAAAAAAAAGATGTAGTTAAAAGAAACAGAAAATTAGTTAGTTACTACTGCATTTAACACCAAAACATTTTTAAATTTATTTTTTATTAAAAAAAAACACATGCACGCCCACAAAAAAACGGACACACAAAAACGCACACACACACACGAAACAAGTAAAAGGTAGCGCAAAACTCTATGGAAGATTCGAAATGCAGAAGATACTCTGGCTTTTAAAAAATATCTGAATAGAGATCGTTCATAAATTACGCAACGCTAAACAAACAAACTAACAAACAAGACAAAAAAGATCAAAGTTTTCCTTCGCAAAACCCTAATTTAAATGAAAAATAAAAATAGCGTATTTATTTAAATTATTATTATATTTTCTCTTTACCACCCAGTAAATGAAATTATAGGTAAAATACACTATATTAAAGTTACTTTATAAAATTACGACCAGTAAACCAACACGCCTTTCAATATTGTTAGCCTTAAGTATTAATAACTAGATAGCAAGTTTGATTATTTTATAGCCTGATAAATAGATTTACTTTGTTTTGGAGTAGAATATTTGAAATAACCTCTATTTTAAAAAAACGAAAGCAAGTATTTTTTACCATATTTTGAGAAAAAAAAAGGATTTTAAAACTGCTCTTTCAACAGAATCTATGTTGCTAAGAGAACTGCTGCTAAATTTGTATAGCTCAAGCCCATTTGAAGCTTAGCAACTGTTAATAAGTTATATTGATGAAAAACTGTTGACGGCTTGCAAAAACGAACTCCACTGTCAATTAGAGCTATTGCAATCGAATAAAACTGAGTTATACGCTCTTTTAAGATTATTTTTAAAATGTTGCAATCCTGTTCTTATTAGTATCATTATTCCATTGGAACCTGGATGTTTTTTTATTTTTTTTTTGAAGATATATTGAAGTTCCGTTAATTTGGATAACGTTGTTTGAAATAGGACTTGATCCAGAAATTAGATATTCCGTTTTCTCAGCGTTTAACTTGATAAAATTAGCCACTCCATAGGTTTGAAATTGGTTAATCAGTTGAAATCTTGAAGACCAGCAATTGTAGGACTTAGCATGATTACATCATCTGCATATGCAATGATAATTATAATTGACATAATAAGGTTTAATTGTTCCCTCCAAATGGTCTTCCATATGGTTTTTTTTCTGCCGCAAGATAAAATACTTTATGTATCGGCATTGCTATGTTGTTGAGCAAAAAAAATTCTATATTTAAAAACCAATGTTCTAATATAAAGATAATATTATATTACTTGAACAGTTTAGAAATATAAACTGAATTTGATTTAAAACTTTGGCAGTTACATGTAAAAAAAGAAATATTTTCAAAGATTTTAATTACTTTGTTTCCTTCCATTTTAAATTAAAATTTGGTATCTGATTTGAGTAAAATTGTTGACTAACAAAGGAAGGTTGTTCTTCAAATGAAGAAAATATTAAGATGTTTTGCTTCTCAAGGTATCACAATGCATTCTGAATGGTTTAAAAATAATATTATTGTCCCAAACATCAGGGTTTAGTGTTTTATTTTTTTCAGCACTATTTATTTTTTTCGGCTCTGTTATCTTTACTCTAAATAAACGGTTGTACTTATTTTCGAAGTTAAGCTTAACATCAATCGGTTCAATACCTATTTCCTTTCTGTTATGGTTAGACAAAACCTCTTCTGATATTGAATTACAGACCCCTCTTACAAAGATAAAAAGTTCCCGCACTTTACGTTCACCAGCAATAGAATTTCTGTTGCATCTTTATTTCCCAAAATAGCCTTTATTCTAGACGTTTCTGTAGGTGTTTTTATTGCTACATTATTTTTACCATCGACAATAAAAGCACAAATATCTTCTTTACATTCTTTACCTTTTTCTTTATTTTGTGGTACCATTTGAACGTTTTTAGCATAACTGACTCCGTTTGGATGAGAACATATTTCCGCAACGTTATTTAAATAATATTCAAATATAACAGTATCTGAACTCAGAATTAAAAATATCTTTTTAATTTCTCTGAGCCATCTTATTTTATTGTAACATTTTATTATAGTTTTTTTTTAATTCAACTGACTTAATAAACACGTCTGTTCACCAGAAAGAAAGAGAAAAAATTAATGAAAATTTGATTTAGCGTTGCATAATTTATGGACGACCTCATATCTGAATATACCAGACCATACCATCATACCTGACAATACCTGAATAATCATACAAGTATTGTTTAGAATAATCTATACAAGAATTGCATGGGATATAATGCGTATTGTATAAAATAATCCATAAAAGCATTGTATGGAAAAATCCATACAAGTATTGTCTGGAACAATCCACAAAAGTATTGTATGGAATAATCCATACAAGTATTGTATGGAACAATACATACAAGTATTGTATGAAAAAATCCATACTTGTATTGTAAATTTTATGTTTGTACTTGTACTTTTGTAAATTTCCTTGAAATGGTATAACTTATTTCGAAATTTTGTTTGGAATAATCCATACAAGTTTGGAATAATCCATACAAGTTTGGAACAATCTACACAGGTATTGTATGGAAAAACCGATACAAAAATTGTATGGAACAATCCATACAAATATTGTATGGAACAATCCATACAAGTAGGGTTTAGGAAAAATATAATATTAAAAAATAATAATTTTATAGGTAACCCATACAAGTTGCAGAATAGCGGCAAAAAATAAATTTATCTATTAGCGTTTTTTGCGTTCGTCTGTAAAGAACTAAATGCATACAATCATAGAAAGGGGTGTACCGGAACAGAAATTTTAAATTCGGACTAGAACCGGATTTGTTGGAGTTCTCAATAAAGTTCCGGCTGCAGTACCGGCCTGATCAATAATTATAATAATGTTATTTTTTATCTTTTATTTATTTTGTTATTGTAATTTTAGGTGCCCTAAAAAGTTCTTAAGGTCTTATCACAAAACATGCTTTCACTTTGGATGGAAACCGCCCTCACTGATTAAATTTAATATTAATTTGAAGTGAATGGAAGTTAATTGAAAATGAAATGGTAATTTTACAACCACTTTTTATGATTACTCATACAGTCAGTAAATCAAAACCAATGTTGTCACCAGTAACATATTCGCGCATTAAATAATTTTCCGACAAGCCTTGCAGATGACTCTAAAACAAAATCAATGTAGAAGAAGCTAAAAGAGTCTATTGGAAAAATATTCACGAATAATGTTCCATTAAAAAGTCATTTTAATGTACTAAATAGTAAAGTACATGTTTTCTCAACAGCTGTTGATCCAAGGTATAAACGGTCACTTTTCCCTAATAAGCAACACATTTGCCTAAAAGTTGGCTTTTGTCCAAGATAAATGAAGAACCAGTGTTAAAATGGTACAGCAATAATTAGGATTACTATCCTCAAATATGCTGTATAACAAGAAAACTTTTCTTTTTCCCCCTGCTTCATTTATCTATTCAGAGAAACTTATTTTAGGGGCAGTTAACATTTTTTAATTAAAAAAAAAAAAAAACCTGAAGAGCAACTATTTTACTTTTGTTTTTTTTCTCTCTTTACATTTTTATCGTTATTTACAAAAATAAACAAACAAGGCTTCTGAAAGAAGATCATAATGATATTATCATCAGAACCTTTTACAAGTTTTTTACATCAATACATAAAAATGACTAATAAACTACATTAAATCGTGATACAAAATGAAAATGAAAATCAAACCTCTAAAGTTATATATAATAAAAAATTGGATCTTATCGTCAGAGCTTCTAAAAGCGTCAGAGCTCCTAAAAATAAATACACATATAAATTTATATAAAACATATAAAGCAATAAGTACATATATGAATTAATCTCTTAATCTCTTAAAAAGACAAATACGTGGTTGTTATAAAAAGTATTAAATATATCATCAATAGATAATATATTAAAATACTAAATATTTAAATGAAAAAGATAAAAATTTTAAGTTTACTTTTAAAGATTGAAAAAGTATTGGGTATATCATAATTAGATATAAAAATTTTATGATATGGATTTTATGATATAGAAGATATGGTGGTCGAAATGTAATGCAAAATTGGTTCATATACAGAATTTTTATTTCTAAGTAAATATTTATTAACTGGGTTTAGAGAAAAAAGGTCTTTAAAGATAAGTAAAGTTAAATCGTTTTTCCATCTGTAAGTAAAGCATAAAATGTTATAAACATTGAGCTCGTAAATATTAAGTATTTTCATCTCCATAAATAACGGTTTGGAATAAGTAACACGAACCGCAAAATTAATCAACCGGATTGCATGCTTCTGACAGCAATAAAAGCATTCTAACTTTTTTCGGTACTTCCGCAAGCTATGTTGGCATAATTTATATACGTGTGAATAAACGAGTAATAAAGTTGGGTTAAGGCTATTTTGTTTAAATATAATCTAGATTTATATAAAACTCCGTTACTCTTAGATATTTTTGAGCGAATATAGACAATATGTGGTTCCCATTAATGTTTTCGTCGAGAACCACTCCTAAAAATTTAGTAACAAAATCTCTTTTTATTTTGACTTCATCAATTTTGGACAAATTTGGGGTAAATAGCGTTTTTTAGAGAGCGAATGAAAAAGAATTCATTTAGTTTTATTAATGTTAATAGTTAACTTGTTACATTTGAACCTAGTACATTTGTTTTAATGTTTATCGTTTAATGTAGAAAAGAGTTTGGATATGTCTTTATTAATCAGGAATAAGTTAGTGTCGTCGGCAAACATGATACTCGTTAAGTTTAAGGATTTATTTAAGTCATTTATATAGATTAAGAACAAAAGTGGTTCCAAGATAGAATATTGAGGAACATCACAGGAAATATTTAAAAGATAGCTTTGGTTATAATTGTTAATAAAGACATACCGTTTGCGGTTTGATAGGTAACTTCGAAGTCATTTTGTAGTTATATAGTTTATTCCGTAGTATTTTAGTTTTTCGAGCAGAATCTTATGGCTGACAGTATCAAAAGCCTTCAACAAGTCAATAAAAAGACTTGGGATCTTTGAAAGGAAATCGAGATTTCTCGTACTAATTGGATGATTGCATGTTAAGTGGCATTATGTTTTTTGAAACCAAATTGATTATTGTATATAAAAGAATATTGGAAACAAAATAACTGTATACAGTATTGTACATAAAAAATTCTAAGATTTTTAAAAAAGTAGAAAGAATAGATATAGGGCGATAATTACTGATATTGTCACAGTCCCCTTCGTTCAAAATCGGAATAATCTTTACAATTTTTAGTCGATCAGGAAAAATTCCTTGGTGGACAGATGATTTATAGACTTTAAAAAGAATATCTTTAAGATGATCAATCACTCGATAATAATGTCAACATTAATTCCAACAGCTTCGATAACTTTTTTTTTAGTGATTTAAAGGCGACTTTGAATTCATCAACAGATAATTTTTTTTATATATATATATTTCGTCGTTTGAGAATAATTACAATAACTTAGTAAATAAAAATTTACATGACAGGAGCAAAAAGAAGACTATAGTTGTGTTATCACTAAGCCCCGTAATATATACCATACATAGCATAGCTTTTAAAAACCGTGTAAGATAATACAAAATCTTTTAAATATTAGTTAAATTTTCTTAAAAATGATATTTTAAATAAAGAAAGAAAGGTTAAAAGAAATAAAATAAATAAAAATATAGATAACAAAAACAAAAAGATAAAAAGTGAATGCACACACTCACATATAAATACATGGCAAACAATTCGAGGTACTTTTTACATAAGATTTCAAGAATATATAGTATAAACTTTTTTACATCCTCGGTAATAAACAAATGATAAAACTAAATCGTGTTAAAATTTATAATAGATTTTTTTTATTTAATTTGTATGTGTATATATTAAATTAATAAACATATTCATAATTATATAAACCAAACCATGAGAGTACTCTTATTTAACGCCTTTGAAGAAATTTAATTAATTGTCGCTTAGTAACATGAGTTCGCCTAAGTTTTATTTTAAATTGGTTAAGCGAAGAGAGTGTTTTAAGATCATCATTTAAAAGTGTATTCCATAATTTAAGTCATCGATTTGTGATTAAGTATTTAGTGGCTAAGTAATAGGTTTTGGATTGACTAAATTTATTTTTTGAGAATCTTGTGATGTATATATGATTTTTTTTTTTTAATATTGAGTAAAATAAAGACGGTGCCGTTTTTTTTATCAATTTTAAACATAAATATAAGAATTTGATAAAGATTTGTTTTGAAAACATTTAATATATTGAGTTTACTAAAAAGTATTTTTGTATGGGAGAGCCGACCTTTATTTGTTATAATCATAATAGCATGTTCTTGTTTGCAGAGAAGTTTATTTATTTTTGTAACGTTGGTGCTGCACCAAGCAATATTTGCATAGTTTAGGTAATAATGTATAAATGAAAAGTATATGTATTTCAAAAAAGATTGGTTTAAAAACTGTTTAGCTTTATACAGTTTACCAATATTTTTTGAAATTTTATTCTCAATGACATTTATATGTTCTCTCCGATTAAAATTTTCATCTAGAATTACGTCCAAGAATTTTAACGATATTTCCCTTTTTATGAAATTATTATCAATAAAAAGATTCGGTAATTTTCATGGAATATTTGTTTTTTTTAAGAAGCATGATGTAATAATGTGTATTTAGTTTTATTAATGTGTAGGGATAATTTATCGGATTTAAACCATTGGCTTAGTTTATCAAGTTCTTTGTTTACTGTGAAAAATAATGTAATAATATCTTCATTGGAATAAAACAAGTTAGTACCATCGGCAAATAAATTTGAGTTTAAGATATTAGAAAAATTATTTAAATCATTAATATAAACTAGAATTAAGAGGGGTCCTAGTATTGAACCCTGGGGAACACCACATGTGATAGTCATATTACCTGTTTTTCCACCGTCGCACAATAGAGTATTTCAAAGTAATAGTCGATCAAAAGTCGATTACAAAAATTTTGTAAAAGTATACTATTAACTATATATCATGAAAGATTTATAAAGGCTACATCACTAAACAACAATTTTAGTGTTGCCCACTCCCCCTTCCAGGTATAAAAAAAAGTTTAAACTCGGACTTAGCGTGAGCTCATTGTATTTGTTTTTTACGCTTCCTGTCAAACACAACTTTTAAATGTATTATTTAAGCTTGTATGCTGTAAAACCTTTAATAAATCACGATGAACGTTGAAGAAGAAGGTATGTACATACAAAATAAATGTATAGTTTCTTCATTTTACTTAACAAAGTGAGATTTTTTTAAATATATATTCGAGACTAAAATTGTTAGATTTTTTTTTGTAAATACTATATTCAAAATTGTTTTCGTATATGAATTAAGCCGAATTTAGCAAAGATTTTTTATGTGACTTAAACATTAGTTATTCTAGTTAGCATTTTTGAAATAAAATGTTCCACATAAATTTTCCATTTTTTAAAATTTAATTTTGATTAAATAATACGACAAAAACGTTGTCTTTTGAATAAAAACTTATTTCATTTTTTTTTTAGAATCCCAACCAATGGTGAAAGAGATTACCAGAAAAGAACTCTACGGTGTTATGAAACAATGCCCAAAGAAAAAAATTGATGATAAATTTGTGTTTTTAGAAGATCATCTCAAAATTATTACAAAATGTACTGAAAATGAACAAAGTTCACTAAAAAACGCCTAAAATACTCTCAAGTTTCATTTTAAACAAATATGGATATTGCTAACTACATAGAAGAACGTTTTTTGAAGCACAATGAACTATGGCTCAATGCTATCATAAGTTTACCCACCTGTATAATAAAAAGGCCTGGTCGACCATCAAAAGATATCGAGTTGTTGAGTTCGCCAAGCAAGAGACGTAGAACAAAAAGCTTTGAGAGACCAAATATCTTATGCACAACTAACCTATGCTGCCCAAATGAGTCAGCGTGATGCAGGACATTGGGATGCGTCTAGAATAATGAAAGATATTAGCTACTCACCGGAAAAGGCAAACAAATATAGAGAAAACTTCAATTCCATTCAGACGAATGTTATAAAAAAACACACACCATCGGAAGCATTATCAACTTTTTTGGAAGAAAATATGACAAGGAGACAATATGAAATAATTCATGCAGCTAATAAAAATATTTATCCATGTTATTCGCTTTTGAAAGAATCAAAAAGACAATGTTATCCTCCACAAGAGTCAATGACAGTTTCAGAAACATGTTGTGAAATTAAACTACAAGATATTCTAGACCACACAACTGGATGCTTGTGTGAATATTTAGATGAAGTTTTGGAAACCTTAAACGAAGAAGAAAGAAGCAATTTAGAAATGTTATCAAAATGGGGTTGTGATGGCTCACAGCAGCAAACATTTAAACAAAAATTCCAAAATAGTACAGATAATGACTCTAACATTTTTTAAAGTTGATTTGTGCCTCTACGGCTTATATGTCATATTGGTAGCCAGAAGATTATTTGGCAAAACCCTGTGCTCTCTTCTACAAGATATTGTTGCCCAATTCGAATTCGTCTTATCCATGAAACTAAAGACATAACAAATGAAGAAATCTGCTATGGAGAAGATCAAATAAAAAACTTGAAAAAAAACTGAAATATCGAAGTTTTTAGGTGGTATTATACATATACCTTGGCATTTACAATGGTTGATGCAAAAGTATGCAATGCTGCAACCAACACGACATCTACTATGAGGTGCTATATATGTGGACTAACATCAAAAGACTTTAATAATTTAACCATAAAAAAAATAGATAATCCAGATGCCCTTAAATTTGTTTTATCGATATTGCATACAAGGATTAGGTTTTTCGAATCTTTACTACATTTACCATACCACATTCCCATAAAAAAATGGCAAGCGAGAACACAAGATGATAAAATAATTGTAGCTGAAACAAAAAAAAACATTTAAAACAAATTCAAAGAGAAAACGGGGCTGCTGGTGGATATTCTAACTGCAGGTTTTGGGAATACTAATGATGGCAATACATCAAGAAGATTTTTCTCAGATCCTCAAACCTCATTCTGCATTACAGGAGTTAACATTGGACTTATTAAAAATTGTAGTATCATTTTGGAAACCTTGTCAAGTAAATATAAAATAGATATCAAAAAATTTGAAAAGTTTGCAGAACTGACAGCAGAACTTTATGTTGAAATTTATGGATGGTATCCAATGACTCCTACAATGCACAAGATATGCACAAGAGACATGGTGCCACAATAATTGATCAAGCTATATTGCCTATTGGTCAATTATCGGAAGAGGCGGCTACTTATATTGTCAACTCTTATATTTTTTTGGCTTGATTAAAGAAACCGCGACTAATAATTCTTTTTCAATAAGTTTATCATTAGACATAAAATTAGTGTTATTAAAAACCAAGTATGCATCAAAGCTGGTTTATGAGGATTCAGTTTTTGATGCTAATTAAGGACCAACATTTACAAAAAATTCATTGAGTCTTTCAGCCACTAGTTGTTTTTTTAAAACTTAGTTATTATTAAATTAGAGTGATTTTGGAATAGTATTTCTATCAGAGTTATTTTTACCGATGACTTCCTTAATAATACGCCAAGTACTTTGAGGATCATTCGAGTACTTTTTTAATTGATCTGAATAATAATATTTTTTTGATTTTTTTACAGTTGACTCAAAGAGTCGTTTGTAGTTTTTATAATTAGTTTCATTGCGAATGGTTTTTTTGTAAGGAATTTGTTTTATAGTCATTGTTTTTTTTTAGAAGATTTAAGAATACCCTTGGTAATCCAAGGGTTTAATAGAGTTTTTGTTTTAACCAATTTTGAAACTTCTGGAAATGCTTTGTTATAATGTTTACAATACTCTGATATGAATATATCGTACGCTTTATCAGAGTTTAAACTGAGGAGTCGTTTATTATTCTAGTTGTTATTTTTTTACTTTTTTGAATACATTTTATTTTATTTTTTTATTACATTTTTGTGAAATAATGAATATAGGAAAATGATCAGAGATATCTGTTTTAAATGTTCCTTTTTTTATCTTTGTATTAAGGTAGTTATTGATGATAGTTTGATCTATTGAACTTTTACTTTTTTATAGTTATGCGCGTAGGTATTGATGACAGGAATGTAATTATATTCATAGATTACATTGTTTTTATTTGTGTCATAATCTAAAATATTGAGATTTAAGTCACTAGCCAGATAAACAGATTTTTTTAAAACCGAATTATTTTTAATTACACTTTTAATGTGATCTTCAAACACTTTAATTGATCCATTTGGTGATCTGTATAAAGCATGGACGATAATGTTTTTTGAGGTTACATTAACTAGTTCAACACACAATAACTCATTATCATTAGTGGTTGAACTTAAATTTAACTTTGACTTAAACATAAAATGATTTTTTAATAAAAGTACACAATCCCCGCCTACCTTGCCTGATAATCTAATTTGGTGAATCACTTTGTAGTTTGGTAAATGGTAATTTTAATTGTTCACCGTATTTTTGTCATCACATCATGTCTCATTGAGACAAATAATTTGAAAATTAATATTAATTTTGTATATAAAAATTGTTTTAAAGAAACAAAATTTTTTTAAAAACTTGTAATATTATCATGAAAGATTGAGTCGTTCCACATTAATTCAATGATATTTTTTGAATTTACATTATAATATAATGGGTTAATATTTTTTATTTGATCATTATTATTATGAAAGTTAATATCAGGATCTGAATCTTTTTTTAAAAGTGTTGATTTTTTAGTTAGTAATGAACTAAATTTAAAGTTTTTTAAAGCTGAATCCTCGGCCATTTTAAATAAAAGTAATATAACAAAGAAAAATTAATAAAAATCAAACAATATTAAAATCTTTAAAAAAAAAAAATCATATAACAAAATTTTTATTTCTAAATTCTTTGACAATTAACTTATAGTAAATGACAATAGAATATTTAATTCTATGACTTTTACTATCTTCAAAAAGTTTTTTTCGAATTGCCGCAGTTTCAATTGAATATTCTTCGTTAATGTAAATTCCCGATCCTTTAGTTTGTTTGCATTCTGTAAAATTTCAACCTTTGTAGTTTAGTAATTTTGTTACAATAGTTCTTGGTTTTTTTGTATCTAATTTTCCTGTTCTATGAGCTCTTCCAATTACTACTTTTACATTAAGTTCATTTTCTAACAAATTAATAATTTTTTTTTCCAGCTTTCAGAGTCATTTTCTACAACTCCTTCAAAACAAAGATTATTTCTTCGTTGACGATCTTCAAGTCGGAGTACCTTATTTTTATCTTCTTCTCCTAGGCTTGACTTTAAAATCATTTTTTAAATTTTAAAGATCTGACTATATTTCTTTGAGTAAATTTCATTTTTTTATTTTATAATCCTGAGTATACTTCTTTGAGTAAATTTTATTATTTTTATTTTATAATTCTGCAACCATCCATTGGTATTAAGAAATCATTAAAGGCGACTGGGGTAAATAGAACTTTATTAGCTAATTTATGGCCGATTTCAATAATGTATTTGTTAAATTTGTCGGATAAGGCTTTTAATTTATGAATACATTTGTTATCGACTATAATCATCTGGGGGAGAGAACTTGATATGCTTTTTGATTGCCAGTAATTTCTCTTATTACTTGCGAAGTGCGGTTAGAGTTATTTTTAAATTTGTCTAATATTCTTGAGTAATATTTTTTTTTTTAAGCGTTTTCAAATTTTTTCGAGCAAATATTTATATTCTTTATATATTTTTTCATTTTCAGATGATTTCGGTTTAAGATACTACTTTATGTACAACATCTGTTTTATTTTTTGAAACCATTGGTAACCCAAGGGTTATTAAAACTTTTCATTTTAATTGTTTTTCAATAATAAGAAAGTTGGCATCATATGCGGCGTAAAATGTTTTAAATATGGTCTCATAAATGATGTTAGCAATCCCTTTGAAATTAATGTGATCTCAGTGCAAAAGATATAACGCCGTTAGATATATAAAATATATTAGGCACCTGCTATCGACCACCTAGGTAGTCGATAGCAGGTGCTTAATAACATATTTTTTAGATGTTTTGTTTATAATTTCAATAGTTTTTTATCGCCGTCAGAAACCACAATATTCCTAAACTTCCAGAAATCCTTACGTAATTGATTATTGTTAATAAAATTAAATTGTGTTCGTTTAGAGTTTTGAATTTTTTGCCTAGGTTTACCTATAATTCTTTATTAACAGTGTTTTTTTTAATTTATTTTACACAGAACATGTCACATGTATAAATAAGAAAGGTAAAAAAATAAATTACGACATTACGGCCTAAAGCATTCTAATTCCGGCCGGAACCGGATTAAACTAAAAATCAAAAATATCGGTCGGAATTCCGGTCCTAAAATAATTAAATATTTATAAATAACATAGATTAACTTTAAGGTAGTTTGATTTTTATTATTTATTTTATCGTTAATGATATCATAATTTTATATAAGTAATAATTTTTATTGCTATTTCATTTATAAATAAATAAAATATTTAGTTATAAATAGATGCATTATTATAGGTTAAATTTTATTCAAATATTTATCTTTTTTATAATTACAGAATAAAACTATTTTACTTCGAATTATAGGATATTAAAACTATTTGTTCGCACGAATGTGTTTTTAAAACGTATTTAAAAATTTACTCACTTACTATTTAGAATATTGTTTATATATATTTTCAATTAATTTAAAATATTTTATTATGTAAATACTATACAAAAGTTTAAAAAATGTTCAAAAAAAGTTTTTAAAAAAGCTTTTGTTGTTATTAAAACTCTATCGCAGATTTTTATATTTATCTTTGTAATAATTATTCCATTTTATACACTTTTATTCTTTCAATGAATGTTTTTATATATCTTTATGAAGTGCATTTTTTTGCAAAAATAAATAACTTTCTGATAAAATAATGATAATAATGAAATGCACCATTTTCTAAAAGAGAAACGAATATATTTTATACATCCAAGAGGTAAAATACTTAAATATTGTTGTATAGTTTTGGATTCAGACAAATAAATTCGGTTTCCGATCCGTTTTAAACAAGTAAATCAGGTTTTCGATCGGATTTAAACGAATATCTAAATATTGGATATCTGTTTTCGAACCCAGAGTTTGTTTGACCGGAACCGAAGTAGAATTTTAAAAACTTTTTCAGAATTTTAGAAAACTATTCGAAAAATCGGACCGGATATTCGGTTTTGCTCACTCCTAACTACAAGTACTGTGTGGAATAATCCATACAAGTATTGTATGAAGTAATCCATACAATATTCAGAGGCAGATCTAAACCCCAATAAGTGCTGCAACTGATGGGGTAAAATAGTAAATATAAGTATTGACATTATGACGTTTACCACCCGCCTAATATTAGACTACAAATCTTTTTATTTTTGTTCGAAAATGCATTTTGAAATAAGTTTAGAATGAAAACTATGCTTGCAGAGGATGAAAAAATTAATTTACAAAGTTTCCTAATGTGAATCATACTTTGCAGGAAACGAGAAAATTTGAAAAGTGTATTGGTTCCTCGGTACTAAAAGTAGCAATTCGGTTAAAAATAAACTTTGCAGTGTAAACTCTACATTGCAACATCTGCAACAGTTATTTGATTGGTTGCAAATGTGCGCTGCTGTATCAGAATTTAACTAAAATAATCTTAAAAAAGTATTAGTATACGAAAAATATAAGTTAAATCACGATAAGTAGGGTACAACATAAAGCGCTTTTTGAATTTTAACATTAAAGCATAGCTTGAAATGTGATTGAAAATGTCCTGAAAAGATTTGAAATTGTTTTGTTAATTCAAAACATAACAGCAGTGTTTTACCAATTTGAAGCAAAGCTAGCGTAATACTTGTTTATTCTTTTTTTTATAATTATAAAAACTTTCTGTTTACTGAAAACTGGCATAAAATAAACGAGTCAGGCAATGTGCTTATTTGTTTCCTACTTTTTACCATATTTAAGGATCGTTTTAGTTAAAATGTTAAAAACAAACTTACGACTAGTTAACTTAATTTTGAATCATATTCGCACGAAGACAAGTAAGACTAAGATATGGGTAATAATAAAGTATGGGTAATAATACTCTGCAATTGCAAAAAATGTTACTTTTCCTCTCTCCCCTCCCCTATAATTTTTTTTTTGCCCAACGGGCGTAGTTGCGTCACTTACAACACGGCGTTTGGTGCTTTTTTTTTTTTTTTTTGTCGAGGTAAACTAAAAAACTGCACCCGCCCCTGAAAAGTATGGTTTAAAAAAATACACATTTATGATGTAACTCATTATTATTGAAAAGAGAGACTTAAAAATATAGTTTTGATTATATAGCAATTTAACTAAAAATTAAAAACATCATAAACATATCTATTTATTAATTTAAACACAATAAAAAAATTAAAATTAGTATAAAAAATAAAAATAAAATTTTAAATAACATTGATATTAACAAGATTGATTTATATAAATAAAGATTATATTATTAAATACTCATAAAAATATTTTAAAAATTCAGAAGGTAGATCTTTGCTTTTATTTTGTTGAAAACCACTTTTTTTTATTTTTTTCACATTTAATGGAAGATCTTTTTACATTTCTAACAGGTATAGGATTATTTGGATCGTATATCGAGTGAGAAACTGAAGTTGAAAGTGAAGAGAATTTTAATTGGTTGGATGTTGCCTGGTGATTCACCGGATCGTCACAACTAACTGGAACGAATGAAGCTTTATCTAACTTATTACACAACTGGTTGAACTTTCTCTGGGAATTTTTAGAATTTAAGTCATTATCATTTGGTAATCGATCCATATCTTGACAAAACGATTCCTTCGAGTGCTCACAAGCGTCAACAGCTTTTAAGTATATGTGTTCATCTTGCTGTTCTAATTGGTCTCGATCACCTCGACCCAAATTATGAACTTTAGAGTTATTATAGCTATCATTAACTATTGGTTGATTTGACTCTGTATTGCTTTGTAAAACTTTGCTGTTGTATGTATTATCCTAAATACATACATATATATATATATATACATATATATAATTTATTCATTGTTAAACGTTCATAATTCCATAATTGTATGGGTGAAGATGGTTTATATCGCAAAATTTTCTTATTTAAGAGCAATTGTCTGTAAGAATCAGACGGTTGAAAATACTGAATGTCAACATTCGTCCATTATTACATCATAGATTATCCTGGCCATACTTTAAATAAACCAGAAAATTTTTTTCCTTAAATATCCGGAAAAAATCCGGAAAATTTTATTTAATATCCGGAAAAAATCCGGAGTTTACAAATAAATGTTAACGGGGAGGGAAGGGGGCGCGCTCTCCTCCATTCTTTTTATATTACTATTAATATTACGCTAGATTAAAAGTATCATCCTTATTCACTGTATCTATGAATAAAAAACAACACCAATTTTTTAACAAAAAAGTAATAATAATAATAAAATTGTAATAATAATAATAAGAAAAAGAGAGAAGTAGAAGACTACATTTAAAAGCCGTTTAACAATTAAGACATGCATTTATACATTTAAATACATAATGGATAATGAAATATCGTCTCAATTCACACATAAACAGATAAACGTTTAATGCATTGTTACAAATCAGAGGCGCCGCCAATAACTGAAATCCCATGCGTGTTATATATTTTAGCATTTTGCTTTTTTTTGTAATAATTTTACTAAATAAAACGACATTTATCCGACAATTTTGCGTTGCCAACTTTTTTCAGTAAACATTTTATTACCTGTAAAACACCAAATTTTGGGAAATATAAATGAACTTTATCTTAACTATTTTCTGTAGCATATCTCAATAGCAGTAAAAAAAAACATGAAAAAAAACAACATAATAGACCAAGATTTTAAAATACGAATAATAAGAAATCGTTTAGTAATAAATGTTAAAAAAAAAGTAAATTAAAAAAAGTAAAAAGATAATAAATTGTTTTTGTCTAATCAGTTAGTTTTCTTCAATCAGTTCTTCAACTCAGTGCTTAAAATGTTTTAAACTTAATTTACAATAATTCTTCTTTTATAAAAAAATTTCCACGTTTCATCATTAAAAATTGAATGTTTGTTAGATAAAGTTTAAATAAAAGATTTATTTTAACTATGATAAACGAAAGGCCAGGCATTATTAATGATTCACGAGCTCATTCATGTGATTCAAAATTTAAAAGGTTTAAAAAAATTATTTTTATTTTATTTAATAGAAAATATTATTAATTTTGAAACGCGCTTTTTGAATTGAAACGAAAACGTGCCTCAAAATGCGACTATTTTAACGGCATTTAAAAGCAGTTTGACTCGCTAGACGTTTAGTCTAAGTATAAATTAGTAGGCCGGGTGAATAAAAATGAGCGATTGCTTTTACTCAGTAATGGTCAGCTTTACGTGAATAAAAAACTTCAGAAATTTTGTTTAAGTTTTTATTCACGTAAGCTGACTAATTACTAAGTAAAAGCAATTGCTCATTTTTATTCAGACGGCCTAGTATTTATACTAACAACTTTAAATACATATGTATAGATTTCTTTAAATAATTTCATGGAATAAAATCCTTAAATTTTAGAATATAGTTTTATTATTTAACACTTATTTGTATGTAATAACTTATTACTAACAAAATAATTAAACTTAGTCAGTAATAATAAGTTTTTTTTAGTATTAGTTACTATTTACGAAAACAAGTTGCGCCGCAAAACCGTAATGTTACACCAAGGTATTACAGTAACTGTAAGATGAATAGCATTTTCTACGAGTTGTAGGTCATACATAGATCATTCAGACCATGTTTTAAAAATCCGGAAAATTGTTTAGGTAAAATATTCGGAATATATTTTCCTTTTAATTGCGTTGTTTCTAATTTTTTTCCAAACTTTTCTTAGTTTTGTATGAGTGATGAGTGAAAAAGCTTAAAAAAGAAATATATTACAAAAATATATGCCTAAACTTGTATGTATAAAAATGTTTTGGATATCCGGTAAAACTAAAAATTGAGAAAAATATCTGGAATTCCGGTAATTTCCGGAAAAGGACAATTCCTGTTACATATTGACTTTGTATAATAGGCGCATCGTTTAAAGGTATTAAGGTAAAAATATTTTGTACTCTTTATTAAAATACTCTTTGAAAAAATCACATTATAAAATTATAAAAAAAAAAATTTGCATGCAATTTTTAAAGATACAGAGGATATCATATTTAAATTGCTTTTTATAACACGCTATTGGGGAAATAAATTATTATTTCAAGGAAATTTATATTATAAATTACCTTGAAATATTTCAAATGATTTTAAAGATTTAAAAGTGCATTTTAAAAATAATGAATGAAATGAAAACTAATTGAAATTAGGCTTAGTTTCATATGAAGATAAAAAGTTATGTGTGTATTGGTACTGGAAAAAGCGCTTTTGCAGAGCTTGTTTAACGGCAAGTGCTTTACCTTTGGCTGCAATCTTTATTTTAGTTCCCTCCTCTTCAAATTATCTTTTCAATACTTGAGCATAAAAAAAAATTTACATCCATGTTTTTAGCTATTTATTTCAAATATTAGATATGAACTTCTTAATCTTAAGTTTAAAATATTGAATCAAGAATAAAAAGTTCGCCCTATCTTTGTCAAGTTCTTCTGTTAAATTTTCTCATCTCTTTGTGAGAGGGCAAGGGTGGGGCGATCCTTGTCCAATAACAACCCTGGAACTTTTACATTTCTTTGTTGTTCCAGGTGATGGTACTCTTCCTAACTTAATTCTCCCTCTATTTTTAGATGTTGTAACCTCTAATAATTGGTTTCTGGTAGGAATACTAACTTTCGTGTCAGATAGTTGGGCCTAAAAAAATCTCGATCTTGTTCGAAATTGTTCTACAAAAAGAACATCTAGTAAAAAGTGAAACTAATTTTCAGATAACCTACTGAGGCCTAAATTGTTTTCAACCGATTATAGTTCTTTAACATTTTCAACCGATTTATGACGCTTTCGTTTTCGACCGATTTATTTTTCGACCACTTTTAAAGATTTTCATTTTCAATATTTTCTATTTTAATAAAGCGAAGATTATATTTCATTGTATCTAAAGTCAACTTTGAAGTTATTTTAAAAGGAATACTTCTTGATAACAAATAAATAAAAATTTTTTTGTTTAATTCATTCGACTACTTATAAACTAGTTTTTATATAATGTTATAAAGTAATTTCAGAATATATAACAACAAAGTTATCAATCTAAACTTAGTATAAAATAAATAAATGATAATATATTGTAAGAATATGAAAAAAAAATCAGGAATTTATCATTTTCAAATTATTTTAGGGAGGTAATTAGGATTGCATGTAAGTTTTTTCAATAATGGTAGCCTGCACTTTTATATTTTTTATATTATTTTATTATTAGTAACATTTTACATTTTTAGTGATTAAAGTAAAAACTACTTTAATGAATAAATACGTATCTTGTGGTTATTTTTTTGTTTTTATTGTTAGAGAGCTTTATTTAGAATTTAAAACAAGATAATTACTTATTCATAGCAATTTATTTTTTTATAAAAAGTTTAAACATAACAAATAAGGTAATAATCTTAATATTTTGTGATGCCACCCTTTGTTACAACTGATTTCAGGCGTCGGAGCATGCTTTCTATGCAGACTTTTGCAATGTGTTGGAGACTGGGGTTGCTATGCCACTCTCTTATAAGGGTTTCTATCAATTGCTGCTTGTTAGTGATGATTTCTTTGGCAAATTGGAGTTTTGTGAACTCCCATTGATTTTCTATGGGGTTTATGTCAAGTGAATTCCCTGGCCATGGCAAAACACGCATTTTTTTAAGTTAGGAATGCTGTAACATTTCTAGCTTTATGGCACAGTGCTGAGTCATGCATGAACGTATACTCTTCATTACCAGGGAACCATTCGTGGACCTGAGACAGGAGACTGTTTTCCAGTTCTCATTTGTACTGGTCCTGCCTCATGATCCCTTCCACAATGTAAAGGCAGCCCATACCCTTGGCTGAGATCATAGACCACACCATTACACTCACAGGATGTTTAAACTTTTCCAAAAGTCAGTCCTGGTGGAATTTTTCTCCTGGACGTCGTCGAACAAATGAACTTTATCTATCAAAATTTGAAATGTTGATTCATCCAAGAAGCAGAGCTGTAAAACATTTCAAAGATATTTTAAATTATTAACTTTAAATTTTTCTGGTTTTTTACAATATTACAAACTATATTTACTCAACTCCAGTCTTCAATAGTCATATGCTGGTGTTTTCTAGCCCATTCCAGTCGCTTTTTTTTTCATGGCTTCAGTTAAACTTAGCTTTTTGGTTAAATGACAACCCATTAAACTCTCTTCAGCCAACCTTCTCTGAACCATCCTTTTGGAGACGTTAATTCCTTCATTGATTATCATCGTAGCTAGTTAAGCCACACCTTTTTTTTGTTTTTAAGACAGATGTCTCAATTTATGGTCACAACGTGGAGTAGTGATCCTTTTTCTGCCACTTTTGCGGACTCAGTCTGGTTCTAGAGTCACATTTGTATCAATTTTTCTTTTAATTTGGCTCACTACTGACTTTGAAACACTTGCAATTGCTGCTATCTCTCTGAGAATGTGTAGAATGAAGAAGTAAGGTTTTTACTTCCCTATTTTTTCTAGAGGTTAAGTCTGGAGACTTGCCCATACTTAAAAAATCAACAAGAGGTGAGAATAATTACAACCCAGGAATTATGCATTTAAAATTAGCAACAATAATAAATTATTAACTATAACTAGTTGAACTCAAAAAACTTGCAAAAATATGTTCCAAAAATAAATAATAAACCACACTTTTCAACAATTGACAGCTAATTGAATAATAACCTAATTTTTTGACAGATAGGGTGGACTGACGCAATTGCCACAGTTTAAAAACAATTATAGTTACATTAGTAACCAAAATACACAAAAAAAATTATTTAAAAACAATTTATTTGCTCGCAAAAATCATTTAAACTTTAAAATTACTTAAAAAGTAAAGTGTCCCTTATAATTTGGCAACCTACCATACAACAAATATTTTGAACAAAATTTTGTATATTTCATTGCACCTATTATACAAAGCAAATATGTGAAATGAATGGAATTGATGACATTCAGTTAATTTTTTCTTTTAATATTTTATTTTCAAATTGGCTGATTCTTACAGACAATTGCTTTTAAATATGAATTATGGAAGAGTTGAACCAAATTTTTACTAGACTCCTTTCCTAATGTAAACCTGATTTACAGACTAGGACCAGAGTGACTCTTGTCCTGGTGTTGCTCAGTATGCGGATGTTCAGTGGATTTTAGACCTTTTTAATGATAAATTGTAAAATATCAATTATAAATGAAGGTAATTTGGATGGTAAAGATTTTATAAAGAATGTAAAATACTAAAATATGGTTCATTTCAAGGAATAAAATTGCTTGACTAGGTAACACAATTTGGTTTTAAAATAGATAAAGAAACAAAAGATGCAATATTCAGTTGTTAATCAAAGGCAAGTTCAAGAAATTTTTATGGGAAAAAAACTTTAAAAAAAAAAAAAATTGAACCTGCAAAAATGAAAAAAAAAAATAAAAAAAAGATTAAAACATTGATTATAGTGCCATACTATAAAAATATAGTATTATAACAATAGTGGAAAATTTCTTACATTTAAATTTACTCCATCTTTATTTACATGGCATTCTCTTTTACGCCTTAACCTCTCAGCTTTGGCTCGCTTGTATTCTAATGCCTCTTCATTCTGTAGTCGTATAGCAATCCACTAAAAAAAACTGTTTTTTGAACTTAAACAGTAAAATAAAAATAATTCTCAATAGATAAGAATTTCATTAAATTATATATTTTATTTAATGAGATTTATGATACTAATCTAAATAGCTCACTCTGTCATTTTCTTCAATTTTCTTTTTATTCTAAAAAATACAAAAGTAAATACTTATTAGCAATTTTCAAAACACTACAACTGTCACCACCACCACCACCACCACCATTATCATCATTGTTATCACCATTGTTGTCGTCATCATCATCATCATCATCATCATCATCATCATCATCATCATCATCATCATCATCATCATCATCATCATCATCATCATCATCATCATCATCATCATCATCATCATCATCATCATCATCATCATCATCATCATCATCATCATCATCATTATCATCATCATCATCATCATTACCATCATTTATCATTTATTTATAAAAACCTCATCAGTAAGTCCTTCTGATTCTTCTAAATGATTGATTGGTTCGGGTAAATAGCTATTAGTTGCTGCTATGCAAAAAAAAAAAGAGAAAAAGAGGTAGCATTAGAAAAATATACTTAAATCAAAAATAACATAAATTTACAAAACTTTTTGTAAAACAGTTTTGATAAGCATTGAGATAACTGGTTTACAAAAAAACATAACTGCACACATGTGAAGAATTTTGTTGGAATACATGTTTATATCAAAGGTATAACTTCCTTATATAAAGAATTTTGTTTGAATATGTTTGAATCAAAACATTATTATGTGAAGATTTTTTTAACTAGTAAAATAAAAATATTTATAAAAACAAAGTTGGCCCAGAGGTGGAAATAGATAAAAAAATATTTTTTTGAGAAAGTTATATTATAATTATTACTAACTATAATTATAATTAGTTTATAACTATTACTAATTTTAATTATTATTAATTATAATTATTACTAATTAAAATTATTACTAATCATAATTATTAACAATTATAATTACAACTAGCTTGTGTCAAGATACCTTGATACAAACTGTGAGCATCATTAAAAAAGTACCAATCAAAAGGGGAAGGGGGGCAACTAACTTTTAGTAATTCAATTAACCTTTGTTAATTCCCTTTTAAGACTGTAACATTGTATATTTGCTGGAAAATCTGGCACACATTTTTGAATACCATTTTATTACTACCATTGCTACAATTTTATTACAACCATATGCTACCATTATTTTAAATCCAAATTCAACCAATTACTTGTTTTCAGGTAATAACCCTCTTATCAATAAACTGTAGGAACCAGACCCCCAAATGAATTATATTTTTGAATGTTATTTTCTTTATGTATATCTAATAAATTACTCTTTTAGCTGTTATCTAAAAATTAAATTTTTTGATAAATATTATTAAAAAATACATTGTTGATAAATGTATGAAAAAATTTTTTTATAATATTTATCAAAAAACACTAATTTGTCAAAATGTCCAAATACGGCAATTAGAACCCAGCCCACAAATATAGTTTAATCGTAAAAATTTTAATTTTCCTTTTATCACCAAATAAATATCTTACCAAAAAGTCCTCAATGAATTTTCTTGGATTTCAGTAATGATTCTATTTCCAAAACTTTGCCTTCTGTATCTTTAAGCCATGTCTTGACAGTTTTTGCCTGATGGCAAATTGCTCAATGTTGCCCGATTAAATTAGAAAGTTTCATGAAAATACCAAACTTTCCAATTTAAAACTTGTTAGATACATTGTTCTTCAAGATTACTAAATAATTTGAGGAATTAATTTTCTCACCTTGTTGTAAAAGGTGTAAACCAGAATGACAGTGATTACACTCCAAAATCATAATTGCTGAACATTGGCAGACTTAACATTGCTGGACTTAACAAGAGACAATGTATTGGAGATTAAAGGGTGAGTTTGGTGGCCAGCAAACATTGACTTTGTGTGCTGCAAATGATTAATTTACACATAATCTGAGAACATGACAAATAGCCACATTTTAGATAATAATTATTAAATTACACATAATTTTAATGTATAAAGAGGATGTAAGATTTTCTACTGGTTGATAACCCAATAACCCATGGAACATGTGATTGTTTAGTGTGTTGCCTGCACACATTTTTTTTATTTATAAGTAATTATAATACTTATAAATAAATTTGAATCGCCACTCATAATTATAATGAGTGGCGATCCGAATTCATTACCAATAGGCACATGATTGAAAAATTTTCAGATAACATAAAATTAGCACCAGGTTTAAACATTACATAGATAACAAATAAATTTTTATAGATGTGTTAAAGTATGTTGACAAATTTACAGATCAGGTGTTGAGCTTAAACATGAAATGTAAATAATTGTTCTTATGTAAACTAGGTGTGGTTGGATGGTCTGGTTTGCAAGATATTTTTGAGTGTGCTGAGCTATACAGCATCAAGATGTTCATTACTTGGAAAGATGCCATAGTGAGCTGTATCATGCAGATCTATACCAGCTGCCCTTTAAAGACAGTTTTATAAAACTTTATTGGTCGTAGAATGGAGGACTACTGTGTTGCAGATAAAGTGGCTGAGGCAATAAACACGATAAGCAGATATAAGCACAGATTGAGACCATCCATTAAACCAAAAAGTTGCTTAAAAAGATTTTCATTAGGAGCAATTTTTTATTTAGGCAAGGCTTTAACTTAGCCAAATCCAAAGTTTGCATTTGGCAAAGAAGAGTTATATCTAAGAATGCAGTGATTTGAAACAAATTTAATGACTAATTGGGGAATTTTAGACAAACAGACATATATCTTCCTCATAATGTAAATAAATATATAATTATCAACACCTTTATGTATACAACATAGATATTTAACTATTAATACCTTCACTTTCTTGATGCAACAGTTGCAATTGCCTTTTTTCAGCTAATTTTTTTTGCAACATTATTTTCTTTTTTTCTTCCAGCTTTTTTTTCTCTTTTATTTGTAAATAACGAGCAAACTCCTATGGCAGTAACCAATGATTTCAAATAATAAAAATACACACGACAAATAATGAAAAATCCCAGTTAAATTTAAAAAAAATCTTTACAAAAATTCAATAAAAAACAATAGCTAAAAAAAATGGGACCAAGTATTAATGTAGCAAAGAGGAAGTATTAATAAGATGAAAAGCATGGAACCGGTAAAAAAACTGTCTGCACTGCAAGCTATTAAAAAAATGATAGATAATTAGCTAAAATAGTAGAACTATTTTAAACTTTCTAGAACTTTTGCAATATTTTTAACTTTAAGTAAAAAACAAAAGCAGAAATACAAATTTTCATGATAACAATATTATTTGGAAATCAAATAATTCAAACAATGCTTGACATTAAACACAAAATATGATATGGTGTTAAAAAAACATGATATGGTGTCAAAAAAACATGATATGGTGTTTAAAAAACCTAACACGGTGTTAAAAAACATGTTATGGTGTCAAATAAAATATGATATGGTGTCAAAAAAAACATGATATGGTGTAAAATAAAAAACGTGATATGGTGTTACAAATCATATAAGAATAAAGCAAAGTTCTGTTAATGTCATTTCATACATGATAGTTACAAAATGTATTTATAAAATGTATTTCTTACTTTTAGGATAATTTTACAAAGTTTCAGAAATGAGATTTTATTTTTCTTATGCAAAAGTTTAACTTTTGAAAAGACTTTTGGAAAATCTTCAACAGCATCATTAACAAAGGTAGTTCTAACAATCTCTAATTGATTGGACTTATCTTAATACCTCTCCCACGGACAAGGCTGAACTACTTACAAAGAACTTTTATTCAAATTTGATTCTAGAATCTTATGGCTGTACTCTTCCTTCCATTCCAGTTAAACATGTTAACCCATTGTTAGACATTCAAATCGCTCCAGCTTCCGATGCCAAAATCATGTCTCAATTACTTGTACAAATCATGTACTCAATTACAAAATCATGTCTCAATTACAACTCTTCTACGACTTGTGGTCCAGACAACATTCCTGTTATAGTCTTACAAAATTGTTTTCCAGAACTCTCTTTAATTCTCTCTAAACTATTTAACAAGTGCTTGATTGAATCTCGTTTTACTACTAGCTGGAAAATGGCATCTGTGGTTCCAATTTTAACAACTCTGAATATTCTGACCCCTCTAACTATTGTTCGATTAGTATTTTATTTGTTATTAACAAGGTCTTTGAGTCCTTGATCAACAAATTTCTAACATTCTATCTTGAGTCTAATAACTTACTGTCAGACAATCAATACGGTTTTCGATCTTTTCGTTCTATAGCTGATTTGCTAACTGCTGTGACTGAAAGATTTTATTGTGCATTAAATAGAGGCGGCGAGGCAAGAGCTATTGTTCTTGACATATTTAAAACTTTTGATAAAGTTTATGATGCTGGTCTTCTCCATAAGCTTGCTTCATATGGTGTACTTCAAAAAGTTTTTGAAATTATTAAATTATTTTACTCTAGCCGCTTTATTAAAGTTATCCTCAAAGGATAAAATTCTTCTGCAGTTCCAGTTACTTTTGGGGTGCTTCAAGGTTCTATACTTGACTTTATTTGTATAAATGATTCTATTTGCTAATGACTCAACTCACTGTAGACCAGAGAACATATTAGGTTTGAAGGAGTGTTACCTGGGATTTTTTCACTGATAAATTATTGTTATCGTTATAGTAACACGATTTAATTATAATTAAAATTAGTTTCATTTGCAAAGACAGTTTAATTGTCAAATCAATTTTTAAATAAAATGAACAAATGAGTTAGTAAAAATTGCATTCTAAATTTTATGTAGAAGAAATCTTTAATTTGCCAGATAATCATTTAAACTAAATTTTAAACTCGCTTAAAAAAAGTTACTGTTGTAAATTTAGTATACTAGACTACAAATTGAAATATTTCAATAAAATAAAACATCAGAGCGCTTTTCTGTTAATGAAAATTGAATGAATGCTTATCTTACTGGACGTTACTTTTTGCCTATAAAATAATATTCATTAAATAAAAATATCAAATACGTCTGGAAACAGTTTCTTTTATAATTCGGTTTGTGCAGTGTGTTTGGTTGAAAAATAATATAGAGAATCAAGGGTAGTTCAAGTTAAGGTATTTCATATACTAATACTTTATAATATTTATAATTTACTAAAGTATTAGTATTAAACATAAAATAATAATACTTTAGTAAATTATAAATAATAAAGGACTATCCATATAGTACATCCACAAAAAATTTTAAACTTCTTTACATAACATTGAAACAGTATACATTTAAACACAAAACGTTTTATTGGTTAAATAAATAATACTTTAATGTTATATAAAAAACTTAAACTTTTTTACATTTTTACATTGAAAAATTATGCATTTAAAAATTATCATATGTGGGTGGTCCTTAATTCCTGTTAATGTAACTGGTAGCAGTAAATACAACAAATGAATATATATAATATATATTTAGATATATAACATAACTAAAATAAATTATTTCAAACCTCTTTGCATAATAATTGTTAAGTTGTAGTAGAAATTTGTAGTCTGAAATGTTTGATTATAGTCTGAAATGCTTTAGATTGATTGGACCAACAAAAATCTTCAGATCCATGTTTGGGTATCAGTATTCCAACATTTACTGAACCAAAATTATCTGAAAATGTATGCAGTATTTGTTTTGTTTTTTTGTTACTGGAGGAGACATTTCTTATCAGTGTGCACAAGCTACTGCAGTAGACAACTTGGCCACTGTTTACAATTAGGAGAATACGCCAAACTAATAGCCAGTGCTATAATTAAAAAAAAGATGGAGAACAAATGTATAAAAAAAGGGACAGTTAGTTTTCAAACTAAAAATACGAGGAACACATATCTCTATTTAAGTTGAAACTCCTAATTTAAACCATAACAGAAGTAAAAAATAACTTTCTCTTCAAACAGTCATGGAACTGCAAGTCTCCCTTGAACTTTCTGACAATACAGAAAAAACTTTGTTCTGCAATTAAAACTGGATTAAATGGAAGAGACAGTGGAAGAAAATATAGTTCAAAAACTAGATAATCTTAAAGTATAACATAAAAATCTTAAAGTATATATATAAGATCAATTTTATAGCGTCGAGCAAGTTGAATTTGTTTCTAATCAGAATGAAGCTATCATAAGAGATTAAGTATATGTTAAAAATCTCTCTGATTTAATCCGGCATATTATTAAAGAGGTATAAATCCATGTTTAGGTTTTGTAAGAGTTTCTTTAGATGGTGGAAGAGGATTCCTAAAAATTGTTGGTTTTGAAGAAGAAAAAGAATCTGAAAATAAATTTAAAAATAGCAGAATTCAAAAAGTTCTTATTATAGCCATTGAAAACCTTAGATTAGTGCTTGAGGAAACCTTACATTAGTGCTTGAGAAACTTAATATTGAAGATTTAAATTATTAATTTGCTTTTGATCTTAAATGTGCTAATGTATTACTTGGTCTTTCACTATATGCAGGTAAAGCTTGCTTGTGGTGTAGTGGCGAATATACATTTGATATAGGAACTCTTAGAAATATTGTCGATCTTGATTCCCCTTATGAAGTATATATAAAAATGGATCTATCAGATCTTCCATGAATGAATTTAATTATATTGTAAACAAACGTCTTGTATATCTTAACACAAATAAAAAACTTTGCTAGAAAATATAGTTGCTCTGCTTTCTTTTAACTGGGTGGGTTGGTTTGGAGTTGTGGTTAAATAAACACTATATAATTAAAAGAGGATATCATGGAGTTGGATGGGATAGCTTGACTTTAAGTTGCACTTTAAGTTGAAGGCTTGATTCACATCAACTTGAAGTGCAACTTAAAGTGCCTTATGTACTTTCTGTAGTGCAAAACTTAAGAACTTTTAAATCTGTAAAAGAAGCTTGTTTTGGAAGAAATCTCGATTCTGACTCAGAACACAAAATATTATTGTCTAAACCCATTTCTATGCCCAAAAGAAAAAGTTTCTTCACTTGGAAAGACACTAACAGTTTCATGGAAAATCCGCATTATAGGTCGCCATGTTTTTCTATATGTAAAGCATAAAGGATGTGACTTATCGAAGTATGCAGAACAGTGTGGTGAAGCTTAAAGTTCAAGCTTACATAGCAATGATATAAACTCAGTATAGATCATAAAGATTATGGAGATAGATTGAAAACCGCTGTTGTTGATTTTAGAATTAAAAGATTATAATACTTGATTTTACATAAAAATCATACTTGGTAAAAATTTTCAATATCATTATATAGTTAAATAAAGCTGTCTTAGAAAGCTGTCATAGCAGGATGTCTGCCAGATCAGGGAAATCAGTGAAAAGTCAGGGAATTCGGGAATATCTATAAGAAAATCAGTAATTAAGCAAATCAGGTTAAATTTTGGAAAAATCTGGGAGAAATCAGGGAAAATAGTTCCTAATCAAACTTATGTAACTGTAAAAAAGTTTTGTATTGTACATGTAATATAAAATTTTATTCGAAATATATTTTATTTAATAAATAATATATTTGAAATTATAAAATTTTATTTAAATTTCTATAATTTTAAAGATATTTTTTATTATTATAGTCTTTTAAACTTCTGTTTATACTTTATATGTGGGTTGATTTAATGTTTATATTTTTGCAATTGAAGAGCATTTTTCTAAAACAATTTAAGTCTAATTTTTGTGAAGTTGAGTTTGGGTAACTTAAATCAAATCCGGGAAAACAGGTAGTGAATCAGGGCAATATCAGGGAAAAATTAGGGAAATCCACCTTAAAATATTGGCAGACACCGTGCATAGAATTAGAGCAAATTTTTTTTAAGGGAACAAACAAAATCCAAAAATTTAAACAACCGATGCTCACCTTTGTTAAATAGTTTTTCAAGAAAAAATTTTGTACTGACGTAAACTAAATCAAAAATAATCAATAGATTTTAAATTTCATTAAAAAATGCTTAAGTATTTAGGAGTTAAAGCTATGTAAAATTAACAAACCCTCATTTTTTAATTGGGGGAGAGGGTTCAGAATTTCATTTTTTTTATTCTTAGCAAGTGAAACTAATTTTAAATATGATATTAAATCATGTTAGTATAATGAATGCAATATTTTATCAGTAAAAAAATCCCAGGTGACACTCCATTAAACCTAATAGCTCTCTGGTTTACCTTGAACTTTATACTAGCGTCTTAAAAAAAAGTCTTTTCTTTTCGATCACTTAAAATGGCAGCCGATTATGAATCTGAGCTCACTACTGTATCAGATTGGGTATAACATATGTAAAAGGGGCTTGCAGTGGCATGCAAATTTTAACTCCAACAAAACTCATTTATTGCAAACAAATATCGCAAAACTGTCCACATTCCTATATTGATGAGAGGCTACCCTGTAAATGAGTCCTCTTTACATCTTCTTGGATTATTGTTCACTACTGACCTCTCATGGAAACCATACATAAAATCAATTGCTGCTACAATACCATCTGCTTAGATTGCCTTTCTTTATTGTGCTCGCCATTTTCTTACTCCTGATCCCTTTCTTTACCTTTGTAAATCATTTATTCATCCCTGTATGGAATACTGTCATTATATTTAGGCTGGTTCTTCTAATGATGCTCTTTCTCTTCTAGACAAAGTCTATAAATGCATTGTAAATGTAGTTAGACCTGCTTTATCTGCCAAGCTTAGGCCTCTCTCTTATCATTATAAATTTGGATCTTTTTTATCTTTTCTATAAATACTATGATCACTGAACGAAGGATCGCTGATCATTTTTAGTTTCATCAACCAAACTCATTCTGGCTTGACTCGTTCTTCAACTAAGTCACATTCTTTTACTGTATCTGTCCCTGCATGCTCTAAGAACTTTTATTCAACTAGTTTTTTTCTTCGCACTTCAACCCTTTGGAACTCTCTCCCATCTTCATGTATTCATGACTCATACAACCTACAACTTTTCAAGTCTTCTGTCAACTATTTCCTTGCTCTTTAACTCTATTCTTTGTTTTCTAGTAATTCCCAACTTAATAGTGGTTGCTTGTTGGGAGTGAATTAGAATGAAAAAAAAAAAAAAGGTAAGAAAATATTGTTGTGTAAAAAAGTTAAAACAATATAATTGACTTTTATAATTTTGTTTTAAATTAAATTTTTCAATTTTGCCTATGTTATTGTTTATATTTTGTGCTAATTGGAGTTTTTAGATTATTTATGCGGTAGTGGTAAAGTGGTAGAGCGCTCGCTTCATAAGCGAGAAGTTCCAAGTTCGATTCATAACACATTCCTGGTAGTACCGCGCTCAACTTATTTTTCCACACAGCAGCCTTGTTTGACAAGGTTCGTGTTATAGAGTTGAAAGAGTTATAACCACAAGTAGCCTCCTCATCGCCTTCTCGGCCTTGGGGAGGTGAGGTGAATTACAAAGAAAAAAAATTTAATGTATATAAATAAAAAAATTGTAAAAGTTAAAAAAAAAATTGTAAAGTTTCCCTAGGAATGTGTTAAAAAAAGCAAGCCCTTAACTATGTTCCCCACCATAGTTATCTTTACCAAAGATGAATTCCAATACAACTTTGAACAATGGTTCAAGGTTTAGTAAACAAAAAAATTGCAAAAACTAATTATGAAAAATTATTTGCTAGACATGAAAGTAGTGATAAACAAATTAAATTAATGTGGTTAATGATGATGGAACTTAATACAAAAAAAAGCTCTATAAAATGAAAAAAAAGAAACTCTAGAAAATGAATTAGATACCACAAATGTCTAACTAGGTTTCCAATGGCAACTAACTAATGATACCACAAATACCTACTAACTAAAAATTTACCTGACCTTATATAAAGAACTTTTGTTTTTAAGCATCTTTTAAAATTTTTTTTTTATAAAACTACCTGATCAAAAAGTTAAATTTACCTCATCTTGCATTTCTCTCACTATTTTTCTTTCGGCTTCTAAATCCATCTATTATTAACAAACAATGTATTTGAGCATATTCAACAATATATTAAAAAAAAATTGAATACTTATAAATTTTATTTCTCATTTAATAAGACAATTTCAAAAAAATTTGAAAGTTTTTTTTAAATAAGTTTGTCAATGTCAAATTCAAATTCAAGTCAAAAGTCAAATTCAACAATATGGTCAAACAGATTTACTGTGGCACTGTTAAAATTACAGGGTAATAAAAGGATGCTACAAAAATAAAATCAACTATATTTTACCTTTATACAACATTAAACAGTAAAAAAATCAACATAATAATTTGAAAAAAAATGCCTGTTAATTCTTAATGCTAAAAATGAAATAGCCCTATAAAGCTATATTTAATTAATCTATGCACAACATTTACGGAAATTGCTAAAACCTAATTTAAAAAAATAATATTAATTTTGAATATGATTGTTTAGCATTTTTTGTATAAATAGACTGATACTTGTTTTTACTATTAAACAAAGAATACATAAATGTTTGTTTATTTTTTGTATTGAAAACTACTTAATAATTTTTGATAAAAAGAAGAATTGGCAACATATACGTGATAAAGAGATAATGGAGGAACTTTTTTCTCAAAATAATTTAAAATGTAGAATTAATCCCAGTGATAGTGAGTAAAACTTGATGAATTAATTCCATTTGAAAAAATAAATAAATAAGTAAAGAAAAAGAAACTTGGTTCTGTTATGATTCCAGTCTTTATTTGGTAAAAGCAAAACTTCAGTTTTGGTTTCATCTGAAACATTATATAGGGTAAATATAATCTAAATTTTGAAAAAATATGACTTTTTTTTAAAATTTAATGCCAACAAATTTTTTTGATCAAAACCGATTGTCAAAAATTAAACAAATAATTTTATTAATATTCAAGAAATTATTTTATAATATTTAATTGCGTTTTTTTACGGATGGGCAGCCAATAGCTTATTCAAAATTCCAGGATATTTTATGTACTTTTCAAGGAAGATTTGGGGTTTTTAAAGGATATATTGATGTTTTCTCTACAAGAAAAAAACAAAATATTTTGATTTATGAAAAAATGAAAAATAACAAAATAATGAGTAGGTTTTAATAATACTGACAGTAACTTTAAACAAAATTTAATTTTTAATTACAGAAAATACAGAATTATTAAACTCAATATAAACCTACACAAAATTAATAACAACTCTGTAAAAGATGAAAATATGATAACAAAATATTAAACTATTTCAGGAAAAAGTTTTTTCTGAAATAGTTTAATATTTTGTTTTCCAGGATTTCCAGGAATAATTGCTAAAAGGGGTGTTTTTCCAGGACTTCTGAAATTCCAGGACTTTTTCAGGTTTTCATGATTTTCAAGGACGGCTGACCACCCTGTTGTTGCTTTTGTTTATCAAGGATTATTTGAAATAATTTGAACTTAATGATCTGTAGGCTATCAATAGTGTCACAAACTTTAATTTGAATCCAACCAAATAATTCAGTTCACTAAACGGATTTGAACCTAAACTATTGACTTTCTATTCAAGCTGAAAAAACAAAAAAAAATCTTTTTTAGGTTTAGTCTAAGACAAACTTTACTGCTAGTTAATCATTAGTCAAGCAACAACATCATTTGTGCTATGATCTTAGTAATGAATACTGCTAGCATTAATGGTAAAAGATGGTAACTTGATTTATTCTTCTATAATATATTATAGATAAGCAAGTTGTCTTGACACATAAGTCTACATAGTTCTTAATAGTACGTAGCATTTAAGACACATAGTTCACTTAAAAGTGAACTATGAAAAGGACTATTAGGATTTTAAAAAAGTCAAAAAGTTTAAACGAAAAAGGAACAGTATTATAGCCTTTAAAAAATTAAAAAAAAAAATCTTAATGGTAATATTTGTAATGCGTATATTATTTTTATTTTAGTTTTGTTTCTACTAAATTACTTTAAATTGAAGTCAAAGATTTATCATATTTAAGTACAAAATAATTAAAGGTTTGCTAAAAATAAACTGTTTGACCATACTGTCTAAAATTCTTTCAATGTAACAACCTCCATTTCAATCCTTCTAGTTAACTCTTCAGCAAACAAACTGTCATTACTACATCTGCAAAAAATAAAGTAATTTTTACTTTTTAAAAAAATACTCATTTTACCATTTAAAATTTTAAAAAAAGAGTTTTGAAAAAATTTCTGTATAAATAAAATAGGAAAAAAATAAAACTTTTTAATAAAACAAGAATAAATTAAAAACTAATTTTACAGTTCTTTTATTTGTGAGGATGTTAGCAACCCAGACTCCTCTACTTCTTTTAAAAATATAGCTTTTGCTGTATTGATGTCCATTTTCCCAAGTTTCCGAGCTGATTTGTTACTTTCAAAGTATTTGTTGACTATAAAAAACAAAAAACTTAATAAACTAATAAGGAATTATAGAAAAAATTATTGCAGCCTTAATTCAAACCCTCAGTCAATGAAGCAGCAACTCCTTTGCATGTTCTTTCTATATCATTTGATGTATGTACTGAAGCCCTCACAGCTCCCTAAATCAGCATGGTATATAATAATAAAAATTATAACAATAACAATAATAATAAGAATGTCGAGCGTGTTTGACACAGAACTCTTAGCAACCATCGAAAGCAAGGTAACAGCGAGAAAGAATCGCAGCACTTTGTTTTAAAAGAATACATGAACAAAAGTGTATGCGAATATCTTTGAATGAAAGTGTATCCAAATGTATTTTTTATTATGTAATTTTAAATATTCTATTGTGTAATATCAAGTTTTACAGTTTTACTTGCATTGCGACAAGATATCCTTAGTTTTGATCTCAAGTGGTTGATTACGTTTTATTAAGTCTTTTGTATATTAAATAATTTTAAAATTTCTGTAGAGTATAAACCTTTGTGGATGAGCAGTTAGCACGTTAACATTCTGAAGCAGAGAGCTGAGGTTCAAAACCTCGAGTTGGAGCTTTCAATTTTTTTTTTTTTTTTTATTACTCTAAAATACAAAATAAAGGACTTTTAAAAAGAGAGCTATAAATTTGTTATGGTTTGCATTTTAAACAAAAATTTTTGAAAAAAAGCAACCTGATGATTTGAACTTACCATGAGGTTACCTAAACTTTTTTTTAAACACAGTAAGGGGGTTTAAACAATTTTTTATATAAGCATTAAAAGTTTTACTTTTATATTTAAAAAGTATCATTTTATGAAATGTATTAATTTTAAAAATAACAAAAAGTTAAAATTAACTAATTTTAAGGAAATAAGGAAATTTAAAGTGTTATAGCTATTTTATTATGTTCCTGGTAAACATTCTAAACCGAGTGCGCAACAATGACATAATTTAGATAAGCATCAAAACAGTATCATACTCCGTATGAGATTGGAAGAGTCAACTTGAATGCTAAAAACTGATGATGCACAAGACATTGTAGATGTGCACGCGTTAAGTTTTTTGTATTTCTTGAAATGTCTTTGAATCTTCTATTATCATTATTATAAATGATATAACTATTGAATATACTTTTATACAAAATATTAAATATACTAGAACAAAGTATGCGTTTTTTAATTTTTTAAGATGTTTTTAAAGTTACTAAAGTTTAATTTTTAATAAACTTTTAAAAGAAAGTTTAGTTTTTCATAAACTTTATATAAATTATAAAGTCTATAAATTTTCTTAATAATGTATGTTTCACATATTTTTTTATACTTTTATGTTAATTGTTAATACTATATATTTTTTTAATTTTTAATTGTTTTATATAGTTTTTGATTTCTTGATAGTAAACATTTTGTAATTAATCAAGCATTTTTTCTCATTCTATTTGTTTGTTTCATATGCATAGTATTTGCTCTATACACATTGTTTATATTATTCACTTTAAATTTTTATTATAAAAAAGTATTCATTAAAGATAGCCACATGTGAATATATGATGTAACATGTTTGACAAGTTTTATTTGAAATAGTTGGCATGTCATTTTTTATTTGTAAATAATTTTACTCTTTATTATATTATATATTATTAACATAAAATGATTGTTAAAATTATTATAACTTTTTTAAATTTGTTTCAAAAATATTTTGAAATTTTAATTTGTTTCAAAAATATTTTGTTTTATTACTTAAAATAAAATACTTAGTATTTAAACTTATGTTTAACTTTAATGCTTTTTTCTGTTTTCAACCAGTTTAGTTTAGACTTTAGTTAATGAGTTTTCATTAGAAAATATATAAATAGTTTTATAGAGTTTATATTGATAATTATGTGCACATATTATGTTTGTCCATTTTAGATTAAAAATTAATTAAATCAAGTTTTATCAAACTCAACATAATTTCTTCATTATGTCAAGTAACTAGAGAGCTAAAATTAGAAGAAATAAATCGTCGCCAAAATGAGAGAAATAAAGCTAGGCAAAAAGAAATAAATTGTTGCCAAAAAGAAATGAAGCTAGGCGAGATGAAACTAATCATTATTAGTGATAAGATGATTTTCGAATGTGTAAAGTCAATTCAACTTGCGAAATATTTTTTCTTAGATTGTTACTTTTGCATGTAAAAAGTGCAATGTCTTTTGAGAATTTGAGTACGGTTCATGGTACTGTTTTTAATACATTTTGTGAAGCATGTTATGAATTAGGTTTATTGCAAGATGACATTAAATGGACAAATATATTAACTGAAGCAGCTGTTTTCCATCATATTGACTCTATGTGAACCTGATGATCCTTGACATCTTTGGAATACATTTAAAGATTATATGATAGAGGATTTCATACACCATTCAATGCCTGTTGTATTTGCTGAACAGGCAGCCCTTCGTCAAATTGAATCTATAATTAATCAAAGTCGTAAAACTTTAGCTGATTATAATTTGCCTACTTTAGATCAGTTTTTAGATTATGCTCCAAAAAATAATGAAGATGTTCAGGTGTTTATTGATGAAAGGTCTGTGTGGAATAGACTTATAAAGACCAGTATTTTTGCGGGGTCCAGCCAGCTGAAACTTTTAATACTGATGGCAATTATTTAACACATTTCAAGCGGGTATTCTAAATATTATCTAAACAGGTGCTAACATCCAATCAGCGATTTATGCAATGGCTACCGTAACGTTTAAAGTTTTTTAAAGTTAACTATAATTTTTTTTTCATAGCTTAAAAAGTAAACGATAAGCAAAGTTTTTCTATATGTATATAGTTATTTTTCAACTCCTTACTAAAAAATATTGAATTATTTTCAAAGTCCTTCATAAGTATAGAAGTCGATGTGGAATAAATTTACTAAGGCCCGTATTTTACGGGTCATCACAGCTAGTAATAATAATAATAGTATTATAATATTAATAATAATAATAATAATAATAATAATAATAATAATAACATATATATATATATATATATATATATATATATATATATATATATATATATATATATATATATATGTTCAACCCTCGGATTTAGAGTTGACATTTAGCAATGCTAATCTAACTGCGTATTTTTGCGAACAAAACCATATTTACAGTAAAAAAATGAATAGGTCCCCAATTTTGAATTTGGGCGGCGCCCAAATACAGTTGGCACTGTTGAAAACGGTCTTGAATAGTCCCCGTGTACATATTTTTAGCTTTCTATTGCACACAGAACAGAAACGAAAAACAAAATCATATTTTAAATAGCAGATTTTTGATGGTTTAAGGCAAAGTTAAAATAGTTATATCTTTGAAACTGGTTGGAATAAGATGATGAAATTTTGTGGATGTTTTTAACTTAGTCTTTGAGTGGTGTAAAAATCAGCAAAACTAAAGACTTAGAGTTGCATTTTATGATAAAATAAATGTTTTCAAATGGAATTGCCCTTTTTAATTTTTCTAAAAAGAGTTTTATATAATAAAATCAAAAAAATATTTTTTATATAAAGTGATTATATTTTGGTATTTTTATAATCTTGCTTCTTTTGAGACAAATGTTGACATTCTTAAAAAGATTTTTTTTTTAAACACTACTAAGGTCTTCAGCAATCTCTGAAAACAATTTTATAAACTAATTTTCAAAACCTCGTGTCATTATATTTTATAAAACAAAAAAATCCTCTTTAAAATTGACCACAATAGTTGAGAGGCATAGAAAATCTCTCTTTAAGGGATCCCAAAGTGCCAAGACAAGTTATGTTCATATTAAAAAGAATGATAAAAAGAAATGTTTGGACAGAATTTTTTTATGTAAAACAAAATAATAAAGGTATACCAAGAAAAACAAACTTTGTTGTTTTACTCGGAGCTCGCTGACTCCATGTTATCTAATCTCTTAAAGTCTTTAAAATATACACCGCAATTTATAGACTTTATAATTTATTTAAGCGTGTTTATTTCCAAAGAGTAAACGACGTCATAGTAGAATTTTTTTTCTTTTGAATCAATACTATTTGTAAGCATTTATTATCAATTATATGACATTCCTATAAATTTTATAGGAAGCTAAAAAACAATGTTTTTTTTATAGAGCGCGAGAACTAAATAAAATTATTGGTCAACATTTTTACATCAAAATATAATAAACATTCTTTTAAATATAATAAATATTCAAAAAAGACGTTGATCACCTTATTGTATATTCTGAATTTTTTTTATTTTTATGTAAACAGTGTGAACTTTTTTTCTAGTTTAGCTAAACCATTTATAACTATAACGTTTCTGTTCTTCTATCGAAATGACATTTTACAATTTTTTAATTTTTAATTAAAAAATTAAGAAATTACAAAATGTCTAATAAATGATGTTGTTTACTAAAAATAAAAATAAAAAAATTTTAATTTTAGTAAACAACATCGTTTATTAGAGATATTTGCTGAATATTATAATTTTAGTAAACAACATCATCTTGATCTTGTATCAAAATTCAAACTTTCTGCTAATGATTGCTACCATCTCTCTATCAAGGCTTTGTAGCTCCAGTATCCAGTATCTTTTTAAAACAATTTAACCCAATGGTCCACCTTCTTACACAAAGCTTATCAAGCATTGGTTAAAGGAACATGGAGATTCCTCAAATTCTTCCTCAATATTCTCCATAATGCTTCCCAACATTTAACTAATACGCATATTTCCCCACAGTTTCCATAACATCATAAAATATTGCACAATCTTTTATTAATGATTTAATTGCCAGACTAAGAGAGTGCCCTTGACAATGAGTTGCTAAAGCTTTTGGTTGTTCTGCAATAATTCATGCTAAGACACTTCTGCTTCCCATCATATTGCTTGCTCCATCATACATTTGGCCACAGCAATTGACTAAATTTAAATGACACCTTAACAGAATGTCCTTAATTGTATTAACAATGTTCTCACTTTTGATATTAGCAAATTCATAAAATCCGATAAAATCTTCTGAGACATCTAAATCGCTATTAACAGGTCATATGCAAAATTATAATTGTTCAATATTACCAACATCTATTCCTTCATCAGCCGTAACGAGAAAAAATTTTAATTCACGAATCGTTGAGTAAGATTGTCATTATAATTGAGCCCTTGCAATGAAATTCCTTGGCGTGCAAGATATCTTAGGCATTTGATAATGTTTAGTAAATATTTGCGTTCAACTTGTCTCTTTTGGGTGATATGACAATCAATCATTTCTTTAACGTTGTTACAAAGAGGAACAACCAAGTGATAGATGGAAGAGGCTTGATGACAAGTGGAATCTGATAAAAGAATATAATTGAGTTATTAGTTTTTTAAATAAAAGTTGTTTCTTCAAAATAATTTCGTAACAAAAGTAACAACTAAATATAAGAGGCAAAAAATAATAATAACTACTTTTTATTATAATGAAGCCATGAAAACTTTTTTAACCAGAGCATTTGGCATAAACCCAGCTTATGTCCACTTTTCAATTTTGTGAAAATATAATACCCTGGAGGATGGAAAGGCTTAACAATTATTTTCATTTCATCAGTTAGTGCTTTTGATATTTCATCTATTTCATTTTGATATTTTATCCATTTGAGCATTTGATATATTTGCGAAGATAAATTTTAATCTTCAACAATTTGTCTTGATTTTGTGCATGCTGATTTTCATTAGACTCAAAAACTGATTTTCATTAGGCTGATTTTCATTGTATGGCTGACTGATTTTCATATGACTCAAAATAGGCTGACTGATTTTCATTAGACTCAAAATAGGCTGACTGATTTTCATTAGACTCAAAAAAATAAGTTATTGAATTCTGCTTGTTTTGACTCATCACTTATAGAAATAGATGAAATCTTAATTTCACCTCAATACTTTTCTCTTTGGTTGATGTTAAAAATAAATAAATCCAAATAGTCTTCTTTTTTTTAAATATAATCTTTTTTTTAAAAATAGAATGCTCTGCTAAAAATTTTTTGTAAAAAAGAATGTTTTTTAAAGAATAAAATCTTTTTTTAAAGGCTTTAAAAGATTCTGAAAAAAGTTATTTTTTTACATCAATTCAATGAAATTAATATTTTCTTGCATAATGAAGGCAAATTCAAAGATCTTATATAATAGAAAGACTTTTTCAAAACTAGGAGAAAAATTTTTTGAAAAAAGTGGGGGGAGCCATGGCCCCCCCTCCCTTCGCCGTCATGATCACTGATAAGATCACTTTAATAGTTGCAACATTTTTAAAAGCTCTTTAATAGTTTAACTACCATTTTATAACAAAATTTTAAAGCTTTACCCTGTTTAGTCAATCCTTGTAAAAACATTATGATGTAAAAATATTTAAATTTTGACTTTACTGCTACTTTATTTATTTAATTTAATGTTCCATTTTTATTGTAACTATGGGATCCATATTTTAACTTTATTTTATCATATTTTATTATTTTATCATATTTTTACTTTATTTCAACCATGTTTTAACTATGGGATCCATTTTTATTGTAACTAATTGATCCATATATTGGGATATAAATTTTCTTTTTCAAAGTTGATTTGGTAATGATTTAGGAACCCAGTGGGCACACAACGTCGATCCAACATTAAAACAACGTTAATCAACATTAATTGACATTATTTCAACATTGTTTTAATGCTTATTAGTGCCAATCACTTAATCAGACTTCTGTATGAGCAACCCATATTGATTATTAATTTATTGCTACAAAATACTGTTATGCTTATAACTATTATAGTCATCATTATATTATTATTATTATAATTGTTGTTCGTGCTTTTGGTATTATTAGTATTATTATTTTATTTGCATAATTTATTTTGTAAGCAAGAAAACACCAAAAGGGATGTTTTTGTTAAGGTCAATAAGTACATTTAAAATAAAAAAAGTTAAAGTAAAAAGATCTTCTTAGAAAGTTTATTTTGGGTTAAGCACATACTTAGGTTAGACGCTTATTTTGAAACTAAACATTATTAAAGAATAATTTAGGCTATTATAAAAATGTGTGTTAAAGACAATAAAGCAACAACAAAAACAAGATCTTCACTTTCCGCTAATAATCAATACAATAATAATAATAACAATCATAAAAAAGAAAAAAAAATAGTAACAATAGTAAGAAGAATGACAAAAACAACTACAATAATAACAACAACAAAAACAACAATGATGATAATACTAATAACAATAATAACAATAACAATAATAATAATAATAATAACAATAATAACAATAATAATAATAATAACAACAACAACAACAACAACAACAACAACAACAACAACAACATGAAAAATAAAAACCACTTACACTCTTCACTCTGAAGTTTATCAGCTAAACATTCATCTTCTCTATATCTAAATTCTCCAGTAACTGCAAAGATAAAATAATACAATATATGAGAACATTTCTAGGTAACTTTAAAAAGTTTTTATGTATTACAAACACATTATAATATATTTTAACATACATTTTGACATGATATGACATGATATTAACATGACATATAATTTATATGTACTACATGTATTTACATTACATAAAATAATAATATTAGAGCTTATTATAATACTAATTCTTTAGTATTATAATAAGCTCTAGAATCATCTTCACTCCGTGTTTGCTAAAAAATCTTTATATACAAAAAAATACAATAAAGTACTCACTTTTTTCCACATGTTTTCTTCCTAGAAGATCCGGAGGCTCGTAAACTATAGGCTTCTCAGGTTCAACGTGATGCTTTATTATATTTGACATTATACTTTGCATCAAAGCTTCTCTATATTTAATAAAAGTAAATTATTTTGCCTAATCTCATTTAAAAAACTCACTTTATAAAATCTTATCAAAAGACCACCAGCTGCTCATACAGATTTTTACATTACTTTTTAGACTCGCGCAAGTCAATTGTTAAAATTTTAGAGTTGATCCTTTCGCAACAGGGTATCTAGGTTTTTATCCGCAGTAGACACAAAAGGAAATAAAGTTGAAATTTTTTCGTGCCGAATTTTCTTCGCTTAAATATTTAAACCTGGTTAAATACAAAGACAAAACGGATCTGTTGTGTATTTTGACCTTTGCAAAATATATTTATTGGATCCAAAAATACTCATACAAGTATAAAGGAGTTCACCTTTTACCTTACATGCTTTTACCATATACGTTCATACATTTTTGCATCCAGATGCTGGATGTAAAAATTTATGGACGTGCATTGAGCCATGTGGTATGTCAAACCAGATGCTGGATGCAAAAATTTAGATCAAATCGTAAATCATCACCAATCTACCTGAAACAAACAATCAGCTGCTTCATATTGGAAACATACTTGTTTTGTCTAAGGTAAATGCTGACTACATTTTCCACTTTTAATAGCCGCTTCCGTTCAAGATGTCCTTACAACTCAGAAAAGAGTTGTGAAGAGCAGCCGTGGCGAAGTGGTTAGAGTGCGTGCTTTAGAAGTAAGAAATCTAGGGTGTTGCGAGCTCTTCTTGTATTTTTCATAAATAAATTTATGGCAAAATTAAGGCAGAGATTAAGATTGAACAATATACTGCAAAGCCATTTTTGAAATTGTGTTAAATAAGCTTCAGATTATTCAATCATGTACAAAAAATATATCATTGTGCAAAGTATGGCTTTAAAGTATTGAGAATACTTTCAAAATTAAATATCACTGGTTGTAAATAAACAACCAAAGAAGTTTTCTTCTATTTTATTTTATAGAACTTTTTAGTTGTAAAACAGACAAAGCCTACCATGTACATTCGTACACAGAACGACACAAAATTGATCAAAGGTCTTGATCGGCCTTAATTTATTTTCTAAAATTTTATTAGAGTAATCTCAATACTTTAAAGCCATACGTTATACTATTTTATAAGAAAATGTCTAAATTTAATCGTTACTTTTAATAAATATTTATGTTGTTTTTTATTTTTTTTTTTTTTTTTTGTTTTGTTTGTTTTTTGTTGCCCTATTTGTTTTAGAAAATAAACTTATAATTTCTCATTCGGTGTTTCCTTAAAAGCTAGTTTAAAAAAACTTATTTTAGACACAAGCAATTATACAAAAATTTTCTAATACCTTATGAGTAATTAAAATATCAAAAGTATGGGAAAATAAAAATCAAAAACTTGATTATAAGCAAGTAATTATACATATATATATATATATATATATATATATATATATATATATATATATATATATATATATATATATATATATATATATATATATATATATATATATATATATATATATATATATATATATATATATATATGTTATCTTTATGTTATGCTTCATGCTTCCTAACACGACTAAATATTTTGAAATATATAATAAATATGATATAATATATGAATAAAATAATGAGTAACATATCTCATGAAATTAATAATAAAAAAAGGGTTTTCGATGACAAGACTTCACACAGTTTTCTGCGAGTTCCCCTTCACTCCATAACTAAAGACTTATTTATGTAGTGTTATCTTGTCTTCTCAAAATATAAATTTTAACAGTATTTTATTTTATTATATTACTTTGTACATCAAATATACCTTGATATTATTTCAATTATTTTATAGGTATTTTGAATGTATTTGTAATAAAAGTATATGTTGTTAAAACTTGTAAAAACTATGTAGTCATAAAAAATATATGGAAAAAAAAATCGTAAATAAAAAATGTTTCAATGTTGATTTTAAATCCATATTCTTAATTCTAAATTTTTGACATAAGTGGCGAAAACTCCCAATTTTAAATTACCTTTATAATAACTTTTTTAACATACTCTCAAACATATATATTAGTATTATTAGGGTATTGAGATTTTTATTGAGTTGAAGGTTAAGTACGGTTTTCTTTGTTCATAATCAAAGAAAAGGTAAAACTCAATGAATTGTACTACATCAGTTGACATATCTCAAGCTCGGTTTCGCAATTATAAAAACACAGCCAAAAAAGCATTTAAAAATCATCATCTTTTTTTTGTTAAAGTACTAAAGTTGGTTGTGATATAATTAAAAGATTTTATAACATTTTCACAACCATATCTTGTGGATATCCAATAAGCAGTGATAATTGGATATCCACAAGAAAAAATTCGGAATATTCTTTTTGTTTAAAAGTTGGTTATTTCAAACATTTAAAAACCTTCCTATACCACTGCCAAATAGTATCAATGAATTAGATTTATACTGCATTGAATCATCTAAACTCATAGTTAGTTTGTGTGCCTGGTATATTATCCCTTCTACTTTATACAAAGTCCTTTTACATAACATAAAATACCTTTGTCATATTTTACCTTTTTTGTAAAATATGATAAAATCTGAAATGCAGTTTTTTTCCTATGTACCAATAACCTTTATAAAGCATTTTTATACAAATAACCGATCAAGTAATGCGTCAAAATATTTTTTTTTGGCTTTCAAGATTCTAATACTTGACTTAAATTATTTTTAAAACGTGTGGTCAAACGTCTAACGCGCTTAAACGTGTATGCGCGCATTCTATGCATCAAAAATGCGCGTAAAATTTTTCTTTACCAGCTTATTTAAATTCTTCGGAAAAAACAACAACTTAAAAAAGCTATTATTACATGTATCATGCTTATTTTACGATGTAAAAATTTGTGTAGTTTTTACCGTTTTTTTAAATCTTTTTGAGGCAGAATGTGGCGACAGTCCACTAAATAAAAATTCAAAGCATTCATTATTAAAAAAAGAAGCAATTTTTTAGATTTATTTATTTTTGTAGGTAGAATTTAGTATTGACCCCCCCTGACTTTTTCTTAACAAAATTGGGTAAATGCATATTTCGCATATAAGCGTATACATAAAAAGTAAAAATAGATATAGATACCGGGTGCTGTATAATACATATACAGCACCCGGTATATGGGTTTCATTAGAGGTTGAGGAAAAAAAAACACAACTAAAACGATTAGTTTTTACAGCAAAGTTAACTATAATGATTTCCGAAAGAGATTGCCTGAAAATAACAATCCTAAAAAATGTTAAGTGAATTCATTAAATATGCAGCTGTGGCTTGAGCACGTAATAAGAACCACTGCGGTTCTCATTACATACTTTGTAATAAGATTTTGTTAAAAACTTTTTAACAATAATTGAAGCAAAAATGACGTTGATAAAAAAAAAAATCAAATCAAGGACATTAATTTATTTTAGCTGTAAAATTGATAGTTAAGCTTCTAAATAACACCATTAATAAAATTACTAAAATTTACATGATTTGTGCATAAAACATTTGTGCTAAACATAAAAGATTTTTTCATAGAAATTAATCGAAGAAAAGTTTAAAAAAATGTTTGCTTTTACTTCGCCGCATCTAACATTCGAGTTAATCTTTGAACAGATGTTCCTTTATTTACAACCTTAAAAAACCACACCTTTTATTTATACAAGTTGCATAAAATAATTGCTTCCATAAAACATTAAAAAATTGGAAGGCTTTCATTGTATATACAAATTTTCAAACATAAACATATAATAAAATCAAAGAATGCACACAAGCTTATAGCTTGCATAAGAGCTTACAGTTTACATAAGAGATTCCAAAACATTTTTCTTCAAAATAATTTTTTTAATGTAAAAAATGTATGTAAATTTACAATAAACAAAGAAATCATGTTTTTAACAAAAAAACAAAACAAACAAAAAACAACGAAAAAACAATTTAAATAAACAAACTATAATTATACGCCATAAACACTTTCATCACTATAAGCAAAGTAAAGAAAAAAATCTTCTTCATGATGTTCCTGATAAAGTTGACCCATTGTTGCACTTGTGGGAGGTATAACGTTGTTTACAAAGAAGAAAAGGGCATCTTCAGCGCGTAAATGAATTCGTTTGCGGATCAAAAAGTAAAATTGGCCAACTAAAAATAAGAAAGGTTAAAATAAGAAAGGGTAAAATAAGAAAGGGTAGAACTAATAATACTTTTTTATAAGGAACAAAAAATAAAAATAAATAACATTCTGTCATGATGTTATACACTACACTTTAAGGGGATTTAATTTACAGTTGAAACTCTGGTATATAAAAATTAATTATGAAAACATTATAGAGAAATATCAAACTTAAAATAAATTTGCTACATAAATATAACATGGTAAAATGCCAAAAAAACTAAAAACAGAAATGATATAATACACTAAATTAATAAATTTATATTAATGAAATGTTTGTGTATTTAAAGAGAGATTTTTCCATGAAATATGATGCAATTTTTTTTTAGTGACAGCTCATTTTTAGAGGTTTTCAGTTTAAGTTATTTTTACTTCAAGTTTTTTTAATTATTACATTGAGATATTTTAAATAAAAATATCAATTTTAGTTTTAGTGAAATTTGAAGAAACTCCAATAAATGGAAGTTGAAAATATCTTCAATTAAGATTATCAAAATGATTTTTAACAAATGGATTCATTTTTAGCAAATAGATTCATTTTTTCGATAACAAAGTTTAATTTTCAAGACAATAACTTTGAAAATATTTTTTAAAACTAATATAAGATTTATTATGCCCTTATCAAATCTAAGCCATGTATGGTTAATTCAATCAAATGACTTAATAGCAATGGGAGAGTGGCTCAGGCTTGGCAAATAAAGCAGGTCTAAGTACATTTACAAGACTTTGATTTTGTCTGAGAGTAAGAGAGTTGTTATTCGTCACTATAGGAATGCCAAAAATATTGCAATATTTTTTTGCAGTAAAAAAATGAGTTTTGTTGTCTAACAAAATTTGTGGATTTTAAGTCCAGACTTAAAATCCACAAGCCACTGCAAGCCTTAGACTATTACAGAAAAGAGATCAAATTAAAAAACGACAGCTTATTCTAAGCCATCAAAAAGTGAAGACTTTTTGTCAAGACAAGAATATAAAGTTTAGTCTACAGCAAATAGAGCCGCTTTAGATGTAAAATTTTCATGAAGTTCATTATTGTAGACAAGAAACAATACAAGAGAAAAGATAGAACCTTTGCGGTACACCTAAAGTTACTGGTAATGAAGAAGAAAGTAGGCTTTTGAAAATGACTTTAATTCTGCAGTTAGAAAAAAATGATTTAATAATCTTAAATTTTTATATGAAGAAAGTAACATTAGTGAAAAGACTAATAGTGGATAGTTGGAAAGGTCAGAGTGTTTTCGAGAGTTTTTAAATATTGGAACCACTTATTTAGCAAAAAAGTTCTGAAGAACACTTTTGTAAGACTCTGATGGAAATGTTGTCTGAACCACAAGGCGTAGAAAATTGAAAATTAACTTAAGCATGAGTGGGACCTGGAGTGACTTGGACATCTAACAATTGGTTAATCAGTTTAACTGGAATGGCAGGAAGAGTCAAATTAAAGGAAAAGTTCTTTGCAAATAACTCTGCCTTATTCCTTAGATCAGACCCATGAATTAGAGATGGAATGTTAGACTTACTTTAGTCAATAACACATTTAAAGGTTTTCCAAAAGTCTCTAGAAACTAACATCTAAGATAAGATACAAGATTTAGTAAACTGAGTATAATGTAGCTTAGCATCAGACAGGACCTTTTTACATTAACTTGCAATAATAAAAAGACATTTGTTATCAATAAATACGCATTTGTAAAAATAATAAAAAACGATTACAGTTTAATATAACAACTGCACAAGAAGGTGAAAAACGTGGAGTAGACTGAGGCTTGATTAAAACCAAGATAAAGAAATACAACTTTCATATCTGCTTGAATCCAGGAGGTTAGGTAAGAAGCGCATTTATGCATAAACAATATTGATATACATAGATATAAAGTTATATGCTTGCTATTTATTTAGATGCTGACATACAATATTGTTACATACTTGTAAAAGCTTTAGTATTTACATGGTGTAGTATTTGTTGAAAAAAAAAAATGATTAGATAGATATGCGGTATGATTCTAAAAAAACAAGAAAAGGAGCCATAATCTTAGACAGAGATTAGAATAAACATTTTATGGACCAACAGTTGTCAGAGAAGATTAACAGGATTTGGGTATCAGCATGTAGGGAGGTAGCAACTTCAGGAGAAAATGGTAGAGGTAGAAGTAAGGAAACTTGGAGAGAGAACATTACATATAGTATGAATGAGTTTTAGTTAAGGAAAGAAAATGTTCAAGATTTTTTATATAAAAGAAACAGCATAAAAGGGGAAGGCTAAAGCTTGACAATGATGATGATACAATGATACGATGATAATAACAATGATAACAATAATGACGATGATCATGTTAATAATGATGATGTTGATCTAATATAAATATACATACACACATATATATATTTATACAAAAATATAACATGATTTTCAAAATATACTTTCAAAAATACACTTTAGGATGTATAATTGTTTATGCAGCCCCAGCCCCAAACTCAGCCCTAACTATTTTATATTAAACATGGCCCCAGTCAAATATCAACCCAGGTTACTTAGTACTGGCCTGCCAGAAAATCCAAATTAAAAACTCCAATAAAAACAAAGTACCTGAAGTGAGCCAAACAGTGGCCCACTTCAACAACAATAACAACAAACAACAACAACAACAACAACAACAAGATATTTATTTTCCTCAAAATTTACAATCATATGATTACAATAATATAATAATAATAATCTTATATATTATTGTCGAATATAACAGTAGTAGTGTTAGTAGTGCCCGCTTGAGCGTGTTTGACATGGAACTCTTGACAGCCATTGCGAATGAGGAGAAAAAGTCACAGCACTTTTTTTATAAGAAAACGTGAGCAAAAGTTTAAGCAAATATCTAACTTATGTAAACTTCAAATTATGTAATGCTAAAATATATTATAACACATATCAAGTTTTATAGATTTAAATTTTCTTGAAAACTGCATTCCTTAATTTTGATTTGAATTTATTTACCAGTTAGTAGAATTTTTTGTTTATTAACTAGCATAAAAACCTTTTACAACCAAAACACATTAGTGGCCAAAGTGGTTAGGTCACAGAGTTTCTGAAACAAAGCGAGCTGGTTTAAATCCTACCATTAGCACTTTTTTTTTTTTTTAAAACCTTTTTTGAATTTTCTAAAATACAAAATAAAACACTTTTGAAGTTTTATAGAAAGCATATACATAACATATGTAAAGATATTATATAATATAACAAACAAAAAAAAGTGATTTTTTAAAAAAGCTTAAAAATTCTATTTTTGTTTTTATGTTAATGAACAGTGTTGCGTACAAATGTCAGTAAGTGTAAACAGGCGGTATTTGGAACAATTGTTTATAATATATGTATAATATGAGACAACTTTAAAATTTTATTTTAACAATTAAAAATCTTTTTTGCTATAAATGTATACAGTCAGATTGAAAAAAATTCAAAATTTATTACACAAAGGGAAAGCTCTACGTATGCAGAAAAGTTGAGTATAATAATTTTTTTTGCTCTTAAAGCTATTTTTCAGAAAGAGTTATTTTACTAAAAAATAATGAAGTAAATAAAGAATAGGTATAGAAATGATCGGTGTGGAATATATTAGTAGAAATGGTCAATTTGGCAAAGACCAGTATTTTACAGGTCTGTAAAGCTAGGATATATATATATATAAGGAAAAAGTATAGTAAAGGTCGGTGTGGAATAGACTTATAAAGATCCATATTTTTATGGGTACGGTCAGCTAGTAAGAATATTAATAATAAGAATATTAGCATTAGGAATATTTTAAATTAGGAATACTATAAATAATAAAATTATCATGAAATATCTTTATTACAAAAAAATATAATTGATTGACAAGGAAGGTGTCACTTATGCAGAAACCTGATCAAAGAAGGAATCAAGTAAATATTTTAATAATATTAATTAACAAATTTTTTTAAAGCTTTAATGCTTCGAACTCATACACAATGCACACAAGATTCCGATTTCATCCACTGATGTGAAATTGAATACTTTCCATACCTTGAAGTTAGAAATATAAACATAGAAATGTACATTTAGCTTTCCATTATTAATGTTTCTAGTTTAATGTGAATGTATAAATCAAGTTTCTGTGAAAAAGGTTATAATAGAGGAATTGTTAGGGAATCAAAAACTAGGAATTTATCAGGAATTTAATTAGGGAATCAAAAACAAAAAGAAGATTAACATATCTAACAAGTGCTGACAAGGTAGAAAGTTTTTGGAAGAAGTTTTTTGTATTATAAAGTTGAAAATTTATTATTCAGATTTACTCAATAACAATTTATCAAGTCAATAACAATTTATTAATATCACAGCTGTTAACTCATCTGCCAACCTGACAGAAATTGAGATAAGACTAAAAATTGCAAAATACAGACTCTTTAGGGTAGTTTTACCAACATAATGGTGAACTGTTGAAAGCCATCTATATGAAAATTCCATGAGAGATTCGAATCTATAAAAACACCAAAATATTTAACAATGTGTGTTGGATATAAAATTTTTTTATTAATTTTAGTTTTAGTTGTGTGATCATTGTATAAAAGTTTTTGTCTTAGAGGTGAAAAAAAAAATTAGATTTGTTTTTTTCACAAGGAATGATTAATATGCAAGATATTAGTATCATCAACAAATAAATGGACTGACGAGAAGTGGACAGAGTTATTTAAATCATTAACATATATCAAAAACAATAAAGAGCTAAGAACAGAACCAACAAACAATTTGGGCAACACGAAACTATGTGTTTATTATTTGATTTGTAACCATTAATGTTAACAAACTAAAGTGGGCCAAACAGTGGCCCACTTCAGGCTTCAGGCGGTTTGATGTTAACTTCTAGAGATCAGTAAGTTGGTATTATTTCATCACAAATGAGACATAAATACCATCTTCTATAAAATAAAGAAAGACATGCATGGGTGTTTAGGACGCTTTTTTTATATATTTATTTTCTATATATGTTTTTGACAGATCTCCTGGTCTGGTTTTATATATTTTTGACAGGTTTACAGGTGTTTTCTAAACATATTTTTGAAAGGTCTTCAAGGTCTGCTTCAGCAATAAAAGCACTTTTAAAATTTTGAAGAATTAAGACCTGTTTGTTGCCATAGAGAAAAGTTTTATCCACTGAGGTCTTCATATATATATATATATATATATATATATATATATATATATATATATATATATATATATATATATATATATATATATATATATATATATATATATATATATATATATATATCACTGCTTGTTTTAAAGCGTTAAGTTGCAGGCAATTTACGTACGAATTACATATGCCTAGAGCGATTTACATAAAGCAACTTTGATATTTTTTTAACTTTTTAATTGCTCTATTAAGCCGTAAGATAAAAGAAGTAATTGATTAAAAAAAAAAACACATTGACAATTATGTAATAAAGTTTGAATGACAATTATGTTGGATATATGCGCTATTTACTAATGAAAAAACTTAAGCTTTATTAAGCTTTTTTTAATCAAAATATATAGTATACTATATATTTTGATAAATAATGACAAATTCTATAAAAAAAAAATTAATAAAATTGTTTATTGTTATTAGTAACAAAAAACAAGTTTATTCAATGTTTGCTTTGTATACAAAGTTACTAAATGAAACTTAAAAGAAAACCATAAATGAAATATTTATAATTAAATGTTGCGATAAATTTTTTTATGTATCATTTTTTTATTTAGCAAGCCCAAGTATATTTATTTATACAAGTTTTTATAGCATTAAAAGAAATTCCTTAAACCTCTATTGAACAGTAAAAACAAGTGAATAACAAAAAACAAAAAAGTTATATTTTATATTATTGCTGTTTATGTTATTTTTATTTTGTTTTATGGTAATGATTGATTGTTTTGCTTGAAAAGCGCAAATATTGAACGCAAACACGCTTGAAGCAAACCAATACAAAATATATAATAAAAATAAGGTCTTGCAATGTCATACTTTATATAAAATATTTATTTATTCAAAATGTATTTATTTTTTACAGCAGCTTTACATAACTAACAGTTTATGTGCTATTCAAAAAATGAACAGAAAAATCCTTAAAGCTTAAAAAAAAAATTGATTAAAAAGTTATTTAAATTATTCTTTTAATTTTAAATATGTTTAAGGTATGTGTAATATTCAGACTTTCCAATAAAGTTAGCACACAAACCGATCTTTACCCGTTTTATTTATTAGTAGAAGATATATTTACTATTAAGGTTTTGTATTAACTCAAATATTATTAAATTTTTGGAAAATGCATTTTTTTTTATTTTTATTTTTGGAAAGAAAGGATGCAGACAATTAACTGTTATTTGCAATATTTAATTGACACTCTGTTGATGATGACGATGTTTTCTATGAACGAGGCAATAAAATTGTCAAGAAAACTTAAATTTAGATAAATCAAGAATAGAGTATAATTTCCACTCAACACTTTTAACGCATCAATAAGGAAATGTCCTAATGAAGGCACACATTGCAGACTCCATGAAATTTATAACAAGGCACATTTTAATGACAGTTTTTATTCTTAACTAATGACTATTTATATTTCTATATAAATGAAGACAAACTTGAATATATAAAAAGTTTACTTTTCCTATTCTATACCAAATTTTTAAAATTAATATAAGGATAGTACTTTGAAAGTAAGAGAGTTACTTTGAAGACTTTTAATAGATGGGAGTTTGTCAAGGATTTTCAAATTGAAACCATTACAGAAAAATAAACTACTTATGTAGTTAAAATCATATGTAAATTGTGTGCTCTTCATTGAAGTACTATTTTATTAAGAACTAATGGAGCAGTAAGAGCAGCTGCCTTACGATTTATAAATGGTACGAGTAATATTAAAAAAGATAGCACTAGTAGACATATATCAAGTAGGACTCGCCAATATGCTATACAATTAGAAAATGAAGATTTTGACAATAATAAAGAAGGAGCAAAAAATGTAAGGGTTTAATTTAAATTGTTGATGTTTTATTTTAATAACTTCTTCTATTTTCAAGCAATTTCAATTTAAAAGCAAATAAGTTAATAGCAGGCCGCTGAGAGCAGTCACGCTCTGGGACAGCAACCCTGATTGGCGACCTTATTTATTAAAATTTTTCTATATTATAGATGAAGGACCTTTTTTTTTTTTTAAGGTACCTTCTTTTCATTTGGCACCCCTTAAAAAATTGTAAAAATTTAAAGTAATTTAACTTTAACAGTTTTTTTTTAATAATATTTGTTGTAACTTAGTGAATATGAATCCATAAAAAAAGATTTTGTTTGTTTGCAACCTTCTGATACAATTTGTTTGTTTAATTTTTTTATTTGCTTCTAAACTTTATTTTTGATTATTAACTGTAATTTCTTTTTTTTTAAATAATACTTTAATTTTAAAATGTTTCACACACTTGTAAATTACGCGCAGTTCCTATAGTCTTTGTAGATGGTACTTTTCATTGCTTAGTAACACGTTACTAATTGACAAAAATGACATTAAAAAAATGTTTTTAATTTATTTTAAATTGTTTTATTTTATTGAAAATTTGTGTGTAAATAACGTTTTAAATAATAAAATGCAGGCAAAATATTTTTTTGAAAAAATTTTTATATTTTTAACAATAACAATTGCATAATGTAACCTTTCTAAGGGCCGAAGAAGTCATTTTTTTAAGACCCGAATTTAATTGAAAGACAAATTTAGACTATTTTAACGAATATTTGCCACTCTTAGACCAAACTTATAAGCAGAGTGTTAACTAGCCTGATGGCATCACGTATAATGCGGAATTCCCAATTTTTTTAAATTTCCCAAAGTTCAAAAAATTATTAAAAAAACAACCTTTAATCCTGTTATTAACAGATTTTAAGTGTTACGCAAGAAATGTAGAAATACTTAGTAAACCAAGAAAATAATTTAGTTGAACGAAAACAATTACTTTCTTTACTAAAGAAAAAGCGAAGGAAGTCATTCAATTCAAAGTCATTCAAAAAGCGCGGCAATTTCTTCAAAAATAAAATAAAAACTGTATTTTTTAATTGACGACGTCAGTTGTTCTTTGGATTTTTTATTTCGCTTGTTACTTTGTTTTTTTATTCGTGTTTTTATTTTAGACTTTTTATTTACAATACAAAAATTTTAAACTAACGAATGCTGTTTATCTTTAGTTAAGAATATAACAAAGATTTTAGCACAGTAATTATTTAAAAAATGACTTTGGTGGATGTAAATGTCATTTCAAAATTTCATTAAATAAAAGAATAAAAAGTTTTTATTAAGGTAATTAAAAATTCTGTTAGTAAATTAAAGCATTTTAGTGTAAGCATTTTATTATTAATTAAGTTAAATCATTTGTGTTTGTAAATGTTATAAATTATTTGCGTAAAACAAAAAAAGAATACTACATTTACATAAGTTTTTACAATTTTTTTTTAAATTTACAAATCAAAAATTTTAATAAACATAAAGTTTAATTTACTAAAACAAAATTAACAAATACAAATATCAATTTTTTTATCAAATTATACAACTTAGAGAAATTTGTCGCTATGATTTACTTGCGAATCTCCCCCGGCCGTAGTTGTTTATTGAATTTAATTGTAAAATACAGTGAAAGTTTTTCTTACAAACATTTTATTTGACCAAAAAATTTACTCATAAAATATAGACGTTTTATTTGACTAAAGTAACGAAACCTTTTTTAACAACGCAAATTTTTTTAACTTTTTATCCATTCTATTCGAACAAATTTCCATTCTATTGAAAAACGTTTCGCTTCAAAGACCTTGATATTCTTTAAATCTTTGACGTTCTATTAGTAATTTCTATTTAAGTAAATAAAATAAAAGCGACAACAAAAATGCCTTCAAATAATGGAAAATACTATTTCAAAAAAAATATAACAAAATTCAATCAAAAAATATTGTAACGTTATTTGAGAATATAAAGAAACAACAAGTGTGCAAAACTATAGTCAACAATGGAAATCAGTAGTAAGCAAAAGTCCTCATCAGTCTGCATCTATTGTTAGCGAACGTCCTCATCAGTCTACATCATCAGTAAGTGAAAGTCCTCATCAGTCTAAATCAGTAGTAAATGAAAGTCCTCTTCAGCCTACATCAGCAGTAAGTAAAAGTCTTCTTCAGTCTACATTAGCTGAAAGCGAAAACGATGTATACGCAATTCCTTTAACTTCAGTTCTTGGAAAAAGAAAAAAAAACAAAGTCACACCAGCACAAATACCAATCAAAAATGTAGATGACCTACGAAATAAAACAACAGAAAAGTATGAGATGTTTTTTCCCGATTTTTTTTATTCGTCATCAAAACAAGGTTGGTTTTGTAAAGTTTGCATATCGTTTGCCCCTGGAAAAAAAAGTAATCGTGCATTTATTGAAAACCCTGGCAAATTTGCAGATCACCCCTCGGAGCGTGCGAAAGATCACTTAAATACACATAGGCATACTATAGCTTTAAAAAATAAACAAGCTTTTGATGAAATATCTAAGCAAGACTCGAGTATCTGGAAAATGCTGTGTGAAAATACTCTTGCAAAAGAAACATTAAAAACAAGTAACTCTTGCTTCGTTATTCAAACCGTCTTTAGAGTCACGCATTTGTTAATCAGGAAAAACTGGGCACATACTCATAATTTTTCAGACATTATTGAACTTATTGCTGCGTGTGGTTGTAAGGAAGTTAAGGCGCACGTTTTGTCTGGCCCAGCAAACGCAACATATATGTCTCCAAAATATATTGCAAAGTATATAAACATTATCTTTGATTTTGTCAAAAATCCTTTACTCTAGTCACTTAGAAGAGGTGGGAGTTTTTCTTTTTATTCGGATGAAACTTCTGACATTACTTCGATTGAACAGTTAACTATACATGCCACTTTCGAACACAACGGCATCGTTAAAGAACATTTTATAGGGATAGTTCCTTTAAGTAAGCTCACCGGTTCTAGTCTATCAGCTCCAAATGTTTTTGATGTTATTCAAAATTTTTTTAGAGCTAACAATATCTCATTTAAAAATGCTCGCTTTGCTTGTATGGACACAACAAGCGTCAATTCTGGTGTAAAAGGAGGTTTAAAAACATTGAAGATGTTGTGCCACTGTGTGTTTAGATTGGGTGTACAAGTCACAAACTTGCGTTATGTTTTAAACATATTTTGAAAGACTTTCCTACTATTATGGAGGTAGATATTTTTTTACTTAACCTATGGAAGTTTTTTAAATACCGCACACTAGCCATGCATTTGTTGCAAGAATGCTCCGAAATCTATGGAGAACTAGAATCCATAGTTCCAATGTGTCTAAGTGTAGCTCGTTGGATTGCACACGATCGAGCTTGTTTAGTTGTGTTCAAAGGTTATAAACTTTTACAAGCTTTGTCAACATGTTACACCGAACAAAAAGAAGCAGAAGCACTCGGGCTATTTATACAAGCAAATTCACTATCTAACATTGCAACAATATTAATGCTCTTAGATGTGTTTGAAGCGATTCACCCACTTGTGCTAGCACTACAAAGTTCGCAAGTAGGAATTAGTCTCAGCGACATTCCAACTTATGTCAATCAAGCAAATCATAGTTTAAATGATTTAGTTTCGGGTACTCGACGAAAGTATTTCACGGACAAAAATTTTATTGAAATGAAATCAGCGACTGATGAAATAATTTTTTCGTTACCAGCCACAAGCCGATTAAAAAAAAATAAAAACTTTGACCTAAGTGAGTTTGAGTTAAACATTTTTAGATCTTTTGTAAATAGTTTTAAAAGTGAACTAAAAAACACTTTCGCGCAAATGGAATTTTGGCAATCGCTTTCGATTTTTGACCCAAGACGATTGCCTAAAACACTCAGCCAACTTTCTAGTTATGGTGAAGAAAGCTTAGAGCAACTTATAGCTCACTATGGCAAACCAAAAAGCAGTAACAAATTTGGAGCATTACACGTTCAAGTTCCAGATATCTCAGAAACTGAGACAAAAACCGAATTTAAAAGTTTCAAAATTATGTTATTTAATAAACGCCGAGAATGGGAAAACAGTTTCGATATACGTATATTGAAAGAAAAAGATCAAGAGATAGTAAAAAAATTAATTAAGTCAAGAAACAATTTTACGCCTCAAGAGTTATGGAAAGTGATTAATAATGACCCTGTTTTGATAAGTGTTTATGCTAATTGTATGTTTTTGACTAAGTTACTCCTTATATTTCCTTTGAGTGTAGCTTGCGTTGAAAGATTTTTTTCAAAATTGAAAATAGTTAAAAACCGTCTTCAAAATCAGCTAAGCCAAAGCACATTAGAAAGCTTGATGATGATTGCAATAGAAGGTCAGAAGGAGTGTTTTGACGACGATTTGTTAGAGTACTTTGTCGACGAGTTAAAACGTAAAAATCCAAATATGAGAATTATGTTGTAAATTGATAGTTTACAACATAAATCTCATATTTTGATTTTTTTATTTGAGACTACAGACTATTAGTGAATATTTATTGTTTGTAATTTTTTTCACGAAATATTCATGGTGATTTATTTGTATTCCAACTGTGTTTTTACAATTTTTGTTTGTTGCAATTTAAACTAATCTAAAAGTTCTGTTGTACAAATTTAAATTTTATACTTACAATAAAAAAAAGTAAAGGAATAAGAAAGAATTCTGTATTTACAGCCATACAAGGTTATTGCAATTAATCTAAGAAACTTTTGAAATGGAGCTTTTTTTTTTTTTTTTTTACTCGCCAGCCGAGCCGACATCAGCCTAAATTCCCAATCTGATGGAAACGCGGTATAAATTTTATTCCTGAGTAACACTCTGATAAGATGGAATTGAATTTTCTATCAAACTAGATGTACTGGTTCTATATAAAATGTTAAATGCTATTTTTTATTTTTTTTTTCTAATTATTTAATTCTTACAAATTAAATAAATGCTACAACTATTTTTATATTTCAGGGAGTGGATATTAAGAACTTCTTAATGCCAGAAATAAAAATGTTTAAAAGTTAGGTTACCAAACTTGGCAATTTTTACAATATATAGAAATGAAAAAATTCGAAATTCGAAATTTATATATTCAAGTAACTTACTAATGTAACTTAACAAATAGTTTTTTACTTTTAGTAACTTACTAAAAGTAAAAAACTATTTGATTATAAATTTTTCCAGCTATTATATATTGAAGTAATTAGAAATGTCAATTTTTTTTATTATTAAGTTATTTAGCATTTACGTTTTGCTGTTAAGCAAATTTGGCGCTGTTATTAACTTATATTCTTTTCAAAAACTTAACTAGTAATTGTATTACCACCATATTCATTATTGTTGATGATAGAGTAAGCACTTAAAAAATATTTCAAGTGAAATAAAAATGAGCGTTTTATCAATAAAAAAAGATTCGCTTCCCGCTAATTTTTTTTGTACCATGAAAAAATGTCTTCGCAAGCAAAAAAATAAAATAAATTGATAATATTTGGTAATCAAATTGATAGAGGTTGAACTCTGTTTAAAAATCATTTATATATATATATTAACAGGTGGATTTTAAGAATTTGTCAAAAAGCTTTTACTTAAATCCATCGTCACAGAAAGAAATACTCATGATAAATTGCTACCGCAATCTGGTAAAAATTGCCTATGAAATGGGGTGCCATCCTACAATGCCTCATTCACATTTTTCTGTTCTAGTAAGATTTAAAACTTTTCTGACATATAAGTGAAATGCCATTTTTACCATTATAACATTTTAATTAACTGTTAGGGTAGAATAGGGTATTATGAACACCTTAAGCCAAATTTGGAATTTTTTCTAAATTAATTATGCTTAATCCAAAATTTTTTGAATTAACAATTTTTAGGGGTCACTATTTATGATTTACTTAGATACTTGGACACACAAAATATTTTTCTTAAAAACACAGAGGTTTTAAAAAGTAGCCTAAGTGCTCATACTACCCAGACCATTTGGTAATATGAGCACTTTAAATTAAGTTTAAAAAATAATATTTATTAGGCATAAAAAATAACAACATAACAATTTGAACTAATTTGTAGAATATAATGAATCGTTATAAACAAAATTTATTATATAAATCATTAAAAAATCAAATTTTAAGCCATTTTTTATTGAAACAAAACTACTTTGTTTTATGTAACAACAACAACAAAAAAAAACAATAAGATTTTTTAATTCTATTAACTCAAACCTTGAAAACAATAAAATTACAATTTTTTTGAATTTAACTTAAAGATATTTTGTACTGTTAAATATTAAAATTTTTTGCTATGTTTTGCTTTTATTCAAAAAGCAATCAAAACCACTGAAATTTTAGGACTTTAAACTAGGTAATTTTAATTAAAAACACTGGGTAATTCGTATTACACAAAAATGTTTTTTTTAAAAATAAAGTCAAAACTAAATGTTTAATAATGAACGATGATATTTTGCGTAATGATAATATTTTAACAAAAAATTGAACAGCGTTTTAATTAGACGAGAGCTGCTATTTACTACATATAATTTTACGCAACTTATACTGATTCTTGTTATAACCATATTGTTCTCACAATTCCATATAAAGTTGATTCAAAAATTATAAAGCAACTTTAGCTTCACTGCTTACATCTTAGAAGTTTTTGGGTATGCTCATAATAACCAAGGTGCTTATGTTACCCTAATCTATCTTATTTGATTTATTTTTCTACATGTATATGCTTACAAGTTCTATTTTTTTAATGGATGCGTTTAACATTTTTATTTAAAGTGAAGTGTGCAAAATTAACTGGCGCAAGCTTAATTAAACGAAATGAGAATAGTCATATTGGAAGAGAAATGATTAAATGTTGTGCTGACTCCGTACGTGAAAAATGTGTTGAAAACCTTAAACGGTGCAACTTCTTTCTATTCTTAGTGAAGGTAGTCAAGCAAGAAAAACAGGCAAAGAAAAAGAACTGGTCTTAGTTTGAACGGATAGAAATAGTATACCGATCTACATGGTCACAGAGTTGCTGGACATGTCACTCTTTGGTGGCAGTGACTCAAACTCAGTAACTAATGATATAAACAGCATATTTGAATCAGATGCATCATAATTTAAAATAAGATCTGAACATTATACTAACAAAGTGATATGTGCAACTGCAGATGGTGCAAGTGTAAATTTTAGTGTACATAACGGTGTACTGACACAATTACAGCAGAGCCGCCCATGGTTGATAAAAATCCATTGCATTAATCATAGGGTTGAATTGGCAGTAAAAGAAGGATTTAAAGAGGTCCCTGATTTTACAAAAATTGGCGACTTTTATATTGCTAACTACTATTAAGAAACTCTGGTAAATTAAAAGCGGAAGTTGAAGCAGTCTCAAAATGCCTTGGTATAATACACTACAATTTACTAAAAATTACAGGAGCATGGTTTGTTGGACATAGGAGGAAAGGAGTTTGTAGTCTGTTACAAACATGGCCAGCTTTTATTATGACAAGCAAAATTATACAACCGAGCAAACAAGTATTCAAACTGTTGCGAAAGTAAAGGGGTTATTAAAATCATTTAAGTGCCATTCTTTCCCTTGAAAAGTTGGTTTGTACCTAGACAGCTTAGATGTTATAGTTCTAGTCGCAAAAATATTTGAAACTAATGAGTTATTGGCTTATAAAATTCCAACAGTTATAAATCGAACTCTATTAGAGATTTATAACTGCTGGAATTTCAAGCGATAGGAAGAGATGATGAATTTATTGAGAGTTTTATAAACCGTTACATGGTCACTAATAAAAATGATGTAGAAGTTTCATTTGCTAAGGCTGGCGATAAATGAATTTATAGTTTTTGGAAGTATGAAATTTATTGATCCAATACATTAGATATATGAAGACCCAGAATTGGGAGTGCCGGAAATCAACCTTCTTAGCAATTATTTTAAAACGCAATTAAAAAGCGTTGATTTTCAAAGAGACACTGCATTAAGAGAATGGAAAAAAGTAGTGCGGCTAGTTAAAACTGAATTTGACTGTCACCTGGTGCGCAGTTTGTGGAAAATTATTTTTCAAAAATACTATATTCAATTTAAAAATGTATGTTGCCTTGTTTCATTAATTATGAGTATATCTGGATTGAATTCACAAGCTGAAAGGACATTTAGCACTGTCACAAATTTATAGAATTTATAGTTTTTAGAATTTATAGTTTTTAGAAGAATTATAGAAGTTTTTAGAAGATTATAGTTTTTAGAATTTATAGTTTTTAGAAGTATGAAATATATTGATCCAATACATTAGATATATGAAGACCCAGAATTGGGAGTGCCGGAAATCAACCTTCTTAGCAATTATTTTAAAACGCCATTAAAAAGCGTTGATTTTCAAAGAGACACTGCATTAAGAGAATAGAAAAAAGTAGTGTGGCTAGTTAAAACTGAATTTGACTGTCACCCGGTGCGCAGTTTGTGGAAAATTATTTTTCAAAAATACTATATTCAATTTAAAAATGTATGTTGCCTTGTTTCATTAATTATGAGTATATCTGGATTGAATTCACAAGCTGAAAGGACATTTAGCACTGTCACAAATATTTTATCAGAGTTTTTGCATATATTTAGCGAGTTCTCTCGCTAAATATATGCAAAAGCGTAGAAAATGTCTAACTACAACATCTGATTAAGAAGTTCAGAAAAGTTTAGTAGACTTTGATCAAATAATTGAAACAAGCGATACAGATGACACAGATAATGATACTGATAGCAAAGATGATATTTTAACTGACACTCTTCGTGAAATGATTAACTGATAGAAAGTATATATTGTATAATATTGTATATAAAAATAAATATAAATATATATATATAAATATAAATATATTTATATAAATATAAATATAAATATAAATATAAATATATATATATATATATATATATAAATATATATATATATATATATAAATGTATATATATATATAAATATATATATATATATATATATATATATATATATATATATATATATATATATATATATATATATATATATATATATATATATATATATATATATATATAAGTTTATATAGATAATAAAATTAAAGTTTATGCTTGAGTAGAACTTAACTGTCAATTTTATTTTAAAATATTATTAAATATTGTTCAATATTTTAATTTTACTTTTTCTTGAAAAAATAAAGAGCTCATTTTTATCGCAATGTTTTTTGCCATTCGGTCCTATACTATTTTTTTTTTCTTTTAATAAAAATTGTAGACGAATTCTAAGGCTGCATCAAATATTTGCAGAATACATACGTTTTGAACATACAAAACTTGCTGTTAACAAATATAAATCACTGGTAAAGTAAATAAATAAAATGTTAAGTTTTTAATTTTTTACTCCCTAACTTTTTAAAAATAAAAAATTGTTTTTTAGTAGCAAAGCAGAAATTAAAAACTAAGATATAATAATAAAAAAAAAATCATATTTTAAATAATAAATTAATTTTTTAATGCATATATTAATGTTGAGAATAAAAAAAGTTTGTTAAACATTTAAAAAAACTTTATATTTCATTTAATTATTTTATAATAATTTAAAAAATTTAAAGAAAATAAACATTTAAATATAACATTTCTTTATTGTTTTTTGTTAATTGAGTTATTATTTTTATGGTTGCGTTTTGCGGAAATATATAATATTGCGGTAGTTTTGATGTCTTTAAAAAATAAAAAGAATTTTATGACGTCAAACTCACATTAAGCTAATGCATTAAGCATTATAAGTATATGTGTATATATGTATATATATATATATATATATATATATATATATATATATATATATATATATATATATATATATATATATATGTATATGTATATATATATATATATATATATATATATATATATATATATATATATATATATATATATATATATATATATGTATATGATAATACTGTTATATCTACTTTCAAACCTGTTAAATCAGATGGAACAAGATATTTCTTTTTGTCTACATCGCCAATACGAGCTTTAGGTGCTTTCTCCACAATAACCTTAACCAAATAAGATAATAAAATAAAAATACAACCTAAAAATACACACTCACACATAGGTTTTTTTTTTTATTTTTGATTTAAATAGAATTGAAAATTAAACTTAAAAATCTATAAACTAGATATCATTTTGCTAAATTTAACAACAAACATAATACTTCTAAAACATGGTTTTAGCAAAAAAATTTTAATTGATTTTCAAACTAATTGTTGAAAATACAAATTCTTTAAAGAGTCATATAATTAAATTTTACTTAAACATTTTTTCCTCAAGCCAAAAAAATTTGTTTGATTTAAAAACTAAATAATATTGTTTAAAATTAAACATTTGCATTTTTGGCATCATTAGGTGGTGCAGAAATGGTAAATAAAAAAAAAGAGGAAATATCTAGTTACTCCTGGTATAACAGAACTTGTTGGAATTTATGTAAAAGTAGAAAGACACTAATTTTTGAGAAACAGATATAGAAGATTTTAGGTCCATCAAGTGCAGGACTTTTCAGACAACCTTCTGTGACAACAGATAAACTTGTCAAAGTTCAGTTGAACCCTGGCTTATCTATTTCTGCAATGAAAAAACTTGATGAAAGCCATAAATCAAGTAAAAAAAAAACAAAGGTTGCATTCTTTTCAAAGTTTATTTTGGCTGTACAGCAGCTTGCTGCTTATTATGCTCAATTGCAAACATCACCTCAACAACAATATTCTTACCAATGGGCAGTAAACTTCCAAGTTCTCATTGACATAAAACTTTTTGAAAAAATCAGTATTGAATCAGATGATTTTTAAAAACTTCTCTGCAATCATTGGTATTGACACAAAAAGCAAAATCTGTTGTCCGCCAAGATAAAAAATTCTCAACAATTAAACATATATAAAACCACTACTAATGTCAGCAAAATCACATGCCAACATCAGCAAAATATGGTCTTAAGCTAAAATTGAAAATAAATAATGTCACAGCTTGTGACATTAAAATATTGAATTTTCTTGTTGGTTTAGTCTTGTTTTAGTTCTCATCCATGTATTGTATCATGTATTAGTGTGATTTTGAATCAAGGAACCTCAAAATTTGAGTCAGTTTAAAAAGCCTGGGGTAGCATGAAAAAGGCAAAACATTTTGGCAAAATTGGATGGATTATTAAACACCAAAATATGCTATTCATAAACCCACCATCCTTAGATCTGATGGTATGCACATTCTGGATGTGATACCTTCATAGAAGTTTATCTTCTGTTGAAAATTTTGAACCACTTTTATTGAAACTTAATAAGAAACTTGGCCAAAAAAAGATGAATAGGAGTTCTATACATTACAATTATCCCAAGTGCCACCAAGGTGGAGAATTTGCAGGGAACACCTGCAATATATTACTTAAGAATATAGATCTCCATCAGCAAATGGCTGAAAGCAGAGTATTAAGGTGAGCTAAACAAAGCTTGAAAACCCCCTAAAAAAGAACAGGGTGTGTAATAGTTGCTCCATAACCTTATTAGTTGGTGTATATAATGTTTTAAATTTTTAACGTCATCTTGCAGTGCTTCAGATGTCCTAATATTTTTAAATTTTTTTAGGGAAATAGCAGTACTTCATCCTGCAGGGCATCGAAGGAGTCAGCAAAAAATTCCTAGAGCTATCTGGTTTTTGGTTAACCCTCCAAAGCTAAAGAGACTCAGCTGCCAACAAATTTGGACAATGCAAACCAATTTATAAGTATGAGAAAAGATCCAAATGACAGTCAATACTCTGTGTCATGCAGTATTCAAAGACATGAATGATAGAGAGCATAGCAAGCATATCACAGTGCCAATCATGGTAATTTCACACAAAAGATATGTAAAGTAATTTAGAATGCTCTGTAGCATTAATATAGGGACTACAAAGAAACTTGTGTTGATGCTAAAATGCCAAAACCAAAAAGTCAATAGTTCATCATCAAAATATCACAAACGTATCAAAATCAATAAACAAGATAACCATTGCGAATTTCAGTGTTACCAGGAATAGTAAAGCATTTAATATTGATAAGAAGCAGGTAAAGAAACAAATGCGACTAGAACTACCAAATATAGTTAAAATATGAGACAGATATAAAGCTTCAGTTCTTTTTGCAGCAGCAATTTTCAGTTCAACATTGCAAGTTGTGGGTCTTTTGTCAGTTCAACATTGTAAGATGGGGTACACGAAGGATATAAATAAGAATAAGCTTGGCAGAAAATCACAAAAGTCTGAAAGTGATTACAAACCCAAGCATTCCAGCCAAAACTAGGATGATCCAAAGCAGATCATGAATATCATACAAGAAAACAAGCCATAAAAGATTTTGATTTAAAGCATTCTTTATCAGGTGACAAGCTCCACTTTGCCATCCTGTGATGCTTGCTGTGGTATCAAAACATATTCCTGTAAAAATGATTCACACAGCCACAACTTGAGCGGTTATATAGCATCTGTGGTGGGTAAAAATATATAAAATCATCCAAAAAAAATAATTTCAACACCCTTACGTCTCAGAATTTCTTTATTTTTACACCACTTGCAGTCCATATCAAAAAAATAATAACTGCGAAAATTTTAGTTAAAAATACCAATGGGTTCCAGAGATATCGTCACTTGAAATAATGCTGACTCAGCATTTTAGTGATTATAGTGATAAAGTGACTACAAAGCAACTTTGACATACAGTATCTTCATAATGGCTTGGGGAAGTTTCCTAAAATTTGGTACTCTAATAGATTTTAACTTGAGGAATCCAAAAAAAGCACCCTTAAGACTCGTTTTATCTCAAGAAATGCCTCATTTGTCCAATTTTGTTCAAAATTATTGACTTGTAAATTAGTGATTTTTGGAGGTAAAATAAAGACTGTGGCCCAAAATCCCGAGTAAAAAGTTTAATTGTATATCATTATTTCATCTTAGGTCTACTGAAAAAAATTAGATTCATCAATTGTCTCTTAAATACGTGATCAAAATTTGCATTTAAAAATGGTGTCTTTTTAGAAAAATTTAAATTTTGTAACAAAAGCAATTAAAATATTTTGTAAAACATTTATTTGAATAAAACATCAAATAGTGTTATTTATTGACTAGTTTAGGATATTTATATTCATGGGCCAAGGAAGACGCCCTCCCCTCCCACGGGAGGCCCCCACGCCGCCCCCCATCTCCCTAGATTTTTTAAAATTTTTTTTTTTTACATAAAATGAATAAATAATAGTTGATTGTTAAAATACATTTTAAAAACATATTTTTTCAGTTTAAGTTTGAGAAACAGTTTATTTGCGTTACTTCAAATCGATAAATACTTACCTCTTATTTCAAAGATCTTTTTACGATTTTAAGTCATAAATTTTAAAACCAAAGATATTAAAACGTTTTTAAAACATTTTGACAATCAATATCTTTATGTAGTTTTAGACTAATATAGTCATTGACATAATAAGATGGGAGTGATTTGTGATTTATTTAAAACCCCACCCCTCCTTCTCAGCCTACAATTCAAGAACTTGAAAAAAATAAAAGACATTTTAAATGCAAAATAGGTAAATAAAATAAAAACAAAATTATTTTAAACATAATTAATTTTTTTTTGTAACCAACAGTTTATATTCTTCAAATCTAAATCAGACATGTTGTATGTACGACCTGATATTGTTCGCGGTGTAGAAATTAGGCATATAACTTTAGAATTGAGCACCCAACACTCATCAGTTCTCATTGGCCAAAAGAAGTTTTTACCTGGTCCATGTGGATGCATGAATCTGACTTTTATATCAAGCTCACTTACATCTTCAGCAATCCCTACCCACCAAAATCCATCATAAAAACATGCAATATAATCCATTTTTTTAATATTTAATGAAATATCTATATAATGTTTGCTTTTTGGAATGATATCAAATATTTCAGTGCATGCATCAGTACTTATTTTTTTATAACTTATAGTGTTTGGAGCAATTGGAATAAAATGATGATACATGCTTGTGCCAGGAACTGTTCTTCCACCTAAATATCTTTTTTCTAATTGTGCTCGTGTTTGATCAATTTCTTCTTTTGAAAATAACTTAAAATAAATTCCATTTATCTTGGCTTTACAAAAGGAGTACATTAAATTAACATCTAAAATCTGCCCAGTAGTTATTTGTTTTAGACTTTCTTGACATACAACTCTTTTAACACCAATACCATCACAGGGGGATTTACCATGACTGGTAGCAAAAAATACCCATTCAGCATTTAAATCAAAGTCTTTACTGTGATGACAAAGATTGATAAAATTTTTAAAATTTTTAAATTGTGCTGCACAACCATCGGAAAAGTATTTCACACTTGATACATCAGGTATACATCAACTTAGTTTCTCCGCGCAGCGGCCTTGCTCGGCAAGGTTCGTGTTTCGGAGTTAAAGAGTTGAGAGAGGGTTGTACCACGAATAATGACTAAAAAAAAAAAAAAAAAAAATATTAAAAAAAAAAAAAAAAAAAAAAAAATGAGTATCCTCCTCGACTGTAGTGGCCCCCCTCGGGCCTTGGGGAGGTGAATAATCTAAAAAAAAAAAAAAAAAAAAAAAAAAAAAAGGTAGATTTTCTTTGATATATCTAGTTATATCTTCCTGAGTCTTAATAAATCCTGTGTCATGATCAACATCTTCTGAAAGGTAACAAAAAGATTTATGTTTAGGAAGTTTGTTCTCTATAAAATAAAGTACAATTGTATAAAGTGAGCATTGACTTTTGCTCCAGTGATAACTTTGAACCTCATCCTGAACAACATATTGATAGTTTTCAGCAAAATCTCCTAAAATTAAGCATTCGTTTTGGTTAAGATTTTCTTTACAGTTTTTTAAGTATCTACTTTGTGTTTTTGCAATATATGAATGAGTGGTAAGGTTGTCAATGCTGTCACATAATAAATCATTAAATTCATCTAGTGGCAATGACTGTGAAAGTAGTGTTGTACGATCGGTACTCTGCCATTGCTTAAATACTACATCTTCTTCATACTCATGGTCCATAAACTCCTGCACTAAAAAACTTTTTAACACTTCAATACCAGGGCATTGGTTACATCGATGCAACATACATTCTGCATTTTCAAGAGAGCAAACAATCAATGCCATGAAATCTTTATAACTTTTATTCCACCTAATGGCATCAATGAGAAATTTTGTATTTTGGTGATGTATGCAAACACATACATTGTGAGTACCTGACGCATTAGTTGTAATACACCATTTAGGTTTAAGAGTACAAAATTTTGACAAACTGACTTTGACGTTAGGGTAGTCTTTTTTAAATGCAACATGTAATTCATTAAGATTGAGTAGCAATAATCTTTTTTGAACATGTTGGTTTTTCTTAATACTTACATAATCTTTTTTTCCTGGCATCATTCTTGAAAATTCATCACTTTGATAAAAGTTAATCACTAAATTAACTGTTTCTGGTGAAAGTGGGTTTCCAGTTTTTTTTCCGGGTAATGATAGAATTCCATTCTCATTTTTAACTTTTCTTGCTGTTCGAACAAAATACTCAGACACTTCAAAGTAGCTTGATATCTTTTTACGTGTCCATGATTTTGGTGCGAGTGTTAACATTTGCACCTTATGGCAATAAGAGTCAGTCTCTGAAATTTTATTTTTTATTTCATACATTAAAATGTCTAGATCATGGTCATTGTTAATGTTGTTGTTTAAAATGGGGCTTTTTATTTCTGTTGTTAAAAAAGTTTCTTTAATATTATATGCTAATGAGACCATTTTTGCAACTCTGTCAATAGTGTTCTCAAACTTTTGTTTTGCTACAGGCAATTTGCTGTGTTTTGAAAGACTTTTTAGTTTGACTGGTGAAATTCCAAGCAATTCTATAGTGGTATCTAACTTAATTTTTTTCTCACTTTTGGATTCCCATTCCTCCTGTGAATTTAAATCTTCATCAGTTTCTATTGCTTTTTTGTAACATTTACTGCAGAATTTCCAACCTGGGGTTACATAAACATTATTTTTTTGCAAATAGTTTGCCATGTCTATGGAAATCTTTATATTACCTAAAAAACAAATTTAGTTTTACGTGGTTAAAATAACTGAAATTATCAAATATTTTATAAATAATAAATTGTTTTCTTTTAATTTCCATATCAATTCTGTTGTAAATAAGGTAAGATTACCTTTTATAGCAATTTTTTTACTTTCCTTGTGTGTTCCAAAAGGATTGCAACACTTTGTAATTTTTCTCTCAAAATATTTTCCATAGAATTGCTCATGATAACAACATATAATTCTTATTGAACTATACTTTTCCTTTAAATTTGCTCGCCGTATTATTTCTTCTTGTTTTTCACAAGGAAGATCTTTAAATTGAACAAAACCTTGTTTTCTTGAAAATCCAATTTTGTGGCAATGAATGTTAAGACTTTTTCCAATGTCACATTTCTCCATATTAATTATTTTTATTATTTATTACCTAACAAAATAATATAAAAACTATAAAATTAAAAGTAATTCTTTAAGAAAATACAAACAAGTAAATACCTTTAAAAAAGACAAAACAAAACTTATATTTGTTTTTTATATAAAAGGAGGTTTTAAGTCACCAATTTGAAATAATGAAATTTTATTTTTTCAAAATTAAAATTAAATTGTATGTTTTTGCATTATTTATTCATTTTATGCAAAAAGAAAAAAAAAAAAATCTAGGGAGATTGGGGGAGGGGCGTAGGGGCCTCCCGTGGGAGAGGAGGGTATCTCCCTTGGCCCATGACTATAAATGTCCTAAACTAGTCAATAAATGACACTATTTGATGTTTTATTCAAATAAATGTTTTTAAAAATATTTTAATTGCTTTTGTTACAAAATTTAAATTATTCTAAAAAGACACCATTTTTAAATGCAAATTTTGATCACGTATTAGAGAGACAATTGATGAATCTAATTTTTTTCAGTAGACCTAAGATGAAATAATGATATACAATTAAACTTTTTACTCGGGATTTTGGGCCACAGTCTTTATTTTACCTCCAAAAATCACTAATTTACAAGTCAATAATTTTGAACAAAATTGGATAAATGAGGCATCTCTTGAGATAATCGAGTCTTAAGAGTGCTATTTTTGGATTTCTCAAGTTAAAATCTATTAGAGTACCAAATTTTAGGAAATTTCCCCAAGCCATTATGAAGATACTGTATGTCAAAGTTGCTTTGTAGTCACTTTATCACTATAATCACTAAAATGCTGAGTCAGCATTATTTCAAGTGACGATATCTCTGGAACCCATTGATATTTTTAACTAAAATTTTCGCAGTTATTTTTTTGATATGGACTGCAAGTGGTGTAAAAATAAACAAATTCTGAGACGTATGGGTGTCATGGTCTGGATGATTTCATATATTTTTACCCTGGTGACTCATCTAGTCCTATACAATTACCTAGCTACTGCAAGAAGTTTGGACTCAGGACCTGCAGCAGACATAAGCAGGACAGGTGGACAATCAATAGAGTTAAGCTAGAGACATCGATTTTCTGTCCCATCAAACAACAGATTTTGATGCTTTGTAACATTTTTTATTTGCTATCAATATCTTTAAGAATTTACTGTTTTTTGTTTATATTATAACCAAAAACAGTAAATTATTTATTGTCCTATTTTCAAAAAACAACTTGCACAATGTTTTTTGAAAATAGGAAATGCAGTGAATAGGTTTCTCCAGCTAATCAGGTTTCATTCATCATTGAAGCCAATATCATAGTAGCAATACATACAATTATATTAGTGTGTAGTTTTTTTTAACTTTAATGACTATTAATAAAATTTCATTAAAAACACAATTGTTGAACGAAAGTCTTGTTAATAAAATGAGTTATACAAATTATTTTGAAAGATTTAAAGTTATCATAAAAAGTGTAGAACTTTAAATAAAAAAATTAATATATATAATATATAAAATAATATATTACAAATAAACTTTATTTGGTTTACACAATATATAAATTTAACTTTATATAATTCATTAAAATATATAATTTACTAGTTAAACTTATTCTATATAATAAATTTTTTTAACTTTTCTAACTTTTTTAGTCAACTTTTTTAGCGCGTATTTGAAATTCATTATTACTGGGACTTACATGGAAACATATGTTAACTTGAATGTTCTCAAAATATCTGACAAACTGCTACAAAATATTATAAGCATGGTCAGGAATAGCATCCGATCACACACCATTCCCGACCAAACCTGCAAACTGAAGCCCTCACAGCTTAATTTTTCTGTATGACATCACTGTGCTTACCCAAGTATGCAATTATTAAACATAACAACTAAAATTATCAATAAAAAATCAGCAGTATCCAAACTGGCACAATGAAAATATCCTGCTACTGGTAACATGTAACTCAGTTACAGTTACCTGCTTTATATCCTGCTGCCTTGTAGGATATGCTTTTTGAGGCAAAGGCTAGAAGAAGCCAACCCTGACTTAATACAGCCCCTGCCTCAGGGCTCTTGGTTGAGTAAAGGCTAGAGATAGTGTCTCGATAAAAATACTCATTTTGGGCAGATGTTAAATGCATCTGGCTACTGTCTTATAGAAGGCCTCCTAGGCAAAGACTTAAGGGGTAAACAGATTCTACCTGTTGACCAGCCTCACACCCCTTCTTGATCTATTATGCTGGTGCAGATGTATTTATAATACATTGTTTCCAGTTTAGGATGTTGAATGCTGGATCTTCTTGACTCAATGCATGGTTTTTTTTGTGTCTCTGTTTTTATGACTAGGCGATTCATTCTATTATCTCCAAATGAGGGTACAGCTCTAAAACTCAGTTTTATGGTTCTGAGGCTGGCTGGTAGTCAGGTTTCCCAAACTATGTGATAGCTCTCAGAGAGGCTGATTCCATCAACAGCTGTAAAATATCAGAGTACTAACAGTGCCATGTTAGGCATGGGTGGTGTCCCTGTTCATACTTTTGGTGTGCAAGTTTTTTTTTTCCTTTGCATATCGCTTGTTTTGATTTTGTAACTTCAGTGCATGATCATTCATGAAATTCATTTAAACGATCAATGATACATAGTCCAATCCTGTAACAGAAATCTTTACTAATATCTAAAATATTATTAAAAAAAAAACTAAACTGCTGAAACTTATTTTTTCCAAGGAATTAAAGTTTATTTATCTAATAACTAAAATTTGCAATTTTTCTGTTCTGTGCGTGACTCCGCTTCAAACTTAATTTATTCTTTGGTAACACTACTAATGTATACTATTCTTTGCTTACAAAATATTTTATATAGATTAGAATTAAATGAGAGTAAATTAGAGATCTCCAGTTTTATTTTTATGAAAATAATAGACAAAACATATATGAAATTCTGTGCATGATTTTTTGAAAATGCCCAATAAGAAAGCACCAGTATTTGCTTAGTTTTGATTTATAGTCAGATAGTCAGAAATGATTTCCAATTATTTTTATTTGTCTGATTTACTAGACTATTCAAAAGACAAGACAGCTCATCATATATTTTATATATTTTTATAAATTTTTTATGGACATTACCTCTAAAATAGAAGTTATGATATTGGAAATTTTTTCCAAAATTAAAACCTCAAAAGTTTAATCTAATAAAACCAAAAAAATATGTTTGAATAGATTTATTTAAAAAATATAGAGCCTTAGAAGTTATAGAAACAATAGTTTTTTTCTAAACTAAATATATCAAAGTCAAAAATACAGCCGAGGTACATCATCCTAATGAGTTTAATAGAATAACTTTAAATAGAGTGTACTTTTGCTTTAGAGTAGATATAAAAGAGTGAAAGCATTTATTATTGGCTTTTAATAAATTAATTAAAAAAAAAACTCACAGGAACTCTGTCAGGATATTTTCTCCTGATTTTTTCACCTTCAGATCGCCGTTTTTCGAAAGGATGCTCTTCTTTGTATTCCCATTTCATGATACCAGTAAAGTATAAAAAAAAATTGTATCTAAAGTATAAAAAAATTGTATCTAAGTAAATTGTTGTGTAAATGAAGAACTAAGATCAGTTACGTAGTTTGTATTTACATTTAACTCGCTTTTTTATAATTCTATTATCAGAGCCAAAATGCCGTTAAAAAAAAAAACACTTTCGCGTCTTTTCTCTAAAACCACGTGATCGCGAAACAAGAATGAGGATATACTCTGAATATGACAGTCGTAACGAGATCGATTTTTGTTACAAAGATTATAAATAATAAGAACACAATAAAGGATATTACAATGAAAAGAATTGTTATTTGATAAAAGGTTCTGATTATAAAGAACGCATTAATGTAAAAAGTTGTTTTGCTACTGGTGATATAACAATTCAGTAGAATCCCTTCAATTAACCTTTGAGGAAAATAAATGCATTGTCCGACGCAATAAATGTTCCAACTCATCGCAAATTCTCACTATGAAGGGCGTTTTAAAAATTTCTATTGTATACAGAAAAATTAGAGAAATTACTATAAATATTTTAAGAAAAGAACTTTCCAAAAAAAAAAATTAAATACCAACAAAAGCGTTTGGGAGGGCGGGTGGGGGTGGGTGAAGATTCAATCTAAAAGTACGTACTTTAATTTTGTAATTTACCACAATTAACCAACTAATCATTAGAAAAGTAAGAATTCTGACGAAATATCCTAGTTTGTCAACATAAAAAGATGTATGGTATAGGAAGTAGAGGGTATAGTTTCCCTCTATGCACACACATGCATGGGTGCCCGCAGGATTTTTTTATGTTCCAGATAGAACACTTTCACACGTTATGCAAACTCCAAACTTAAGTATAAATATACTTATTCCTTCAATTGGAATAAGTATATTTATACTTATTCCAATTGAAGGGGCCTTGCAAAAAAATGGAGATGACGGAAATCTGGGAACAAAAAAGCCTTAAAACGCTTGCCCCCCCCCAGCCCAAACGTCAATTTTACTATGTAAAACTAAATTTATATTTATCAACAGATTTTAAATTTCGTAGAAAATATGGTGAATAACAAAAGTTATGACCATGCAAATTTTTCGACTTTCCCCCTACCCCCAAAAAAGAAGCGTTTTTTAAGGGCTTTTTTGTTCTCAGGCCTCTGCCAACCAATTTTTTGCAAGACTTCCTCATTTGGCATAGGTATAAAGATACTTAAGTTTGGAGTTTGCACAATGTGTGAAATTGTCCAATCTAGAACATCGAAAAATCCTGCGGGTAATCATGCACACTAGGGTGTCCCAAAAAATGATGAAAATTTGAAAATCAAGAGACTATAACCTCCAAGCTATGTGATTTAGTCTGTGAAGATAAAACATATAAAAATTTTGATCCAAAGTTAGCAACTTTGCTAGATAAAAAATTATAGATTCTAGGAGATTTATAATTTTTTTACGGTTTTACGCGCATATTACTAAGACAACTTTCCTTCAATAAATATAAAAACCCTTAAAATTTTATTTCACAAAATAATCGTTACAGTGAGAAAAAATGAATCAAAATGTTAAAAAATTTTTTATTAAATTAAATGCATAGGAAACCAGTTAAAAAGTAAAGGTTTTGTGAGTTAATTTTCTGGTATTGTGGCTTGTAACTTTTTTTTATGACCTTTTGCAACTAGCAATAAACTTTGCCTTTGATCATCATTTGTAGAGGCATTCACAAAGTCTTGTATAAGCTTGATGTTTCGTTCTGTGCAGTCTTTAGTAGTAAAGAGATATCTAACAAATAAGCATAATTTACAAAAACTTTCTTTATTATCCCAAGTTTTTACTCCATCGTAATCCCATTGTTCAACTTCGCTTTTTGAAATTCCAATAGTTTTAAAAAGATAACAAGACTCTGGACCAACCAGAAGAGATAGTGTTGTTTCGGAATTAAGAACTGGAATAATTTGACGATACGCAATGTGGAATGTAGGCATAGGAAGTTTAAGTAAGTTATTAATCATTTTAACTAATTCACTATCTTCAACGTCACGATCTTCAATTGCTAACACAACAAGCTGAGGAGTTAAGTACCAAGAGTATTGTTTTATACTCTTTGTTAAAAACTGTCCAACTGATTATCGTATAGCTTTGGTATTCTAAGACTTGCGCTGAAAGCATCAAGGTCATTCTTGGGTGCTTTTGAAGACTGAGAGTTTTTTTAAAAACCATGATGCATAAAGAATGGCGGTAAAAAATCTTCCCTTCTGTACCTTTTCTTCCTTTTCTGTCATTATTTTAACAGTACTTTATGTAATTTCTAATATAAGGAGGTAAAATCCGTCTGCCATAAAACGTGCCTCATGACAAGCGCCAGGTTAATGGAATCTAAAATTAGTTACATTTCCACCAAGATAAAAATCAACAAGCTGGGAAAGTTTTCTATAATCACCTCTTACAAAAGTATTTTTGAGCAGAGCTTTTGAACAGAAAGTAAAGGCATCTTTTGCATGAGTGTACAACACTGAATCAACTTCTTGGTTATCCCAACTCATTTTTACAATATTATTTAGTGCTCACTTTGGTTATTATTTAGTGCTCACATTTTTACAATATTATTTAGTGCTCACACAAACAGAAGTTCGTTCCACTTTTTTTTTAACTTTAAATATAATGCTCTATGGGGACCTTTTGTCTTTTCTGTGAGTTATTCCATGATGTGAAACATATGCATCTCATACATGTGATGCCTGCATTACAATCATATTAAAGGGAAGTTAAGTTTTACGCTCAGCAATTGAATTGCTCAAGCATATTTCTCCGTGTTACTACTGGTTGTATCGCAGCAGCAAGCAAACAGTTGATTAACACACTTGTAATATTCTAATAATTTTATTAGCTCAATTGCCTGGGATGCTCCAGTACCATTTTTTAATTGGACAATCCCAAACAACATATCGTCACTTACAGCCAATCTGTCATAAACAACGGATATTTAAAGGTCTTCTGAAATTTCTTTTACTAGTTTAGTGTCAAAATAAAGAATTAGTCTTTAACCTTTTAGTAAATCAATTATTTGCTTTCTTCGCAGGCCCACTGTTGACTGAATTATCTGAAACCGTTTTCTGTAAAAAGAAGACCTCGAGATGTTTATTTCTTTAAAATGAACATTAGATTTGGAAAGAATGGCAGACATAATTACGGTCTGAGGTCATATTCCAATATTATATCTTGCTGCCACAATTGATGTTGCTTCAATAAGCTCATCAGGAGTAAGCTCTATGATTATTTTAGTCACTTTCTTTAATCTAAAAGTGTTTAATCAATAAATTTTTTATTTAAATTTGTAGGTGAATTAATATGCCTCTATTATTTACAAAGTTCTTCTGGAAATAAAATAAAAACTTGATTATAAATAAAAATTATTTTTAATAACGAAGTAGTTCACAATTACCTTATTTTTTTTCTTCATAAGTTTTTTTTCAAACTCATCACCTGCTGAAGAGTCAAATTTGCAGTCAGCTGTTTCAAATCCATCTAAATTTCTCTACATATTGATATTGTACTATCTTGGCTTCTTTGAACTCTATGAATCTCTTTTTGTTTTTATTTTTCTATAGTTAGAAATCTGAGTTTCTTCTTTTTATTTCTAGCTCTGTAAGCTTCATCATCTTTTTCCTCAATCAACACTTTCCTTTCCTTCTTTTGGTTTTTAAAGAACTCTAGATCATTTTCAACTACTCTTAGATCATTGTTAGTTGCTCTTATTTTCTGCTCAAAATCCATTTTTGAAATATTAAAAAGATTACTTAATTCGAACTTAAATTCTTCTAGAAAAAGATTCTGTTTTGTTTTATCTCTAAACTCAAGTGATTTTATTTTTTATCATTTTAGTGTATTTTTTAATGAACTTCTTTAATTTGTCCCTAAATAGTTAATAGAAAAAAATTATTTTACCGATAATAATTACAGTTAACAAAAAACGAGTACGAACTGAAAAAGTATTCATTATTTAAAAGGTTACTAGTTACCTTACTTAAGCTCCCTTCTGAATATAATATCCAAAACCTGCTTTGATCCATGCAGAAATAAATTTGGTAACAATAAAATTGATCCCAAAATGATAAACACAAACTCCTTCAAAACACACAAGTTCAAATCCAAGACGTTTTTGTGGACACGCAATGTAAAACTTTTACGGCCTGATTCTGTAGCTTTTTTCAGAGTTTAAAAATAGATAATATCTCAACACATTTCTTACAGAAGGCAGTTGGTTTTTTGGCAATTTGTTCATAGGATAATTAAGAAGGTAAACAGTTCTTCTAGGACTAATAGAGCAGTTGTACTTTCTCTTTGCACCTTCCTTTATTTTCGTTTTTGAACATTCCATTTTTAAAACAAATAAAAATTAATATTGTGAACACTTCTGCGCTAGTTAAAATTATTTAACAAGAAAATTTATAAGATAAAATTATAAATATTCTTAAGCTTATCTAATAAATCTTTCTGTATGACTTTAACAACAACGGAGGATCCCCCCCCCCCCCCCATCAAACGTGTCTCTAGGGTCTCAAAATCTTTCAAATTTTACCGCTAGGTTTTGCTAAAATAAAAAGCTTCTTATATTAGCAAAATGGCACAAAATTTCATTCTCCTCCCCCCCCCCCTCTAATTAAGGGGTATGGGTAGCCTACCCTCGGCACTGGGTTTTACGCTTTGCTTTCAATATTACTGATCTCCGTAAGACTTGTTTTACACTTACTTACTTAGAGGGGTGCCTGAAAAAAACGTCCACCTTAAGTAAGTTTATTTTTATTTGATTCGTCATTATAACAAAAAAAAACAACACTTAACCGGGAATCAAACTCCATTCTCCGCCGTCGAAGTCCAAAATATTAACCTCTCGGCCAAGCGAACACATTCATTCTGTCTAATTTAACTTTATTAAAATTAATATTTGTATATTATTTGAAAAAGTTTTTAAATTGGGATCCTGTGCCGCAAACAAAGGGCTTTGGGGTCGTATAAAGTATCTAAGGTATCTCCTCCTTCTTTGTTTTCTTCAATAAACTTTTTTATTAAAAATAAAAGTTAGGGGGATGGGGTATATGAAAAATGTACGTACTTTTTAAGGGGTGGTTACTTAAAAGTACGCATGGCAACAGGGGGAGGGGTCAAATTTCAAAATTTTTGGCGTACGTACTTTATGGACGACCTATAACCACTAAAAAAATATCAAAATATAGAAACGTTTTCTTATGATTATTAGCAATTGTAAAAGAAAAAAATCAACAAGAATTTTTTTATTCAAAAAAGATTTATTGATTTTGGCTATATATTTACAGGTTGTTGCATATGTTGTGTGCATACTTTTAATTTGAAACAGCTCCTAAATATCATAATATATTTATTAAAAATCTATAAGTCAATAAAGTTTAATTATGAAATTAAATATAGATAAAAAACATGGCTTGAAGACTGTCGAATTAATAGAGAGTTCAAATTGTTTTTTATTTGCCAATATAGATTACTTTTAAGAGGTTAAAAAATTAAGTTTTGTGATCTCATATCGTCAAAGTTTGAAGCAAATGTCAACCTGCTAAACATGATTGTTTGTTTAGATGAGGGTCAGTTTATGCTGAAAGGTATTATCATAATTGTTAAATTAACAATAAGACATAATTTCATAAAGTCACAAAATTCATAACTGTTCTACTCTAGTTAGCACAAACAAATATTTGTGTCCAAATCAAAGAATGGAGCAATTTTGTGGTGTAAATTAACTGGTGCTTTAATTAACCTATACTTTTTGAATATTTCGGTCGCAGGTGATTCATTTTTACAAAAGTTTAAAAAAGTATTATGGATTTAGGTTAAATAACGAGGTATTTACTTTCAAGAAGATGAGATATCTGCCTATTATGTTTGAGCTAACTTCCAAACATGGAACCAACTCCAAACATTTATATGTTTATACTATATCAAATAAGAATGCGTTGCAAAAAATTGTGATGATTAAAGTCTGGGAACAAAAAAGCCCTTAAATTTTGGCGGTAAATGCACCAAAAAATATTCTATATACTATTCTTTAAAAAAGTTTATATTCAGTTATATAATTTATATTAATAAATTTTAAACTTTATACAATGATCTCTTAGTGTTAAAAATTATAACTATATAGAGTTTGAGCCCACCTCAATTAGAGGGGGTTACAAATTTTATAAAGTCAAAACTTTTGAACTCTAACAGATTATTGAGCGCAAAAAAGAAATTTGCGTCCTTAGGTATAAATTGTTCGTGATCGAGCAATAAATACAATTTGTTTTTGACCCTTGATAGTATACTTGATAAACAATAAAGGAGTTGAATGTAAGATTTTTAGTTGTTTAGTATTTGTTTAGCATTTGTTTGCGAGTGAAACATAGCAAAACATTGTACATTTGGAAGTGCTTCACCTCCGATTACTAACTGACGTGAAAGTAATGGTGCAGCTTTGTGAAAGACAACCAATGCGTTAGTAAATACATACTGTAATTGACCTATTTTGTAAATTTTAATCGGTAATATTCTTAGAGAATTACGACCCTATCTAGACCATTACCAATAAATAGGTCAAATGTTGATTATGGTTTAAATAGACTTGAATGGCGTTGAGTAGAAAACGACATTAACTGTGTTAAGTCATTTTTCTCTAAGCACAATTGAAACCTCAAAATTCAGGAGCATTTGTCCACCACTTGTTCTACAATTGTGACTTAAGTGTTATCTGAATAAACTTATGCCATACATGGGTTATAATAAGTTTTATATTTAATAGCAAAGAAAAAGAAATTATTGGTTAACAGGACTTGTGTAGCCGCTGCAACTTACTGAGCCGTTTGAGCTTGTCGAATAGAGGAGAGTGGGGAGAAGTGGAACACATTACATTTCAAAATTAGGGCTTCTAGCGCACGCAGGGAAACAAAGCTATTTCTGCTAAATAGAGGGGAAGAAATTTAATTGTTTACATTAAATAACAGTATTTAGGCACTCCTAATTAGAAATTTCAGGCTGTCCCACTTCTCCCACGTCCCACTTCTCCCCACTCTTCCCTACCATTAATGCTATGAGGTTTGTATTGGCAAACTAAAAGCAATATTTACCACTAAATTTAGTTGTATACCGCGGTTGCAAAATGGATTTTGAGTTGAGTTATTTAGTTTTGTAACTATACCGTTTTTATTGTGTACAGCTACGGCTCCTCCTCTGCTTTTCTATCTGCTCATGGTAGTTAAAGTCCTTTTACAAAGGATTGTAAAAGGATACATAAACGTAAATTGTCTGCTGTATCTTTAGCTAAAATATTTTTTGCTGCGGTAGAAGACAATTCGCTAAGGATGAATCAAAACCAGCGAAAAACTGTTAAAAAAACGCTCACAACTTTTAAATAAAATGCTCGTGTTTTAATAACATTAAAATATAATAATTTCTTAATTAAGAAGTTAAAAGATTTATCTTGCATCAACTTTTCTTTAGCTATGTAATTTTTTAAAATTATATGACTAAAAAAACAAAATATTTACTAACTTCAATAAAATTTTTGAAGAGACCTGAAAAATTTAAATATGTAGTAGATATCTGAAACGAGAATTTTTAAAAGAGAATTTTTTTTTGCGCCTTTTTTGAACAGGTTTGACGAATTTTTGCAGTAAAAGCGGGTAGAATGAAATAAATAATAGAATGAAATAAATAATAGAATGAAAAAAATAATAGAATGAAATAAATAATAGAATGAAATAAATAATAGAATGAAATAGTTATGAAAATGTTAATTTCAAAATAAGTAACTTTTTTCTATGAATGGACAAATTTTATATAAACTTCTTGGTTATATATCAGTTTAACTATATCTCATATGTAAAGTAGGATCTGGATCGGGAGTGGTAAGTGTTCCACCTACATAGTGAATAGAACACACACAAACACTATCACATGAATTTCATTTTTTCTTATTTTTTCCTTCCCATTTTAATAAAACTTTTCAATTTTTTTTTTATCTAGAATTTCTTATAGAACTAAGAAAGAGCGGAACGTGGAAAGTTTTATTAAAATGAAAAAGAAAAAATAAGAAAAAATGAAATCCATCTGATAGTGTTTGTGTCCATCCTACTTTACATATGAGATAAAGTTTAACTGATAAAAAACATTACATTGTTGTTTTTACTACTTTAAAATTTTATAATGGCTATTTGAACAACCTATAGCTGCACAGTTACCTATGCCCATCGTGTTGGATTTAATAACAGATAAATACTAAGTTTTTACAAATATTTGAAAAGCTTTTTTTGTCAAATAATCAGATTTTTACCACTACAATTCAGTCCCCACCGCGCAAACCGGTAGAATTCTAAGTTAGAAAGGGTATTAAATAAAGGGTCGTCCATAAATTACGTCACGGTTTAAGGAGGGGTAGTGTTTTTGCAACGACTCTTAGGAAACTTATTACTAAAGATTTACGATGTTATGACATCGTTTTTGATGTAATTTACGATGTTGCGTGACGTAATTTTTGGACGACCCCCAAACATGTACATATACATGTCTATACGTTTACTGTATTAGATATAAAATGACCTGTTTTTAAAACAAATACCTCTTTTAATTGATTATGATATAAACAATATGTTGGCATTATATTGCAGTTCATATATAGTCATTACTGTAAATAAATGTTGGCTATATATATATATATATATATATTATATATATATATATATATATATATATATATATATATATATATATATATATATATTTATATATATATATGTATATATATATATTTATATCAAAATGTGGACATTCTATATTGGTGCAATACTGTTAACAATACGTAGCTAATATTAGGATAAAAATTGCATCAATTTTGCATGCTACTAGGGTTATCTTTGAACACACATTGATCTTTTAAAATTTGAGCTTACATATCACAATATTGATAATATCAGCTTCTTTATATCAACATTGATCAGCAACCTTTTTCAAACTACAGCATGACCTTCTCTTGTTAGCCCAAATTGTGCTATTAATTATTTTACCAGAAAAATGTATTGTTGTAAGTCACTAAAATCTATTTACTTTAAACAACTAGTCAAATGGTTTATTGGTTATTTGATTAAAATCCTAATCTTTAAACACCTCCCTTTTTTTTCTCAGGATTGATCTTTTTTTGCAAGGTTTGCTTTTATCACATAGTTTTTATCTCTGTTTTTTTGTTTAATATGTTTTGGTAAACTTTTTAAATTTCATTTTTGTTCAACCAATCCACATGCAACAAAACCTAAGGTTAAGTTTGCTCAAATTGTTATAGAGTTTTTCACTACATGTGAAAGATTTGGAGATACCTCGATTACCAAAAAATCATCAATCGTCAACTAACTCTAAAACATGCAACCATGGTTGCCAAAAATGTTTTGTATTAAGATGCTTCAAATCATTTCTTTTAATGCATTGTAGAAGATTGTAAACTGAAAAATACATCGACTAAATTAACATTTTAAAATCATAACGTGTTTCTTATATTTGCAATCTTATTCGAGAAAATACCTTACATCAGACAAAATTCCACAAGACGTTTAATAAATTTTAACGATGTTAAAATTAAAGATAGTTATTTAAGATCAAATATCTTATAAAATAATGTTTTAAAATCTGAAATCAATTAGTTAGCTGCTTGTCCAAGTATATGTAAGTTTTAAACAAAATTTTTGAAAAGTCGGTTTAACAAAAATACTATTTTGCAATAACTCAAATAATCAAAACACATTGAGTTTGGTAAGAAAGCTTGTTAATAATTTATTGATTAGAATTTTATGTATCTATTAACGCTCTAATAAATATGCCACGTTTGCATAAACTCAGGAAGTTTTAATTTGGTTACGTCATCTATAAGTAATTTTATTGGATGATAAAAAATGCTTTAAACAAATTATAAAGGTGCGTTTGTTTTATAAAAAAGAAAATATGTTATATAAGTGTAATCAGAAAATTAAAGAATGTTGAATCTTTAATAAAACAAATATTTTAGCAGCCTAAAAAATAATTTTGAATAACAAAAACTATATAAATGTCCCCCGTAAATTTTTCAAATTAAAACTTCTTTTTACATTCTAGTTACACGTCATAAATAACATCGTCGTACAATGGGTTTCAAACTTTATACACGTCTTTTAAAACAACGTTGCCATTACGTAGTTTTTTAAAGTGCACCTTGTATAAAAGACCTTGAAATCATAATGGAATACAAAGAATTCTGTCTAAAGCTTAAACTTAAAAAGCAACTAAAAAGAAACTATGGGTTTATGGCTATCAAAGTTAGCATCAGCTTTAAATGATTTTGGTAATAGAAGAGCTCGCATTCTTTTACTTGGTTTAGATGCAGCTGGAAAAACAACGATACTTTATAAGTTAAAGCTCAACGAAAACGTTTCAACCATTCCCACAATAGGGTTTAATGTGGAAGAGGTAACTCCAGTAAAAAACGTTACTTTTACCATGTGGGATGTTGGAGGTCAGGAAAAAATTCGGCCATTATGGAGACACTATTATCAAGTAAGATTACAAATTATAAACTAATTTTGTTTAAAGGGATTGGTCAATATAGATTAAATGATAGAAAAATAATTGCTAACTTTTCGATTTTATGGTGTTTCCAGTCAATAAGTTCGTTAACAATCAATAAGAATATAAGATAATAACAGCCGTAGTGTAGTTGTTAAAGTTTTAGCTTCAGACCTGGAGGTCTGTAGTTCAAAGCTGGAACTGGCCATTTATGTATTATTGGTAAGAATGGAGGTGTGAACTTCCTAATTTAATGGTATTCCGCGGTGCTCTATGATAAGATTGTTAGGACTTCTTGGAGCACCTTGATAGCTAATAATATAAAAACAAAAACTTATTTATACTTATTTATTTCAGGGTTCGGAAGGACTAGTCTTTGTTGTTGATGCAAGTGATGTTTTAAGAATTCAGGAAGCTCGTGAAGAGTTATTTTCTGTGTTAAAAGATGAAGGCATTGGTAATGGAATTCCTGCAGTGGTAAATGTTTTTTTTAATAACATTTACATACATTTTTTCGAGACTGTACAGTTACATATATCAAAATTAATGTGTTAGATTCTCGCAAACAAACAAGATCTTCCAAATGCGTTAAAATCGTGGGAACTAATTGATAAAATGAGATTAAAAGAACTAAGTGGTAATCCTTGGCACGTTCAAGAAATGTGCGCTTTAACAGGGGATGGCTTGTATGAAGGTATTCAAAAACTTGCAGATATGGTAAAAGCATATCAAAGAGAAAATAAAGTTAGATGGTGACTGCATGTAATTAGTCTACATCAATGTTATTTCTGTAACAATGACAACAAATAAAAAAATATTTTGTTAATAAACTTTTTTAAAAATATTTTTAATTTGTAAATTTATTAACTTATTTAAATGTGTATATAAAATCTTATTTTTCTATTTGCTATAAGAAAATTTACCAAAATTACGTTTTATATAGTTCAAAGCGACATAAGTTTTATTCAAAAATATTTGGGTGCACAAACATAAGGAAAGATGAAGCATGATTGCGAATACTTTGAAAACCCTAAATTTTTGCAAAACTATCATTCATGAAGGAAAATTATTTTGTCCGTATGTTTCTTTTATAATAGAACTTCGTTGCTTGCACAAGTTTAGTTAAAAACTTAACTTGTCTGTCAGCGCATATTTAAAAGATGCCCTAAAAAAACTGAAATAACAGATAAAAACACTTATCGCATTTAAGTTATTGAAACAATATATTAAATTAAATGCGCTTCCTTTTTCTTAGAGTCATAGCCAATATTATCAACTATAACTTTTAAAAAACGCTGAGTTATCGCTAGAAACCTTAACCCAGTGAAAGTATGAAAAAGATGAGAATGTAATGTAATATTGAATATTAAAAATCTCAATCTTTTTTTTTTTTTTACTATTTTTATCATCAAGTATTTTGTTTGAATAATCTAAAAATGTAAAATTACTTTTTTACAAACTTAAAAAATCTGACGCGTTTAGAAAAGCGTTTGCACTGATTTTAGGCACACAAAGCGCGCATAAATTGATATTTTTAATGTCGAAATTTAGTTTTTTAGACAATTGAAACACTTGTTAATATATATTACGTTTATTTACAGAAGCCATTCAACTTTTGTCTACTTTTTGCCATTTTAAGTTGTTTTGTTGAAATCATTTTGTTTGGCTAGCGTTTAATCAAACAAAAAATTACTCATATTTCTTGTAACCCACAAGTATCTTGTAATGCTTGATGGTATTTTATCAACTTATTCAAAAAATTAAACTCATTGAATTAATATTGCAAAGTATAACTCATTGAATTAATATTAACGCACTAAGTTGTTATAAATCTTATAAAAGAAAACTCAGATAATTTAATCTTTGAGTATTTGAACATCATTGTTTCAATTTACTTTAATTGATCTAAGTCAAATTTAATTCAAATTACTTTAATTGGTCATAAATTTTCTAATTATAATAAATTTTCCAATAAATAATAAATAACTTCTAAAGATATTATTTTCTTGAATTGATAATATACTTTCTAATTCAACTTTTAACGATATTTTTTCCGGCAATCTGTTTATTAGAATATCGGATCATTTGCCACAGTTTTTAATTTATTCATATTTTAAAAAAAGAAATATTAATTCTCTTAAAAGCAATATTCTTCTTCAAACTTCAAAAAAATAAATAGTGAAGAATTCAGAGATGATTTCTTGAAAACAAACTGGGATAAAGTAATTAAAGTTTCTAATCGTAATACAAATAAATCATATGAAGATTTCTTCACTAGTTTTAACTCTCTTAGAGACAAACACGCACCTGAATAAACTAAGTAATCATGGGTCAACTCGGAACCTTAGACCATGGATTACTTCAGCAATTTTATTCTCGATTAAAAAATGAAACACTATATTTCAGAAGTTCCTTAAAACAAAAATTGACATAACAAACTAATTCTTGAAAAAACTTACAAAACCTATAGAAATTTACTTGTAACACTTATTCGACGAAGCAAAAAGAACCACTTTTCTAACTAATTTACTACTAATAGAAATAGTTTGAGAGCTACGTGGTAGGGTATTAGAACTCTTTTGAATATACGTTCGGATGATATCTCATACCCATCTTGTATATCTTCCAACAACACCATTATACATGATCCAGTTAAAATCTTAGAAATTTTTACTCCTTTTTTATTTCAATCCCTGAAGAACTGCAAAAAAATATTCATTCGTTCTATACTGACTTCCATAAGTATTTAAAAACATCAAACTTTGACTCTCTTATTAAAATATACAGAAAAAAATAAAATAATATCAGTTATTCATTCTCTAAATGATGGCAAGCTTCTGGTCTAAACAGCGTTCCAACCTTTATTCTAAAACTTCTTGCTAATGATATTTCTTCAGTACTTTCTAAACTATTTAATCTCTCATCTGCTACTGATATATTCCCTAACATTTTAAGAACTGCATTTGTTAGACCAATCCATAAAAGGACTCAAAACTTGACTGCAATAACTATAGACCAATATCATTATTATTAAATATCAGCAAAATACTTGAAAAATTAATGTAATCTCGTATCTACCACTTTTTTGATAACTCTAAATGTCTCTACGGCCGAATTTTATTTAAAACGCTCAACTTCTTGTGCACTTATTAACATTACTGAAATGATTCGTGGTTCCACTAATAGTGTTTTTTTTTGCTTGTGACGGTCAACTGTATCAAATGCTCCAAAAAGCATTTGATACAGTTGACCACAAGATTTTAACTAAAAAATTGTATCACTATGGTATACAGGATATCGTTAATGATTGGTTTTCATTCTTTATTAAAAATAGTATTGAGTTAGTCTCGATAAATGGGTTTCAATGCTCTATAAATAATTTTAAAGTTAATTCAGTTCTCCATCATTTGTGTCATTGATTAAATAGTCACCATATTTTTCTAAATATCATATTTCTAAATATCATTCTCCAAAAAAAAAAAGATTGATAATAATAATTTGAAAATTAGAACTAAAAACAAAACAAAAGGTAAAAGACTTTTCCCATCTAAATATATAAAATACGTTGGGGTATTACTTGACAAAAACCTATCATGGTACTATCAACTAATTCAATTAAATAAAAAACTCTCACGTGCCAATAGTATGTTGTCATAAATACGACATTATGTTTCCTAACATACTCTAATATCAATTTACTGTTCCTTGTTATCCTCCTATCTAAGTTATTGTCGCACATTTTGTGGTCAAAATAGTAGATTTCTATAAAATCGTATAAACAGTTTTCAACGCACTTCAATAAGACTTATGACATATTTTCCTTTACGATCTAATATCCAAAAAAGGTTTTCTGAATTAAAAATTCTAAAATATCAAGACCTTGTAAAGCTTTATAATTATCTCTTAGTGTTTGATTTTCTTCAAAATAAACTACCAATTTAATTTAATATTTTTTTAATTAAGACAAGTGACACATAAACATTACACTCGAAATACTGAAAGTTTTAATTTGCACTCTTCCTTTTTTCAACACTACGAAATATGGCAAGTTCTCTATAAAACATCTATGTATTTCTCACTAAAACCAAAAATACCATTTGTAAAAAAATTTTAAAGAAATTTTTTTACAAATGGTATTTTAGCAGATTTTAAATAAATGCCCTTTTATTACAAACATTCTTCTTTTCAATCGAAACCAAATTAAGAAATTTCATTTGAGCATGTATCTAGTGAATATTAATTTTATCTTTTGTTATTATTGCTTTTTTTAAATTACTGTAATTATAAAACTATTATTTCTTTTGTTTTATATTATCTTTTTTTTAATTTTATAACTATTATTTTTATTATCATTAACTTATCTTTGTTTTAGAAGCCTTAATAATATTATTTATAATGATTGTGATAGTGATTCCATTGTAGTATTATAATTATAATGTATTATAGTTATAATGTATATAATGTATTTGCTTTTTTTTTTAGGTGTCACTCCATTGACTAGTTTTTAATTATATGAGTGACACCTAAACGTATTTATGTGATTTTTTAATATATTATTGTAAATTGTTCATACTTATGGTTATATAAATGGAAATTATCATAATACATGATACATAAATGATTGATCTTAAAGTTTTATCGTATACAGGGATGGTTGCTCTTTACAATACACTTAGAGTGAATGATGTCCAAAAATAAATAAAAAGTTTGGTACTTTTTTAAACGCAGGTACTTAAATGATACGTAGCAAAACGGAAAAGTATGTTTTTTTAAAATTTACAAAGTAAACTATAAAAAACATACTTTGAATAAACATTTAAAAATCTGTTTTTTATATTTTACAGCGTAAGATAAAAACTTACTATTTAAACTAAGTTAAATACATTATTTTTCTGCTTTGTTTTTGTGGATTTTTTGGCATCACAGCTTATCTTTTATTTAATACAAGCTCTAAGTGTGTTTTTCTTCTTTTGGCGGCAATACATCCTCTACATGACTTCTTTCCTCAACAAGGCTCGTTGATTGTCTGCAATTCTACTTTGCTCCTTAATTATTTGCATTTCTATTTGTAAATAATTAAACCATTTTTTCCTATTGGGAAAACGCAATAATTCTAAATGAAAACATTCAATGACTGAGTCTTCGCATCCAAATGAAAATCTGTAAAAGATATGTACAAATATAAATGGATTGAATGTTTGTATGGCTTTTGATTTTTTGTAAAAAAAAATGCTTAAATAATTGTTTGAAATTTAATGAGTAAAAATGACTTAAAACTTTATAGTTGCACCTGTTCCCAGTGATTCTATAAGATTAGTTTTATAATATTTATTAATATTTAACAACTGATAATAAAAACTGTATAGTTAAATAGTAAAAACTGATAATAAAATTATTTAACGAGTAGGACATTAAAAATGCCAAACTTACCTCTTAACATCTTGATCTGTTTTGCCAATATCCTTCTCAATATATTAGGATCTTAATGCCATTTTCTCAATATATTAGGATCTTAATGCCATTTTCTCAATATATTAGGATCTTAATGCCATTTTCTCAATATATTAGGATCTTAATGCCATTTTCTCAATATATTAGGATCTTAATGCCATTTTCTCAATATATTAGGATCTTAATGCCATTTTCTCAATATATTAGGATCTTAATGCCATTTTCTCAATATATTAGGATCTTAATGCCATTTTCTCAATATATTAGGATCTTAATGCCATTTTCTCAATATATTAGGATCTTAATGCCATTTTCTCAATATATTAGGATCTTAATGCCATTTTCTCAATATATTAGGATCTTAATGCCATTTTCGAACAGCTGCTTAATTTAGTCGACATCTCGACTTTATGTTTCTTTTAATTTAATTTTTTTTTTGATTTAGATGAATATAAATAAATTTAATAACAATTAAAACATTTAGATATTCATTTGAGAACTCCAAGGTTTGGAATTAATCTCTAAAGGAATTACTGTTGCAATATTTAATGGTTGTGCATATAGGACTTTACAAAACATTAATAATTGTCCAAAGTGGATAGTATACTTGATAGTATACTTGATAAACTATAAAGCAGTTGAATGTAAGATTTTTAGTTGTTTAATTATTGTTTAGTATTTGTTTGCGAGTTATATTTAAACAAAGCGAAATATTGTACTTTTGGGAGTACAGTGGTTAGAGTTCTGGCTCAGAACCCAGAGACCCGGGGTTCGATGCCTGCTCCAGCCTAATAAGCGACATTGGTAAGGAAGGAGGCGAGAACTTCAAGTTAAATGCTCTCCCACGGTGCTCCGTGATAAGACTGTAAGGACTTCTGGGAGCAGCTAAATAACATTAAAAAAAAAAAATACACTCTAAAAAAACTAACGCCAATATAACGGATAACTTTGAAATAAATCAAGGCTCTCTGTTATATTTTTTGTTTGTGTTATATTTTTCGTACGATTGATCAATTCCTTTCAAATAATGAACTCTATTCGTCATATTTATCACTCATATTCATCTGTTATATTTATCCGTTATATTATTTCGTTCTTAGGCTCTTCATGTTCCAAATGTAAAAAACTTAAGTTTTTAAATGTAAATGTAAAAAACTGTAAATGTAAAAATGTAAATGTAAAAAACTTAAGTAATAAATTACAAACATAAAAAAACTAAATTGCCATGGATTACTAAGGGTTTTCTAAAATCTATCATTGTCTTTTGAAGAATTTGAAAGTGCTTTTAAATTGTTAAAGACAAATAAAGCAGTTGGTTCTGATGATGTCAATGGAAACATTATTATAAGCTATCTTTGATGTTTTAAAAGATAAATTTTTCCAAATTTAAAAATAAATTAATAAGTTTAAATTCCAAATTTTTAAATGCTTTATCAATCAGGGAGTTTTTCCTGTTGATTTAAAAATAGCAAAAATTGTTCCTATATTTAAAAAAGGAGAAAAAACTAACGTAAAACACTATCGCCCAATTTTTATCCTCTCTCTTTTTTTTCTATAATTTTAGAAAGAATTTTGTACAACAGAATATGCAATCAATTTTAGCAAACAAATTGTTATAGAACATGCAATATGGATTCAAAAAAAAAAATTCAACAGAGCATGCTATTATTCAGCTACAAGAAGTATATCAGATTCATTTAACAATTCTAAATTCACATTAGGAGTATTTATTGATTTAACGAAAACGTTTGATACAATTGATCATAAAATTCTTGCTAAAACAGTAACCAACTTCTTAGGCGTTTGTATAAATGAAAATCTTACAAGGAAAAATCACACTCAAAACTTACCAAGTAAAATTTCAAAAAGTATAGGAATATTGTACAAAGAAAGAAATGTTTTAAATAAACGTACTTTAGTACAATTATATCACTCATTAATTGATTGTCGCATAAACTATGCAAACATTGCTTGGGGTAGTACAAATAAAAATAAACTTAAACCTCTTTATTGTCAGCAGAAGCATGTAGCACATCTTATGTATTTTAAAGACCATTATACTCATGCCAAACCACTATTATTTGAAATGAAAGTTTTTAATATATATGAAGTTAGTGCTTTTAATATTCTTTGTTTTATGTTTAAATGTAAAACCAATTCATCCAAGATTTCTTTCCATAATTTGTATTCATCAAAAGATAAAAATAACTACATTTTACGCAATGATAATTTTATTAAGCAGCCCATTTTTCAAACAAATCTTTTTAAGTTTTGTTTTGATTATTGAGGACCATTCTTATGGAATAAAATAATTTAAAAAAAATTCTGAGAATTTTATTCATGAAAGAAACTACTTTTCTTTTAAATGAAAGCTTAAAGAACTCATTTTTACAATTGAAGATTTAACCATATGCTTCTGAGATTTTTTAGTGATCTTCCTTTTTACACTCAATTTTAACATGAGTTTATAAAAATTGATAGGTATCATTAACAACTGTAATCTACAAATATAATAGATATAACGCATATAATAATTTAATAGATATAACGCATCTTGTATTTATAACGGAATAATTAAAGTTTTTTACTTTGTTAACTTATTTTTTATCTTGTAAATATCTTATATCTTATATCTTATTGCCTGATTCAAATTATTACGAAGAAGAAATCATTTAGTCGGATGGACCATTGTCTGAATTTAGAAATAAATACATGTTGCATTTGTTGCAACTTCTGGTCTGTTGATACCACAAAAGTTTTCTGTGGAAGTATTTCGCCACTTTCCATGGAAAGGGGGTAATTGACGCAATTGGTGGGAAAGCAAAATATCTCGTACGTCAAAAAATTATGTCAAAGGGAGCTAACACCATTGTTCAATCATCTAAAGATTTTGCTGAACTGGTAACCATGTTAATGCCTAAAACAATAATTTTTCATGTTCAGCAATAAGAGATTGATAAGCTAACCAGCAAATTCAACCTATAAAGTAATGTAAAAGATGTTGAAGGCATAAAAACAATTCATTGTGTCATAGCAAATCAATGCAGCGAAACCATGCTGCGGTAAACAGCTTTGGACGAAATAAAGTGCACCATTTTATTTTCAGATTGCTTACGTCAAATAGATGAAAACGGTCACAGTTCAATTTTGACACTTTCCGTGGGTGATTGGTGTGTCATTAATTACAATGCATCAGAATTTCCTGGACAAGTAAAAGAAGTTATGTTAAATCAAGTTTTAGTATCCACAGTTGAAAAACATTGTTTGGGAATTCATGGGTTTGGCCAACTAAACCTGATGTGGTGCATTACGATAAAAGTCAAGTTCTTAGAAAAATTGATCCCCCGTCACTTGCTGGTTCAAAAACCCGAACATATATGGTGTTTCACTCCACAGACATTTAAATTTTTATTACCATGAACGTCTAAACTCTTCAACTACTCATATTTTGCATGCTTGCATTTGAAATCACTACGCTTTTGCTATTATAGTTGTGAAATGATTGCTTTTATTAATTGTTTTGTACGCGGTCACGCACGTAACGAGACTGGTAACACACGTAACAATGAAAAATTGTTAATTTGATCCGCTATTAAAATCTTTTCCCCAAATCCACTTTATGGTTTTGTTAAGCGGCATCTTTAATAACAAGTTGCACATTTCGGTTTTTCAATATGCAACCAATTCACAGATAAGCCTTGTCAAAATTTACTTGTTAAAATTTTAGATGTGTGCAAATAACGCACGTAACGATTTTTGATTTATAATTTGAGATAAGAAATGTTCAACTTTTTAGAATTAGTTTTTGAATATTTTTTGTTGTACGCTTTAAATAATATTTTGCGATAAATTGCAATTTTCACAAAGCATTATGCTGAAGTATGAACCACCGGTTTATGAGTTTAACTATTATTCAAAAGTAACTCACGTAACGATGGAATCAGTTGGAAGTAAATATATATATTTTTTATTACCCTACCAAGTATTATTGTATAATGTAATACTTTACGTTGATTTAACATTGTTTTACGTTGGCGAAACGTAGTATTTTAAATTGATTCAACGTTGTATTTTACGTTTACACAACGGTATACATTAGTTTAAATATATACACATTGCATATCATATATTAATGCGCATTTATAACTGTATGTATGTTATTATATTATAATAATATTATTTTATTTATCACCCTCTGTAAAATATATTTACAAGGTAAAAATACAAGCTAAGAAAAAAAAGAGATAAAAAAGTATTGTTGGGGAATGTTTTCTTCAAGTTTTTAAAAACTGTTCGCTGTTGTTTTACATTCCAACATTGAACCGCCTGTACCAAAATATGAAGAGTAGCTTTAGGAATTACATTCTCTGAGTCTCTAAGTTTTACTTTTTCTTTAATCAGCATTAAGGTTTTCATATTCAGTTTAAGAATATTACATAATTCTTTTATATCATCTAAAAAAGGAAGTTTAACTGAACAGTAGTTAATTTGGGAAGTAATGGTTTCCAAGGTTACTTTATTGTTTAAAAGACGAATAAATAGATTTATTATGTTTTGGTGGATATAATTTGACATCTTCTTAATTTTAGATGGAGAGTATATATAGTTTTTACTATACTTGGAGATTTTAAAAAGCGATTTAACTGAGTTCCTTCCAAGTGTGTCAAGTCTTTTCATTGTTGACTCTTTATTTTCACAGAGCTCTAGACCGTGGGTTAGTGTTGAAACTGCTTATGATTTATATAATTGGATAATAGACGTTGGATGTGCAAACCGGATTCCAGATTGGATCAGAGTTTGCACCGTTGCCTGGAAATTTGAAACTCTACTGTCAATATTCATTCTATTAAGTGAAGCAAAAATTGTATTTTTTGTATCCCAAGTAAAGCGGAGATGATTAAGTTTCTCATGAGGTATAATTTGATGGTCATCTAGGGATATTGTGCAGTTTGTTACTTGTCTTTTTCCGGAGAGTAAAAGTTCCGTTTTGACCGCATAAAGCTTTATGCGGTTTAAATTGTTGTACATGTTACACGTTGTAAAAATAGTAGCAAACTCTGCGGTCATGGATTCTTTATCTTTTTTACTGTTTATAGAAATAGTTTTAAATTTGAATCCTTTTTTATACATCTAAAAGTATTCCAGAAGTTTTTTGGGCTTGAGTTTTTAAGTTTTTCAATTTTTATGTATTGTTGATTTAATTTAATGTTTTGGGCTGCTTTGACGGCTTTGCGGAAATTCTTCCGAGTAAATAGTTAGCGATTAAAGATAGAGGAAGTAGAGTTTTTTGCAAATCCCGCTTCACTCCATTTTTTGAAATGAAATGAAAGAATTTGTTTACAGTGTGTTAATTCAGGAGTCCACCAGGATTTTGAATGTATAGATCGTTGTTTTAACTTTAGGTGCTCTATAAGAGCTGATGTTGCACTATTAGTTTTATAAATTTGGGTTAGTTTATTTTCGAAATTAACAATAAGGTTAAGACATGTATACATTGATATAGCTATATAATCAATGTAAGAAGAGTTTGGCAACGTAAGATGTTGATATGTGACTGCAGGACCAGAACCTTTAGTTACGTCAACTAATTCAAATTCATTTGAATCAATAAGTTCCGATAAAACTTTAAACAAATTGTTTTTCTTGGGACTATATCTTTCTATTAGATCGTATATTCCGTAAGGAAATGATCGGAAATCTCCAAGTTTAATTATCTCACCAATACCCTTATGTCTATTTATAATATCTTTTAGTATATCTAATTGACTCAAGTATTTTTCCAATGTCGACTGATTGTACTTAAACAAATGTATTTTATCCAAGTTGACAAATCAACATTTGCTTATTATATTTTCTCTTTATCACCCAGCAATAAACTACAGGTAAAATAAATAATAATAAAACAGTCTCAAATTAAATTAAAATCAGCTAAAACGACATGGTTCTTGAAGTTGTTACCATTAGATGCTAATAACCAGCCGGTGTGTTTTCCAAAAATTTTTGGATCAATCTTCTCTGAACATTCACATCCATCAAAATTTTAAACGAGTCTCTCTTTTCTTTCAAATTCACAAACTGAAACGTTTCTTTCAATATTGATACAAAATCAGCTTGCAGGTTTTTGATAGATTGGATGAATTTAATTTTTTGTTATTTATCATGCACAGGACAAACCAAGTGTGTTGCAGGCTTCAAACACTTTATGTGTAAAGAATTTTTTATTCTGTATTGCATTTAATTGATTAATTATCAGTGAATAGCAAGTTTTATTTTTTAACAGCCTGATAAAAAGATTTACTTTCTTTCTTACCAGAGTAGTTGAAATATCCTCTATTTTAAAAACTGTTGTAGGTAATTTTTACTGTACTTCGAGATAGAGAAAAATGATTTTAAGACTGCTTTTCCAACAGCGTCTATTTTGCTAAGAAAACTAATATCAAATTTTCATTGCTCAAGACCATAAATAAGCTTCAGCAAAGTTAAGGTATTGTACAAATACATTTATACAGTACCTTAACTTTGCTGAAGCTTATTTATGGTCTTGAGCTATGAAAATATGATATTAGTTATAAAAAATTTATATATAATTTGTTATATATAATTTACAAATACATTTATGGGTATTGTGGTTTATCCTCCTCCGGCTAATTGCCATATAGAGGCCACATACCCGGGCCAGCGAAGACAAGTTCAGCTCACCAATGAGCATCACCACCAGCATCGCTGACCAAGAGTAAGTGAATTTAGGAAGAACGAAGTAAGTTAGAGTGAAAGTCAGAAGAAGTCGAGTTAGAAAGATAGAATAGAGAAAGCGGACAGATATTGCACGAGGTGTTAGAATGTGCAATTCAAACTATACACATAATTGGCTCAAGCTAATTAATGTACAAATACATTTATACTTATTATAATTAATATCGATAATTAAAGAAAGTGCATCTGATTAAAAAGGCATAACTCATGTTTGTTTTGCTTTTGGCTTGATATCTTAGTATATAAGAAAAAGAAAAATATATTAGTAAAATGTATTTCCATAATCAGCTAAAATAATTCAGTGAAAAATAACTCTTTTAAATTATACAAATATATGTTTGTATATCTGCTTTTTCTCAATGCAAGCAAACGTTGATCCACTGCATAGAATCCAACGTTATTCCAATGTCTATGGAGCAATGTTGATTCGATGTATATAATTTAACGTTAATTCATACATATTGAATTAAAGTTGGGTTTAAAACATTGGATCAACGTTAATCCATATACATTGGATCAACGTTGGGTTTAGGCCGGAAAAACAATCTACTTTTGCATTGTTTTTATATACGTTGGGTCATTGTAATTTACCTAACTATTTTTAACACGTCGTTATTAAGGTTTTCATTAATATAAATATAATAAGACTAACATTGGAGCAACGTTTTATTTGCATCGGAGAAAACATCCGGCGCTTGCGATGTATTTACCCAGCTAGCAAACATACGTTGGCCCAACGTATGTTTGCTAGCTGGGAATCGGCATAGCACACTTACGTTGTTACAACTGCAAGATATTTATTTTCCTCAAAATTTACAATCATACAGTTACAATAATATTTTAATAATAACAATAACAATAATAATAAAAATAATAATAATAAGAATATCTATAATATTATAAATAATAAAATCAAAATATCATTGTTAAGAATAAATATAAATAACTAATTGACAAGGAAGGAGTCACTCATGCAGAAACCTGATCAAAGGAGTGACAACAAATAGTTATATAATTAATTATAATTTAAAAAATAATAGTAATAACAATTTAACAAATAATAGTAATAAAACTTTATTCATTAATAGAGCAAAAGTAGCAGCAAAAATAATAGTATTTATAATAATTATAATAATAATAGTAATAATAAAAATAGTAGTATTAAAAATAATAAATAATAATGGCAAAAACAATAAAGTTTCTTTAAAAATAGTAAGAAGAAAAAGAAAAATAAGAAAACTAAAACAAGTTAATAATCATAAAAAAATTAAAACAAAATATTTTTTAGAATTTATCTAAATTTATTTTGCTTTAAATAAAGAAATAAAGATAAATTATTTTGAAGTTTTAATTTTTCAAACTCATTCACAATGCACAAAAGACTTCGATTCCATTCACTGATGCACTGATGTGTAACTGAATACTTACCATACCTCAAGGTTTATGGGGAGGTAAATTTAGTTTTCCATTATTGATGTTTCTAGTTAAATATGAATGTATAAATCGATTTTCAGTGAATACAAGATTGCTGCCACGTGCTTACAACATTCTCCTGCTCCAGCTTTACAACTGCACTTAGCATAAATTTCCTTTTCAAAGTTTTTGCAGAGGCATACATTTATATCGTATGTGTTTTTTTTCATGGATGCTGACACTGAACACCTAACTAAGTATAAAGATTTGTCTCCAACTTGAACATCAGCTTTAATACGAACCCTTTTGACACAGGACTCTCTAAAAAGTTGTTATCCTTAAATTTTGTGTTTAACAGCATCCTTCTGCATTCTATCTTTTGATATAATTTCGGTTACAATATATTTGCGTAAGTTTTTGTGTGATATTGGAGGTAAAGTCAAAATACTCCTAGTTTTTAAGAGCTTTGAGAGCAATATTTTCCTCTTCATCGATGTCAAACTCTTCTTTGGATATTTCACGATATACTCTTTTTGGCAATAAAGAACTGGTTGCTTGATACATTATAAATTTATAGCAAACAACTACAAAGGATGAGTTATTTCTTGAGATGACTCCCAATTTTCGTTGGTTTAAAACTTATTATTTTGTTGAGTCCGAAACAAGTTCTTTTCGTTTGCCGTTTTGCGAGACAAGTATTGACAGCGAAATTGTAGTGTATATGATATATTATGGATATATTTTGAGTAATTGTAATGAATTATTTTATCCAATCGCAGTTGAGAGTTATTTCAGAAATTAGCTTCCAAACACTATATCAGCTATATCCTGAGATGACACTCTGTTATGATTGGATAAATAAAAAGTTTTTTTGCAGTCCTCTACTTTGGTTTTTGATTATCTGTTTAATTATTAGTTATTTTTAAATTTAAAAATAAACTTTTATTACCTTATTTATGAGTGTAAAAAGTACTTGTTATATAAAAGCTTAGTTACAAAGTACTTTGCAACTACAAAGAAACTTTGTGTCACTCATAAATACTTAAGTGCTTCAGATGACACATTTAAAATCGAATCTTTCTAGATTAAAATTCTCAGGAGAAAATTCTCAGTCACGGTTTATTTTTGTGTGCGTGACTAATTGTTTTTTAAATTATTTTGATATTAAAATAATAACTACACTCTCAAATATATATATATATATATATATATATATATATATATATATATATATATATATATATATATATATATATATATATATATATATATATATATATATATATATATATATCTATATATATATATATATATATATATATATATATATATATATATATATATATATATATATATATATATATATATATATATATATATATATATATATGTATATATATATATATATAATTAAAAACTATTTACAAGTGTGGATAACACCAATTTGCAATGCTAAAGATCGCTCTCTATATCTAAACAACAAGCGCGCATAATCACGCTCGTTGACGCGCTGAGCAAATTTCTTTATCACAAGTCCTGTGTTGATATAATATATACATATATATATATATATATATATATATATATATATATATATATATATATATATATATATATATATATACATATATATATATATATATATATATATATATATACATATATATACATATATATATATATATATATATATATATATATATATATATATATATATATATATATATATATATATATATATATATACATACATATATATATACATATATATATATTATATGAATATGTGTGATATATGTATGTATATATCATATATATTCATATATTATATATATATAAATATATATATATATATATTTAAATATATATATATATATATATATATAAATATATATATATATAAATATATATATATAAATATATATATATATATATATATATATATATATATATATATATATATATATATATATATATATATGTATATATATATATATATATATAATATATATACAATATATGAATATTATGATATATATATATTATTATTATTATTATATATTATTTATCATATGCTTATCTATTTACAATTTATGATATTTTTTTATTATTTCATTATAATTTACCAATTACTATATTGATTATTACATTATGTTCTTACAATTTATTTATTACTGATTTATATTATTTTAATTTTATATATAACTGTTTTATTATTTTTTTTTAAATTTTTGACACGGCAGTTAAGTACGATTGTAAATTCTGCAATAAATTAGTAGCGGATAGACATAGAGCCATTTTATGCAATTTTTGTTCTTCTTGGGTACATGCTAAGTGCAATCAAATCAATAAATCCACGTATAATCTTCTTGTCGAAGACTCTTCTGACTGGTGCTGTAGTGACTGCATAGTTAAGAATATGCCTTATAGTACACTATCTGACTTTGAATTTTCATTAAGTTTATCGCGTCAGACTCTTCTAACTAATATATTAAATTCTTTGAAAAGTCTGATACATTTCAAATATTTATTTAAGGATATAAATAAAATCTTAATTACTAACTGCAAAAATTATGATATTCTTGATCTTAATAAAACTATAAAATAAAATTTGGAATTGTACCTACATCTGAACATTGGTTCTTTACACTTTCATACTGATGATCTTTGAAGTCTCATAAGTTCACTTATTTCTCTCCCTGTAGTGTTTGGTTTTTCAGAATCTAAAGTATACATAAGTGATTCTAACATAACTGACATATATGGTTTAATTATAGAATATTGTCCAACTGAAGTCAAAAATTGACACAAATCTATCCTTTTTCTCTCATCTTAAAGACTTAGCAATGAAACTATCTAGATCAAATGAGATGCTATCCACAATTTGGCATTTTTTCAATCATGAAACTCTTCTTGGTATATACCATGCATTTTTTAGATCACATTTAAGATATGCTTGTCAGGTTTGGGTTCAAAGCCAGATCAATACTTTTTTAAGAATATCTTATCTGAAAAACAAGGCCTTAAAAATAATATTCTTTCAACCATATTGTTTTAATTTAATATACTTATACTTTCTATCCAAAATTCTCAAATTGTTCATTCGTCTGGAATCACAAGCAAGTCAACCTACTTCCCTCATTCTTTAATTAATTTACCACTATAAAATGTTCTCGTTATTTTCTTCGATCTTTTAGTAACCATAAATTATCTATCCCAAATCATTTTTCGGTAAAGTACGGCCATAAATTTATCACAAACCAATGCATAAATCATGGAATAATTTACCTCTTCACCTTAAATCAATAAACTCTGTTACACAATTAAAAAACCGTCTTTGTGACTTTTTTTTGGAGAGATACTGGTTGTAAAATGTTGGGCTCACTGTGTTTTATTATTACTATTGCTTTCGGTATTATAATATGTGAAATAAATATTATTTTTCCATTATTTTACTATTATTTGTAACATTATTACTCATTCTTATTCTTTAATATCTCGTTTTATTATTTATCAATATTATTATAACTTTTATTTTTGTTATTTAATATTATTACTATATATTAAATTATTATTATATGGTATATAAATATTAGTTTTATAATTGTTGCAATTTTTGTTATTATAATTGACGTTGTTATAACTGGTTTTAATATTTTTATTATATTATTTTAATGTTATTATTATTCAATTGGTGTTTACTTTAGATTAGTACTAGTACTATTTGTGAATATCCATGAAATGTAACTTTTTCCAGAATATACATTGTTATTGTTGTTATTATGGTTATATCTTTGCTGAATAAAAAGTTATTGCATTTTTAAAATGTGCAATATAGGACCTATAATATCACCTTAAATCACCTTTTGATATCACCTTATATCACCTTAAATCCACCTATAACAAGTGGATAAAAAAATTTTTGACACAGTGTATATAGTTTTTAAGAAAAAAAAGGCAATGTTATTTATTTTAAACTTATAAATATGATGTAAAATCATACCATCGTAGATAAAAACTTTGCAAACTTTGTTTGTTGTATCTTTGTGAACTTGTGCTTTAAGACTTTACACACTTGTCTGCTTAAAAAAATGAAATTGGCGGGAAAAGCAGCGTTAAAAGAATTTACACGCGTTAATAAGCATGTATATATGTTTTAAACATATTTTTTATTATTTCTGGTTGTCCGGTATACGAGGCGAAATTGTTTTGGGCTAAACGCAATAACAAGTTTTAAATCAATTAAAATCGGGAGTCATCTCAGGAAATAGCCACTTCTATCAATAACACTTGATCGACTTACTAAAGTTGAGTATCATTTCGCATACATTTACTACAATGCATTTCAAAATATATCGATCGTGGAAACGGCGAATTGTTAAGCATAGTTAAACTTTAACTGGCTTTACGATTCATTACCAAACTACCAATATAAAGTTTGATTATGACATCGAACAATTTATAACTGTTAAGATCTTCTTTTCCAATTTTTTTTTATTGTTTCATTAAAAGCAAAAATTTTTATTGAAGTTAAAAAGTTTTTATTGAATTTTTTCTATATTTGTATATTTAATAAGTTATCAGAATTTTTCTAATTATTAAATTCATTTTGCCATTTCAAGTTTTTGCCCAAGTGAAGGAACCAACACTTACTTGGGGTATGGGTCCAATAAATCTAATTTGAAGAATAATACAACTTTTAAAAATGTTTAAAAAATAAAGCCGATAAACTCTGCAGAAAGTCTTTACAAACTAAACAATAAAACTTGATTTTCTCGGAAACACAAAAAATGGGCATATGACCTCTCGTTTCTCGGCTGACGAGATGTATTTTATTTATTAATAAAATATTTACATAAGGGGCTTTGATTACTTATATTACATAAGGGGCTAGTTATCTCAGATTGCAAACTCCTTTTTGCTTCAAAGAGTACAAAAAAAACGTGAACTCCGCAATGATGCTCACTTCTTTTATAAAAAGTTTTTTTTTTTCAAATTTAATCTCATGAAATGTTAGAAGCAGTGCAACTTAAAATAGTATATGGCTTTTCCAAGAAATGTTGCATTGTAAACAACTCCTAGTTTCTTGATTGTTATATCTTTTGATTTAAAAATTAACTCTGAGGTTTTACATGTTAATTTGACGTACTTGCTAATATAAAAAAAATTGGCATGTGGTCCAAAGTTATAGCCTAAAATTAATGTATTAATTATTTCTGTTTTTAGTTTCAAAATAATTTTGGTTAAATATAGGGGAAACCACTCAGTGGTCGACAGCCCCTTCCGTCGTCGACGTTTTGTCACTAAAAAATATGCTTAGGTAATAATCACTGAATTAAAGTGCTGAAATAGTGTCTGAAATGATCGCTTATCATTTCTTCATATATGAAGGAAGTTTGGCTATTGTAAACATAAAAATAAACACATACAATAATTTGGAACAAAAAATGTTCTCTAAATACCCTTAACTCTTACGAATAATTTTCATAAGTGTTTTCAGATAACCACAAGAAACGCAAGACAAATGCAATGTTATTGAATTTTTTTCTTTTTCATGCTGACACAGAAGTAGATAAGATAAATGTACAAGCCTTTAAAACCAAAACACTGAAAAAGGAGGTGGGGGTAGAAGAGGTGTCGATGACTGGAAGATATTTGCAATGTTTTCCAGTATTCGACAAAAAAAAATAGGTATTCTGAGCCTTTAGTATTTATGTAATTTTTGCCAGTGGTTTATGCTTGAAACTAACACTTCTATAAGTTATTAAACTTTACTCCAGGCTTCGACAACACCGCGTTCTAGACATCGACTGAAAAAAATGTTTCAATTTGCTGGGGTTTTTAGAGACACTAAAAAAACTCACACCAAAATAACAAAAAAGTATAACGCTAGTTTTGAGCAAATACAACGCTTGTAATCTGTTATATTTTGCATTATATTAGTTGTTATATTTTCAGTTATATTTGGCTTTATATTAGGCGTTATACCCTAATATAAATATAACTGAAAATATAACAACTAATATAATGCAAAATAATAACTGCAACTACTTATTACTACTATTATTATTATTTTTATTGCTATAATCATTATTGTTATTATTGTTATTATTTTTTAAATTATAATTAATTATATAACTATTTGTTGTCACTCCTTTGATCAGGTTTCTGCATGAGTGACTCCTTCCTTGTCAATTAGTTATTTATATTTATTCTTAACAATGATATTTTGATTTTATTATTTAAAATACTATAGATATTCTTCTTAATTCTATTTTTATTATTATTGTTATTGTTGTTAATATTGTTATTATTACTATTATTATTATTGTTATTATTGTTATTATCATTATTGTTGTTATTATTATTATTATCATTATTATTATTATTAATATATTATTGTAACTACAATATTGTGCAAATTAATTGCATCAAACATTTTTTTCTTTTTCTTTTTTGTTTTATACTGTGTTTTCTATAATTTAACTGTGATTAGAAGGATAAATAAATTTAAATAAAGTAAATAAATAAAGATGGACACTACACCAAGAAAAAGATCTAAAATATTAACTTTACTTCAATATTCTGATAAATCTAAACGGGAGATTAATTATGTTCAGTAAACCAATCTACAGTTAGCCGGGTTAAGAAGCATTACATTG
>NC_088925.1:41705000-41802500 GCF_038396675.1 Hydra vulgaris
AGAAATAAATTTGAATTTATATATATATATATATATATATATATATATATATATATATATATATATATATATATATATATATATATATATATATATATATATATATATATATATATATATATGTACAAAGTCCTGTATTACAGGACCGTAGCAACAAAACATGGATTGGGTGGCCAATAAAGCTTTCTATATGCTTTAAGACAAAGCCCTTTAGAGGTTACATGAAACTTTTTCTGTTAAAATTATACTAAGCATAATTTAAAATATTTGGGCACAACTTTTTACAAAAATATCTTTTTACAAAAATATCTTTTTACAAAAATATCTATCTTTTTTTTGTGTAGCTCTTTATAATTAATATTATTTAAGAGTTATTTTTAGATATTTTTGTATTGTTTTTTTTTTAGAGAATATTATTGTAATTAAAAAATAAGTAACATTTTTTGTATGCTTAAAGATTCATTTTAGCTTAAGAAAAGTTCATTTTTAAAAGTAAAATAATTTTTGATTAATTAGGACAATATACACAGTGAAATATCTCATTTTGAAGTTAATATATAGTTTAAGCAAGAGGGAAATAAAACCTCTACTTTGGTGCTATGAAGATGATCGCAGTTTCTTGAAATGAGTCGCAATAAAATTACTCGGTTTTAATATTTTGATCCGTTTGCAAAAATCGAAGAAAATAGATTTATGAGAAAATGTTTAATTCATAAGAGTGAAAAAGGATAACCTTAAAGTTTTAAAAAGTGAAACTTAGTGTTAAGTTGATATAAACTCATTGATTTTTTCGTATTACAGCGTGTTTAAATTAAATTTAGAGAATTTATTAGCAACCATAATTTAAATAATTACCAGCTAAGATTTACCAATTAAACAAAATCATCGTCTGTTGGCATCGCAACGCTTAGATGCAATAACGAAAACTTGTTATCGGAGCTGGCTAACGGAGGAATTTTAACTAAAAGAGCTATCGAAGCGGGTAATAAACAGAGCCTAAACGGAAGGATTAGAATACCGATTACGTTCCTCCGAATTATAACCGGCCGTTTAGATTTTTTTCTTAACGGACACTCAAATTTTCTCCGTTTGTTTACCGGAGAGATGTGAACACGGCTACAGGTCTGTGAACGAAGGACGAAAATAATTAAAGTGATAAAATTTGCAAAAAAATTATAACATCTAAAGTTTTTGTTTGCACATATTACGCTTATAAAATCATGCAAATTCCAATAAAAGAATTCGAATTGCTTGTAAATTGCCTTATCTACACCGAGAAGCTCTATTTTCAGCAAAATTATTTAAAATGGGAGTTAAAATATTGGAGTTTACTTCCTCCTCCAAAAATATTTTTACATGTTAGTTTAAAAAAAATATGTTTATAGTGTAGGCTTAATAAAATTACTAATACCATGAAAAATCTAAACATATTGAGTTAGTTTAGAATGCATTTTAAAAATTTAAAGATTAAAATCTCATGAATTTTGTAACGCTTCAATAGATATACATCGTTTGCTTAGATTGGTTAAGTTTTAGTTAGTTACGTCATCTATAAGAGATTTTAAAGGGTGATATAAATGCTTTAAACAAATAGTTAAGGTACGTTTGTTGTATAAAAATGCGAATATTCTCACCTAAGTATAATCAAACAATAAAATAATAGTGAAATCAGTTATTATAACGGATAGTCATTTGTCTAAAAAACAATATTATTTATCAAGAGTAAAACAACTGTCACCCGGTAATATCTTTCAAAACAAACCTTGCATCTACATCCTAGATACACGTCATAAATAACATCGTCATATCTTGAATTTAAAATTTTTCCACGTCTTTCAAAACAACGTTGCAATTACGTAGTTTTTTACAGTGCATCTTGTATAAAAGTCCTTCAAAGCATAATGAAATACAAAGTAATCTGTCTAAAGCTTAAGCTTGAAAAGCAACTAAAAAGCAGCTATGGGTTTATGGCTATCAAAGTTAGCATCAGCTTTAAATGATTTTGGTAATAGAAGAGCTCGCATTCTTTTACTTGGTTTGGATGCAGCTGGGAAAACAACAATACTTTACAAATTAAAGCTTAACGAAAACGTTTCAACCATTCCTACAATAGGATTTAATGTGGAAGAGGTTACTCCAGTAAAAAACGTTACTTTTACCATGTGGGATGTTGGAGGTCAAGAAAAAATACGGCCTTTATGGAGACACTACTATCAAGTAAGTTTACAAAAAACAAACCAATCTTTTAAAACAAAATTTGGCAATAGCAGATTGATTTACAATTGGTAGAAACCACAATTAATTACATTATGATGTAATCATTATGTTTGTAAACAAGTTCGCTGATTTTTATCAATAAAAATATGCAATTAATTTTTTTTTGTTACGTATTAATTAAAATAATTTCTACGTAAAATTGCTGTCATTAGGTTAACCTAATTTCAGCATGTTTTCCGCATATTGCACTATCTAACATCATGTGCAATCCTGTCCGCTTTCTCTATGCTTTCTTTCTAACACGACTACTTCTATCTTTTACTGTATGATAACTTCGTTCTTCCAAAAACTCACTTTACTCTCGGCCGTAAAGCGGTTATGACGCTCCTTCTTGGGGGGCTGAACATGTCTTTGCGTGCCTTGGTATGGTGGTCTCTGTATGGCAATTAGCCGGAGGAGAATAAACCACAATACCAATTTTTTTTTTATGCAGGGTGCCGAAGGACTAGTCTTTGTTGTTGATGCTAGTGACGTTTTAAGAATTCAAGAAGCTCGTGAAGAGTTATTTTCTGTATTAAAAGATGAAGGCATTGAAAAAGGAATTCCTGCTGTGGTGGGTTCACATCATTGTTATTTCGTTTTACTAATTTTTTTTTAAGACTATACAGTTACATATATTTAAATTTTTAATTTAGATTCTTGCAAACAAACAAGATCTCCCAAATGCATTAAAATCGTGGGAACTAGTAGATAAAATGCGATTAAAAGAATTAAGCGGTAATCCTTGGCACGTTCAAGAAATGTGCGCTTTAACAGGGGATGGCTTATATGAAGGTATTCAAAAACTTGCAGATATGGTAAAAACATATCAAAGAGAAAATAAAGTTAAATGGTAAAAGCATGTAATTAAAGTCAAAGATTTGCAACCATCAACAATATTATTCCTGTCACAATGGCAATGAATAAAATTATTTTTTATCAATGATTATTTTTTTAAAATTTTTAACTTGTAAATTATCTAACTTATTTGAAAATATCTTTACAAAATTTTTTAATTATTAATAAGAAAAAAAAAATGTATTAAAATGGCATTTTTTATAACTCAAAGTGTCGTTTTGTTTGAATAATAAATAAATATTGCACGGGGTGTTCATTAAGTACAATGATGCGCTGTATATAGAGTAGAGCAGAATTCACAAAAATATCTACATACATAAAAATCTTTTACTGGATAAGTTTATTTTATGGCCTCTCAACAAATAAATGTAACCAACTGGTTTGTCAAAAGCCAAAAGAGGCTTGCAAGCGTTATATACCAATTACCAATACTGCTATGAAAGAAAGCGTTATATACCAACTTTGAACACTGCTCAGAAGCCTCCGACAACACCAGCAATAAAAGAGACAATCAATGAAAAAATTAGATGATTAAAGGCATTGTAACTTACTTTTTTTGGTGCTTTCTTAAGCTATGTTGGCATAATTTATATAGGTGTGAATAAAGGAGTAACCAAGTTTGCTTGACCTAAATTCTCTGAAGACTCCATTACTTTTAAATATTTTTGAGAAAATATAGCCAATATATGGTTTCCATGTAATGTTTTTGTCGAAAACCACTCTTAAAAATTTAGTAACAAAATCTTTTATTTCGGCTTCATCAATAAATTTTTTGGGCAAATTTTGGGGTAAATAGCGTTATTTATAGAACGAATGGATATGAATCTATTTGATTTTATTAATGTTAAGAGTTAACTTGTAGCATTTGAACGAAGAAGAAATGTTTTCAAGTTCATCATTCATTGTAGAAGAGAGTTTGAATATGTCATTATTGGTCAGAAATAAGTTGATGTCGTCGGCGAACATGATACTTATTAAGTTTGAGGCTTTTTTTAAGTCATTTACAAAAATTAAGAAAAAAAAGTGGCCTAAAGATAGAATCTTGAGAAATTCTGCTTGTGTGTAAGTAACTGCTTCTGGCTTAGATATGTTTTATTTAAAGAATTTTAATAACGTAGATATAAACGAAGAATATTTATTTTATTCCTGAAGTTAACATTACCTATGCAACATTTGATTAATGAAGTTAACATTACCTATGCAACATATGTAAGACAAGTAAACACTAATCAATTATAAGCTTTTGTGAATTATTGCCAGAAAATCATTAGAATTTTTTAACTGAGTGCAATAATGCTAATTATGGATACAACTTATTTTTAAGGTTGTTTTCTAAACAATACAAATGCGTCTTTCCGAAAGTTAAAAACATTGATCAACTTATGATTGGCAACACTGTGCCGATTTTGCCAGTCTTGACGATGTAGAGTCAATTTTACACCATGTTCGTTACAAAATAAAAAAGGTTTCACAGTGCACACGACTGTTTTTTTTAAAACTTATTGGCTTCAACTTTTTTATTAACAACAATTTCCTTTTTCATTTTTGAAGTTTTGACTTCGGGCTAGTAAATATATCTTCAGCTTGGTATATATATCTTCAGCTTGCAGTCGCTATTGTATTAAATTTATTTTTATTGGTATACTCATTTGCATACTTTTTTTCTTTTTTAGATATTGTATCAAGATAAACATTATGTATGAAGATAAACATTATGTATGAAGATAAACATTATGTATGAAGATAAACATTATGTATGAAGATAAACATTATGTATGAAGATAAACATTATGTATGAAGATAAACATTATGTATGAAGATAAACATTATGTATGAAGATAAACATTATGTATGAAGATAAACATTATGTATGAAGATAAACATTATGTATGAAGATAAACATTATGTATGAAGATAAACATTATGTATGAAGATAAACATTATGTATGAAGATAAACATTATGTATGAAGATAAACATTATGTATGAAGATAAACATTATGTATGAAGATAAACATTATGTATGAAGATAAACATTATGTATGAAGATAAACATTATGTATGAAGATAAACATTATGTATGAAGATAAACAGTAAATGCAAAAAAAAAGGAACATTATAAAAAGTTTGCAGTCGTTACTGTAAACTTTTTATTTTGAACAAATAAAAAAGAAGGGTTTTACTTAGTACATATGCAGTTATGGGTGATATACCAGCTAAATATTATACTAAATACACGTACAGTTATGGATGATATATTATGTAAAAGCTACAGTTTAATGTGTAACACAATTTACAGATAGATTATTTTGTCATAACACAATATTATACTGTTTTAAGTGTCGTATTATATTCTACAATATATGCGTAATATCAAATAATAATATAAAAACACTGTCACTAATAACATCAATAATAATAATGTTGTATTTGTAATATCAGTTTAATGTTACTTATATCAGTATAATATAAGTATATGTGTGTTTAGTTATATTTTGTATAATACAAAAAATTTTTAACATTAAATTAAAACATTTAACTACATAAAATTATGCTGTGACGTAATAATTCATGTGCAATAGTATTACACCCCAAATTTTGTTAATATTATCGCTTATGTTACTGTATCGAAGTATAAAAATTAAACAAAGTAGTAATTTTTGTCATTGGTAATCAAATAAGGTAAAAAAGGGTCAATCTTAAACATTGCATAGAGAGTTCTTCGTTTTTAAAGTTAAAAATTGTTTGGTGATGTTGATGAAAAAGTTAGGTCTTTTTCTTTTTTATATTTTTAATATATATTTAATATATTAAAATATGTGAGGCAAGAGAAATTTTCTGTTTCTTGTGTACGTTGGCATTGTTGGCATTGTTGCATACGTTGGCTTTTAAAAGAAATTGACAGATATTGAAAATTAATTTTTCTGGTTCTTTTAAATGTTGACTCTGTTGCTATCAACAATACTGGCACTTTATTAACAATAGTATTGTTAATAAAGTGCCTGTAAAATACTACTTTAATGTTCTTTGTTTGCAATGTGAAATGATTATTATTTTAAGTCCTTTTTTGTTTAAAAACAATTTAGTGCAAGCTTCAATTATATAAAAGCTTTTTTTGATCAAATCATTTCATTATATGGTAAAAACAATATTGTTAATTGTGCTTTTTACATTATCAAAGATGCAGAGAAATTTGGTTGTCTAAACAATATTTCAGCATTTCAGCTCTTCAACAAGTTATCTATTTTTAGTACTATTCTGAAAGTCTTTTTATTTGTTTTCAAATAACATTGAATCAAAAATTTCAATAAAATTTTTGATTACTTTAACCATGATTAAACACTATAAGTTTTCAACCATGAATACAGATGGTCTTACTGATGCACTTATGAAAAAGCTACTCATATAAAAACTTGTTCAAATGTTACAATAATGGGTTATTCTATATAGGATCATAATAGTAAAATAACAGTTGGTTATCAGAAGTATAAAACCATTCAGTATTTTTCAAGTATCTAATACCATTATTGTCTTACCACAGACTACCGCAAAAGAGCATTTAACAATAAAGTTCACGGCTCTTTCCTTCCAAGAGCATTTATTGGGCTAGAGCCAACGTCATACCTTGCACCTCTTGGGTCTGAGCCAAAACACTAACCTCTGCGCCGCGGTTGCATTTTTAGAGAGGAATGTTTCTTTAATACTTTCGAAGCAATTAATGTTAGAAAAAGTTTTAAGTCAAAGTTCTTTTATTCTGTAGTGGGGTACTTTTAATTTTTTCTTTCAAATGTAGTATTTTACTTATAACTTTCACTGTTGTTATGTCTTTGCCTAAACTCATCCAACAAAAAATGTAAGTTCAGAGAATTCTGTCAAATCGTGCTATAAAATCATTCGAAGATAAAAGTTTTTCTCAATGGAAGTAAAAACACAAGATTCGTAAAAAAAAAAAGACTATGAAATTGAACATAACCTGATCATTCTGGCAGAAGACCACTGGAAATTATATATTGCTATTCCATTGTGAAAAGTATGTAGTGTTTGAAATTTATTTTTTGGTTGAAATCTTGAAGTTTTGAGAGGTTAAAAGAAATTTTGTGAAAGTGTTTTTTACTTAATGTACTAAATACTTTCTTCCTATATTTTTTTTTAACTAAAATTACTATTAGTAAAATGCTAAGCATACTTTTTTAAAAATATATTTATAGGCAGGAGCAGTTTTTAAAATAGACAAGTTAGTATTTCTTTTTTTTAATTGTCAAATACATTTGATAGCATCGTCTCTTTAGAGTATTTTATATATTTAAAAGACTGTTTGTGGTTGGAATAACGTTTTTTTCCATTAGATGACAAGACCTTGTTTATCGGGGTTATTTTGTGAGGAAACAATGCATTTGTAAATAATTTTTTTTTTTAGCTTTTGCCATTCATAAGGTAATCAGTTTTTTGCTTCCAGTCACAATTTTCAGTATTTTTTTCTTTAAATAATTCATTAATTAATAAAAATTTCATATTTAATAATTAATACAACGATGTGGCTTTTTATTATTCTTTCTATATTTTTTGTAGAGCTATAACTTACTTTATAAGTATTTCTTTTTAAAACTTTATTCAGTTAATTAGTGGGAGGAAAACGTCTAACAACTATTAATTTTAATAACGTTTTTGCGATATTTGTTAAAACATTTTTGCTTAATTTTTTATTATTATTATTATTATTATTATCATTGTTATTATTATTATTATTATAATGCAGTGATTAAAAAAACCAAAAACAAATACAATAGATTTGTATATAGTTTGATGAAGAGGTGCTTCACCAGGCCCCTCTATGCTGACAAAAAAAGACACAGAAGCCTCAGACAAAGCAGCAAATGTGTCTCTGAAAGTTACTTCGTTATGCTGTTTTTGAAAGCATTGATTGATGGAGCGTTCACTGCTGCTTAGAAAAGCGCATTCCATGAGACAACAACTCTATTTGCAAAAAAATTTCGCAAAAATATGTTGAATCACAAAGTTTATTTTTAAAAGGTATTGGAAATTTCTAATAATGTGCGTGCGTCCGCATCTTTTACCATGCCTTCCGTCCATTTATTCATTCGACACATTTAAAAATTTATTCATTTGCAACGTTTTAAAAATATAGAAATTCTAAAATGCCGCGTCGCACCATTTTACTTGTTGCAAATTATTGCCACGCTAAAATGGATTTATGGTTATGTAACTAAATACAATTTGTATATTATTGTTTAAAGAACATAGCCATTATCAAAAAATTAAAATCAAAAAAATTTAATCTTAGTTTTATAATATAACGATATACATTTTATTTTATTATAATATAAATTTTTTAAAAATTGTATATAAAAAAGTTTGCAAACAAATTTTTTATTTGGTAAATAAGAAATTTTTTAGATTAACCCATTTTACCGTATTTAAAGCTGAACTCCAACTGTTTTTCACTATATATTTTTTATGAATACAAAAAACTGAAATATAATGTTTACTGATAAATGATTATACTTAAAATAACAAAATCTCTAGCCCCATTAAATATTTCTGAACCTCACTGATTGGAAAACACAGGCTTCTTATAAACCAGCGCTTCCCAACGAGAGAATATAAATGCAGAGTGGAATCAGAGAGTATAGAACCAGAGAGTATAGAACCAGAGAGTATAGAACCAGAAACAGTAAATGTTAGTTGTTACAATAATTTACAATAATTAGTTATTATTAATTTGTATTTTTGTGTGTTTTATTAGGGTATATTGATTTATAGAGAGGCCCAGGACCTTCAAACATAGCAGGGACCAATGGGGTTCCTGCTATGTTTGAAGGTCCTGGGCCACCAGGTTCCTCACCAGTCCGACCCTGAGTGAACCATCCAGAATGTAGACTTCACTTATATTTTTTGTAATTTATAACATGCTTATTTAAAACTACTATATTTCTGGTAAATATATTGCTTTTTGTTGTTTTGTTGTTGCTGTTGTAATATTAGGTAATTTGTTCATTTCTTCTATATTTATCTTTTATTGTTCATTGCATAATTTATTTTTTTATATTCACTTTAAATCACTAAGCTTTACTACTAAAACTCATATTTATGCCTTTTTTTTGGAGAGATACTGCTTGTAAAATGTTAGGCTCATTGTGGATTATTATCATTATTGCTTTGGTATGAATATATGTAACAAATATTGTTAAATCATTATTTTACTATTATTCATATCATTAATACTTATTGTTATTGTTTAATATTTGGTTTTAATATTCATCAATATTATTATTACTATTATTACTTTTATTATTATATGGATTACATTTATTAATATAAATATTTTTGTTAACATTGATATTATTATTTTTTTCCTCGTTATAATTTTTTTAATATCATTATTTCCATTATTGAACAATTGGTTTTGCTTTAGATTAGTACTAGTATTAATTCTAAATATCAATGAAATGCATGTGTGTGTTGTATGCATACACGCACATATGATATATGTGTGTGTTTTCTTTTTAGCAGTTTCAAGCTTCCAAATACATTCAATGTAAAGTAAGTATAGTAAACCTTATTTTTCAATTAGTAAAACTAATATTAATAATTAATTTTATTTCTTTACATTTTTTTATCCTTATTTTATAACATGATCAATTAAAATGCACCAGAACAAAATTGTTAGAAATTGGATACTATATTTACTCAAAAAAGGACCTAGGTAAATAAATTTCCAGTTGACAGAATTGATAGAATTGCAACAGTTTTAGAGAAATATCTATGTTTCTCTTTTGTGACGATATTTAGATTTTTTTTCATTTGTGATTTCATATTTTTATTGGGAAAAATGTAATAGTATTTCAAAATCACAAATCCTTTTTAAATTGAATAGATATTTCTTCAAAACTGCCATATCCTAATGAGTTATCCTATAAGTTATCTATGCTATTTAAAATTGTTGATATGCTTTTTATTATTGTTTAATTAAGATTGTCAGCGAGATAAGGAACAACATTTTATAAATTTATTATATTTTAAATTCATTTTTATGAATATATTTATTATTCTATTAATCTGCATAGTTCTGAATATATTATGTTTAAATAGCTCAAGGCATCAAAGGAAAATAATGAAAGAATCCCAGGTTGCTAAAACATAATTAACTACATGAGTGTAATACGGAATATTGAACAAAAATAGATAATATTCATTATTAATACAAAATATAATATAAAGTTTATTACAAACTATCACACCACAACAACTTAGTTCGATTGATAATATAAAAGCAACAAAAATTAAAAAAGAAAACATCTCAATAAATAATAAATTATCATTCAAACAATTTTAAAGACCAAATAATAACTTGTAACTTATTTTTTACACATCTCCATCTAATAAACAATAATATTAATACCAATTTTTAATACCACGTCATTATTATTTTTCTTTTTATTAAAAATAAAAATATTATATCAGTTAAGCTTTTCTTATTTTACTTAAAACATCAACTCAATCATATGTTTTTTCATAACTGTAATTTTTGAACTGAAATGTTGAATTAACACTGAAAACAAAATATTAGTATACAACAAGAAAATATTTCTTTATTGAAATATATGTAAATATTTATAACAATCAATCTAATTTCCTTTCTTTTCCGCCACCTTATTGAAATGGAGCGTATTTTAAGAAGTCAGACAAAATGCCATCAGTTAAAGTTTCAGAACAAGAAAAAAATAATCAGTCCTGATCTGAATTACAAATTAACACCAGTAATAGCATCTGGTTGTAAAAATTGCCTAACCTCACTCATAATGTATTATAATCATATTAATGAAAATGAAACTATAGACATTAAATATTAATTGCCCTTAAACCATTGAAATTATACTACCAAATAAGAAGCCATTGTTCTAATATATACAGTTATAAGTTTTTATAAGTTTTGATATAAAGCTGTAGACATGAAATTAAAAAAAGTTCTGAAACTAAATGATATAACTATTTAATAAAATACTTATTAAAACTCACTGCTGATGATTGTGTTTTTTTTGTCATCTAATATCTTGTCCACTTAAACAAATTTAGCTACCGACAAAATAAAACTTATTTGGCATTTAAATTCACTATTATAATCAGGCTTTGTCACTGTGTTTTGGGATTTCTTATATCAGTAAGAAATTATAACACTCTTTTTTGAAACTCTATAATTTAAAATAGTTTCACAAAACAACTTTTGTTGAATATTTTTACAAACCTAATAAAATTAAACAAAAATTTATTAAAAAATAATTAATAACATACTGCCTTCAGCCATTGAGAACTTATCAACGTTATCTAATTTTGGTACTTTGTTTCCTTTCTTCTTATCCTCACTGAAAAATAAAAGAACGTTGCTTTAGGCTCCAAAATCAGTTACTGTCGAAAGCAAGTGTGGTGGTCAATACTGTTATTTTGGTCTTGAGACTGGTATACAAAAAGTTGTTTCTGCAGATAGCATAAGGCTTTTGCTATCAGTATAGCTAACAGTTCGTTTACTTATTTACGTGAACAGCAGTGCTCTACTGCCATATAACCAGTTTAAGATTAAAAGAAACATCGTTTTTTTCAATTTCTTCTGAGAAAAACACAGTATCATTGTCACTTTGAGACAAATAATCTTAAAGAAATTCTTCACTTTCATAATCGCTTTCCGAATTTTTGTCTTCTTCTACTTTACTGATATTTTGTGTAAATTTTGAATTGTCATTATTTTTTTCGACTTTCTCTTTTTCACTACTAGAAGATGATTCTGCCAGAGCTAGAACATTAGAGTGGCATTTTCGCCAGTTTCTTAAATAAGCCATTAATTTCTTTTGTTGTAAGAACAAGTAGAAATTTGAATTCTAAATAAAACGTTTTTAAATATTCAAAATTCAAAATTTCACACATAAACACCCTCTGTTTTGCACATTATACTAAAATACTGCTCCATTACTTTTTCGTTTTCACTATTTTTACTTTAAGCACCAATTCAACGGACGGTTTTTTTAAAATTAAGTTTTTTTGTCAACGTTGATTTAACGTTGAAGTAACGTTAAATAAACAACGTTTAAATCGTAACGTTGTTTTAACGTTGAGACATAGTTGAACAACTTTGAAACAACGCTTCAACCAAATTTCAACGTTGAAACAACGTAGAGATGCCGGCAGGGTAATTATTTTTATGATTGACTGATTTAGATTTTAGATGTTTAATATATAGTTTTTGTTTCACTTTCGATGAATTTTTAAGTCCTTTAGTTATCCAAGGACATGATACGTCCTTGACGTTAAGGATTCTTCTACAAATAGTTTGTATCATAGATGGTTTTAAATGTTTTAAAAATAGAATTTAGATCAGGTTTATATTGTCATTGAAATTGATACTGCTCAAATTTTGATTCGAAATTCGTTCCTTAAATGATTTCATATTATTGTTATTGCATACACGCTTTTTATACTTGTTTTACTCAGGAGTTTAATTTATAACTTGTGTGTATTAAAAAAAAAAAAAAAAAAGTTGGAAAGTGATCTGAGGTGTCTGGTTAAACAATACCTTTTTTAAGCAGCTTATTAAAAAAATCATTGGTTAGAATACTATCAATTAAGGAAGATGAATGGTTTGTTATTCTTGTAGGTTTATTTATTATAGGTATTGTTCCGGTTTCAAATAAGTCGTTGTAAAATTTTTTATGTTTTGGCTTTTATTATACTCAAATCAGTCGAAGTTAAAGTCCCCTACTATGTAATATTTTTTCCTTTCTTGATTTTTTCCTATTAAGTCATATTTTTAAAAATTGCTCAAGTGTTCAGTTCTTCCGGAAGGAGGCCGAAAACATTAGCTTACTTGAATGTTTTAAGATTTTTTGTTTATAATTTCAATTGTTAAATTCTCTTGATCTTCATCAGAAACATATCGCGTCTCATATCATAAACAATATTTTCTTTTGTGAAAAAAGTACTCCTCCTCCTTATTTATTAACTTTCTAAAAAACCAAATTAAAACCTAGGAGATGAAGATAAGAATTAAAATAAAAAATTCGTTGGAACACCACGTTTCCGTTAAACAAATTATGTTAGAAAAGTTTTTTGTGTTGCGTAATAAATTTAAAACTGTTTGCGTAATAAATTTTAAACTTTCAAAATTTTTTTCTGAGACTCTAAATATTTTTGTGGATAACAATAAAATTTTCACTATTTTGATCAATATTAAAATAATTGCTTACTTTATTTGGATAAAAATAAGATATTTTCTAAATAATATATTCAAACTCAGGCGTATTATTTTCGTTAAAATAATTCATGTCTGGGTCAGATTCATCGTATGTGGGATCGCCCAAAAATTACGCAAAACCAAGTTTCACTGATGAACAAAACAAAAAAAGATTTAAACTTTTCCCTTGCAGAGCCTTATGTTATAAAAAAATCAAAATAGCCCATTAAGTTTAATAAAAATCACCGCGCAAAAGTGCTGTAGATCTCCGACTTCTGTTTCTTAAACAAATTTAGTGTTGCGTATTTTACGGACGATCTTTGTATTAAAATAGTTACTTTGAAAAAATTTAAAAGTTTTTTCATAGTTATTATTAATAATTTTAGCCATTTTCTTAGACTTTTATTTTTGAAAACAGATAACTAATATAAACCTTTTAGGACGTAGTGAATATTTTATTAAAAATTTCTTTGACTTTGGCTAAGAGTTGCTTACCAATATTTATAGTTCTTTCGCTAAAATCTTCATGAATGTAGGCATATTTGTTCTAGAGTTTCATATTTTTGTATTTTTCAAAAATTAGTTCGCGGTCCTTAAGTTTAGAAATTTTACCGCAATAGTTTTTCTCCTTGTATTTACTTTCCCGCTATCGTTGTTTACCCTGTACGGTGTGGTCTATCATTGATAAAGCAATCTATGTGCTATCTATGAGCAATCTATGTACGATGTGCTCTATCATTGATAGACTATCAATACACTTTCAATACACTTTCTGCCTAATATCGAGTTTTTCTTTAACAATTTTTTTAAATAATTTTTAAGTCCTTTTCCCACCTTTAATTTCACCAATTCCCATAAATTTTAAATTATTACAACGATTCCTTCTAGTTCAGCTAATTTTTCCATTAAAATTTCATTTTCTATATTTGACTTATTTAGTGCTCGTGGATCCCCAGTGGGCACCCAACATTTTATGCACGTTTTTTTCAGGTTCATTCGTCCATTTTAAAATATAATTAAACCTCAAAAAAAGTACTTCAAATTTGAAGCGTTTTATAAACGTAAAAAAAAAACTGTTATAACACTTTTTTTTTACGTCTTTAAAGCACGAGAGACATGTTAAGACTTGTCTCGATTGAGACAAAAAAACTAAAACATAAAGAGGTTGCCAGAATATAAAAATGGCTGAATATATCACAACTAGAAAATCCTAAAACAAGGTATACAAATATAGATTTAACAGACTGTTTTTATATTCTTTTAATGTATGTTGAGCTATGAGTGTTTTGCTGTTTTACAATCTTATTGTAGATTGCTAACTAGCTATATATTTTATAGCTATATATTAAGATTTTTGGTTTTCTACCAATTTATTATATATATATATATATATATATATATATATATATATATATATATATATATATATATATATATATATATATATATATATATATATATATATGCCACCGTTAGCAAGCCCACATAGAGGCAATCGAAGGCAACCTATCTTCAGTCTTTAGTGTGTCTGATGTTTGGTTTTTTTGTGGGACCAATATGGGCAAACACATTTAACAAATAGCGAGCACAACTTTACGGGACCCGTCTGGTTTTAATATGGGCTTCCCATATATAAATTTAGAAGTAGGCAAGTTCACATAGGGCCTATTATGAGTTGACTCATATGGGTCATAAGTGTGTTAGATAGTTAGTTTTTTATATAGGACCAATGTGGCAAACACAATAAAACAAAATTTAAAAAACACTTTACAGGACCCATCTAGTTTTAAAATAATTGATATCGAGACAGATTTGAAAAAGGCTAATTTAAAAAATTAAAAATGGCTAATCGCCTCGTGATGTTAGGGTTTATGATGTTATGATGTTATAGATGATGTTAAGTTTTGTTGCATTTAATTTAAAATATAACCATTGGTGGAAGTTGTAATGGCTCAATACAGTTTTATAGTAAAAGTATATAATACTTCAATATAGTATATTATTTACAATCATTCAAGAAATCGCATGTTTTATTTTATTTTATTTTTTTTCCGTAAGTTTTTGTTTACATTTGACGTAATATATATAAAAAACATATTTTTTTTCAAATACAAATAAGGCTTCTAAAAGAAGATTAAATGATCTTATCGTCAGTAGCCTTTTACAAAACAGAGTACGTAAAGTATTATAAAACGCCTTTTTACAATAATACCCCGTTCATACTAACGATAAAACACGTTTTATCTTAAAAGCGTATTAAATTGTTATTGCAAAAAGCTGTATAAAACAACAATAAAACAATACTGCAAGGTTGCTTTGTCAATATAAAAAGCATGTGTTAATATAAAACAACCTCGCCATGTTGTTTTATTACTGTTTTGCAGAGTTTATAACATTATAAACACAAAACACATTTAAAATAAAACGTGTTTTATCTCCAATGTGAACGGGGTATAAGAGAACGTAAAAAATTAACATAAAAATATTAAAATAGCACTTAGATAAATAGAAACAAATTGGCAACAAAATATATAAAATGTATAAAACAAAGATTGAACATACATTTCAAAATTATTATATATCATAAGACAAATTAAAAATATTCTAAGATATTTTCAATAGAGAGAATAAGATCTTTTAATTTACTTTTAAAAACAGAATAAGTTAGGGGTAAGCCGAAGTTAGGCAAAATAATTTCTTGGAGAGCGGGTGGAAAAAAATCCATTTTGTTTTGTGTACATTTAATGTTAATTTGTTCCTTTTAAACCATTTAGATATATTTTGAAGTTCTTTGTTCATAACGGAGAATAGTAGGTAGATGTCACTGTTAGAGAGAAATAAGTTTGTGTCATCAGCAAACATAATACTTAGAAGATTTGATGCTTTATGCAAGTCGTTGATATATATTAAGAACAAAAGAGGGCCTAAGATGGAACCTTGCGGAACACCACAGGAAACATTTAAAATCTGTGTATGATTAAGTTCATTACAAGAAACAAATTGTTTTCTGTTGGATAAATAACTTTGAAACCATTTACTAACTCTTTCATTTATTCCGTAATAATTAAGTTTATAAAGCAAAATATCATGATCCACAGTATCAAATGCTTTTGAAAGATCGATAAAAATTCCTAATGTAAATTGAGATTTTTCAAAAGAATTGGAAATCTCACGTACCAACTGAATAATTGCATGCTCGGTTGAGTTATTCTTCTTAAAGCCAAACTGATTGTTGTATAATAAATTATTTAAACTAAAATAATTAAATACTCTATTGAACATGATTCTTTCTAGTATTTTTGAAAATATAGATAAGATAGAGATAGGCCGGTAATTACTAATCTCAGATTTGTCACCACCTTTAAATAGTGGAATAACTTTAGCAATTTTCAATTGATCAGGAAAGACTCCTTGTTCGATTTATGATTTAAAGACTTTAAAAAGAATATATTTTAATTGTTTAAAGCAATCTAAAATTATGTTACCATTGATTTCGTCCGGTCCAACTGCTTTTTTTTTTTAGTGTTCTAAAGACTTTTTCGAACTCATCAAATAGTAACTCTTTAGATAACTCATCCGAGTGAATGCAATTATCCATCGGTACTAGAAAATCTTTAAATGATGCTTCAGTGTTAGAAATTAATTTAGATAGTTTAGGGCCAATTTCGACAAAGAATTTGTTAAACTCATGAGCTATTGTTTGAGAATTAATTATATTATTGTTATCTACTTAGATCATGTGTGGCAGGGAACCTGAGCATGGCTTTGATTTACCGATAATTTCTTTTATTATTTCCTAGGAGCGTTTACAAGTATTTTTGGCTTTATTGAGAATTTTAGAATAGTAATGTTTTTTTAAGTTTTTTCGAACTTTTTCAAAAAGATTTTTGTAGTCTTTGTATATTTTCTCATTGGCGAATGATTTGTTTTTTAGATATTTTATGTATAATTTCTGCTTAATTTTTGATGTTTTTTTTAAACCTTTGGTAATCCAGGGAGAATTAATGTTTTTTTGATTTAATGTTTTTTCATGTAATGGAAAATTGGCATCATAAACTGAGTAAAATGTATTAAAAAAATCATCGTAAATTTTGTTTGCGTTATCACTAAAGTCGATGTTCTTCCAATGAAGTAAGATAATTGTGTTTTAAATTGCTCAACATTTTTTTGGTTATAGTTGCGTAATTTAACTTTTAGTTTTGGTCATAATTTTAGAGTTGAAGTTCATGATAAAAAAGATAGGGAAATGGTCAGATATGTCTGTTTTTAAGATACCTTTATTTAAGTCACTGTTAAAAATATCAGTTGTTAGAATGTTATCAATTAGAGTAGCCGATTTAGGAGTTACTCTGATAGGGCGATTTATTAAAAGAATGGCTCCCATTTTAAAAATAGAATCATAAAAATTTTTAACTTTAATGTCCGTAAAGTAATGGAAGCAATTCATATTGAAATCCCCTACAATAAAATTCTTTTTTTTTTTCAAGAATGCCTATTTTGAATAGGTTTTCTTCAAAATACATGCTCATGTTCTCGGCCAACCATTTGGGGGCCTATAGCAACAGCTCAGTAAAATGTTTTGTGATTGATTGTTTAGAATTTCAATAGTCAAAATTTCTTTGTCGCCATCAGAAACACTTAAATCATTCCTAATATAATGCGCAATATTTTTCTTTACATAAATAAGAACTCCTCCACCGCGTATATTGATAAGTCTCTCTTGAAAAATTAAATCAAAGTAAGGAAGATTAAAATTTGAAGTAGTATTTAAATCTTTTTCAGTTATCCAGCTTTAGGTTAAACAAATTATATTAAAAAAGTTGTTGGTTTCTTGTAACAAATTGAGAAGATTTTCAAAATTGCGGTTCAGGCTTCTAATATTTATATGAAGAATTCTTAGTTGATCAAAATTATTGTTTTTGTATATTTATAAAAAAATTCTTCTAATTTGTTAGGATAGTAATAAGAACAATCCGTAATAATGTCATTGAAATAATTAATATCTGGATCAAATTTTTTATCAGATGCGAAGTGTCTCATTTCTGAAAAATTACAACTAAACGATTTAAAATTATTTGTTACAGACATTTTGATTGCGTTATAAATTAAAAGAACTTTCTTAACACTGTATGTAAAAAAAATTTAAAAAAAAAATTATTTTTTATGATCTCTACAAAAAATAGAATTGAACTTTATTAAGATTATCTCAATGATAAATTTACTTTAAATTGAGATAAATGTGCTTTATCATAATGGTAAATTTACTTTGTGGCATGCAATTGTTTTCTGTGATTAACTTTTGTGAATGGCAATATATGTAATATTGTATTGCATTAATATATTAACGCAATACAATATTGTGCTTTTAAGAAACATAAGTACTCTTTTTTAGAAAAAAAGTTCTTCTTACAAACATGGAAAGATGTTCATGAACACAGTGTCGTAAAGAACATAAAATTGTTAGCACAATGCTTACTAATTTACTTTAAGTCAAGATAATGAGTCAATCTCAAGTTCATTAGGCAATGATAACTATAATATACAAGAAGAACTTCGGCAATGGATAACAGAACTCAATGTTTCACAAAGGGCTGTTAATACTTTGCTAAAAATATTTCAAAATGTGGGCAATCATGTTCCAAAGATGCTAAAACTTTATTAAAAATACCGTCTAGTATTTTACAAAAAGTAGTTGCAGGTGGTGTTTATCAACATGTTGGAGTTAAAAATGCAATTAGACTACTTCTGCACACAAAACAGTTGCCTTCTGATTGTGTAAATTTAAGATTAAATATTGATGGTCAGTTTTTCGTAGCTACCAGTTTTTCGTAGCTCAAATGTGCAGCTATGGCCTATTTTAGGTTCTATAACTGAAGTATCTTTGAGTAATGTTTTTATTATTGGACTCTATTCAGGTATAACAAATCATCTTCACCATTTGCTTGATTAAATAATTTTGTTACAAAAATGAAGCAACAGGGTGCTGAAGGTATATACATCTTAGATAAACACTGTACAGTAACTATAAATGTGGATGCGTAGAACGTTTAAGGAGCGTACCTAGTACTCCTAAAAGACAAGCCTCAAGTCTGAATTTTTATCTTTAGAACACTTTAGATAAAGAGTTTATCCTGAACAATAGAAATAAAAATAGAAGAATGAGTAAACAACAGCGAAATAGAATGAGAAGATCTGCAGACAAACTAAGGAGAGAAGGCAATAACGGAGGAGAATGTCATCACGGAGGAGAACGTCATCACGGGCGAAGATATAGCCGAAATTAGAGAATGTATAAAGGTCTTTATGCACAATGAAGCGGCTATGGAAAAGGAAAAAAAAGATGAAAAAGATGCAACGACAAGGTACAGAAAGAAGTTGAGGACACGGTAGCATTTTTATCTGAAAATGTAGATATGTTTACTTCGGAAGACTAATGTTTTAAAGACATAGTATAAGCGCTTTTAATAATTTATGCAATAAAAATCATGTCTCCTGCAGTTGATTTTATATTTGTTTACTCCCCCCCCCCCTCCCTCCATTTCCACGGCTATTTTGAAAGTATTCCACTTTTGCGATGTCTTCTCCGGGACTTTTTATTTTTTGTTTTATGTTAGGCGAAGAAATTCGCGCGAAGCGAATTTCTTCGCCGCAAAAATTTCTAAGCATGCGCACAAGCATTTTCTTCTATTACTCTGCGAATGTTTTCGATTCGCAAAATAGTTGGACTGACTTCAACTTTTTTTGTGGCGTATTTTATTGGCGTATAAATGTAAAAATAAATGCATAAAAAACTTGCTATGACATTTAATAAAGAAGAGGATTATCTACGGAAAAAATTAAAAAATATAAAAGATACATTAAAGAAATGTTTAGATAAACGTAATCGTATGACAAGATCAGGAGCAGCAGCCTCAAACTTATCGAAAATGTAAATTTTTTGATCAAATGGGATTTTTACATGAAAACAGTGCAAACAAACCAACGGAATCTAATGTAAATAATGTTCCAGATTTTGTTTTACCCTCATCATTTCAATCACAAAGTAGTTTTTCACCATTAAGTCCAAGTGCAATTAGCTGTAGCAACGACTTCACTTTAACTGAATCTCGAAAAAAATTAATCGATACAACACCATCCAATAAAAAGAAGACACGGACCACTAATCAAAACGAAGAACCATTGTCACAGTTGTCACAATCATTAGCAGAATGTGACAAAATGCTAAAGTTGATGGAAGATGTTGAAGATGAAACTACCCTATTCGTAAAAGCCTTAATCCAATAATGAAAGAACTCCCAATAAAAGAAAATAGACAAGCTATGATAAAGATAAAAATACTTTTTTTCAATATGCAATATACGGTGAGCAAGAAGAAATTTATAGTATATATGTATGTATATATATAAACATATGTATATATATATATATATATATATATATATATATATATATATATATATATATATATATATATATATATATATATATATATATATATACATTTATATATTTATATATATATATAAATATATATATATATATATATATATATATATATATATATATATATATATATATATATATATATAATTGTTAATTGTACTTTGCTATTATATTTTCTTTGATTTATTTTTATTTTCATTTTAAAGAACATTGGGAATCTTAACTTTTTGTAGCATATTATCAAAGTTTTTTATTTTTACTAGAAGTGTAGTTTCTTACCATGTATAAAAACTTTTTAATTTTTCTTTAAAATATTTCTATATAAAGTAATCTTTTTAGTAACATAAAGATACCTTTGATAACCAAAGATGCATTTGGAATCTCTGCAGAACATTTAAAATATTTGCGTTGTGAAGCCCTAATAGAATGGCTAAAAAAATTCTTCACATTTTCTCTTAATCATGGTCAAACGCCAAAGTCGATGTCTACATCACTTATAATACCACTTGCTAAATCTTATAAAAAATCATTAACTGATCCAAATAACTACCGTGGTATCAGCATCATTCCAATCTTCACAAAACTAATCGAATATATAATCCTAATAATCTGTCCAGATCTAAAAGAAGCTCATCCTCTTCAATTCGGTTTCACCAAAAATAGCTCAACCCTACACTCCGAATTTGTTATTAGTGAAACAATTAAACACTACAACAACAACAACAACTCACCTGTTTATCTCTGTTCCCTCGATGCTGAATAAGCTTTTGACAGCTGCAACTGGGACATTCTTTTTGAGAAACTGTACAATAATAAAAAATTACCTTTGTATATTGTTAATACAATATCGTCATTATACAGGGAAAATAGTGCTTCTGTGTCTTATCTAGGTTGCAAATCATCTCCATTCTATCTAACGCAAGGAGTGAGACAGGGATCGATTCTCTCGCCTCATTTGTACAATCTTTACACTCAAAACCTACTAGAAACCTTACAAAATGAAAGTGTCGTAGGAACATCAATAAATGGAAACAACACGGGTGTTGTAGCATATGCTGATGACATTATACCTCTTAGCTCCACCCTCTCTGGCCTACAAAAGCTAATTAATATCTGTAACATTTACACAAAAGAAAATTGCATAAAATTGAATGCTGACAAAACCGAGTTTTTGGTCACCGGAAAACATCAAATTAAAAAATGCACGATAACACTCAACTACCAAAAAATAAAACTAGACAATAAACTTACTCATCTAGGCTTTATATGGGACACAAAATATTCACCAATTGCCTCACTTAATCGTTTAAACATTGATAACCGAATATCCCATTTCCGGGCAGTAATACAGTCTTTAATTCAAGCTGGAATTCGTTTTGTTCACCCAAACTCTATTGTCCAGTTATATAAAACTTTAGCTGTTCCAACACTAACGTATGGTCTTGAGCTTTGCGACCATAAAGAAATGTTATTGCAAAAGCTTGATATAGTAGGAAGAATTGCACTGAAGTCACTACTAAACGTTTCAAAACATAGTAAAAATTATATACATCCCCTATTTTGTATTGAAGATATATCTATAATTAAGCAACAAAATAAGATAAACTCATTTATTCGTCTGTTGAAAAAAAAAAGACATTTGATATTCTTAAGTCGCAGTTGAACAACGAATCAAGTCCACGACCTTTTGTAGATAGCGTCAAGGCTCTGTGCAATAGTCATAAATTAAATATAGAGAAACTAATACAACACAAAGAAAAAATAAAAATTACTGGTTTAAAAAGTATAATTCCTGAAACGGATCTTAAAATCTTAAAATGTGCAGTTGAGTACTGGAACTCAAAAGAACAAAGAACAATCTTCAAGGATGTTCTTGAAAATAAAATTCCTAGATCCTAGAGATTTTTTTTCGAAACTTTTTATTTACCTTACTTGTAATATATAGTGGGTGTTTAACAAATATATAAATAAAATAAAATAAAAAAATAATATTTTCAAGTTCAAGATTTTACGTTATTTTTGAAATGAGATTATGTAATTAATATATCATTGAAAGTATTTTTATTTATATTATTGAAAGTATTTTTATTAACTTTGTCTTTGAAATATATCAGATTAAAAAGTTTCATGATATTTTTCCTGAAATTTGTTAGCCATTTCCATGAAACTCATTGCTTACTATAATAAATTTGTTAGCCATTACCATGAAACTCATTGCTTACTTTAATAAATTTTTTTAACAATAAATTCTTTAGTTTATTTACATCAATTTGTCAAGATGCTCTGAGTCTCATAATCTTTTTTCACTTCATTGGGCTTTTTTTGCAATCCTTTTTATACAGAATTTTACAAGTATAAAACTATACAAAATATTATATTTGAGTAAATTGTCATAATCCAAATTTTATCAAAAGTGAATATTTTACTTTAATTCCAAAAACTTTACATAAATCTAAGTTTACTTTTTTAGTGAAACTTTAATGGGTTAACATTTTAAACAAATTTATGAAATTTATTTATTTAATAAATCAAATTGCCAACTTAGTTCTCCTTCTGGTTTAAAAAAGTATTCTTTAAATTAGTCTCTAACTTGTTTTGCATCTTTCGAGTAGTTGTTAGAACTTAATTGAGACCGTGGTTGTAGTGCAGCAGAACATGAATTATCATTCCTCCAATCACCTGGTCTAAACCCAGAAGGACCATCAACATCAGTGTAATTTGTGGGACAGTAGAGAAAATTATTTGCTGATCTTTTTTTCATGAGAAAGTTATGTAAAGCCAGAATCCCTTGTGTAATTAAGACTACTTTTTAGCAATAATTGATCTGCGAAATATACGAAATTGTGTTGTAGCAATGCCAAATGTATTTTCTAAAACCATTCTAGCCCTTGAAAGTCTATAATTAAATATTCTTTGATCTAAAGTTATATTTTGATTAGGATACGGTTTCATCATGTGCTTCTTTAAACCAAAAGCATCGTCAGCAACAAAACATAGGGTAATATTTTTTCGGAATTACCTATATTTTCTGTCTTATTGTCTACTACCGTGAATTTGTATTTAGCATTACAAACAGCTAGAAGGACTATGCAATGCGTTTTTTTATAGTTGAAATATTCTGCTTCAGCCTTATGAGGAGCTTGCACGACAATGTTCTTACCATCAATTGCACCTACAACATGCGGGAAATTCCACACTTTTTCAAATTCTTTTGCAATTGATTTCCATTCTTGTTTTTCTGATGGAACGTGTAGAAAATTTCTTTCTTTTAATGACGACCATATAGCAGCACTAGTTTCACTTATAACTCTACTGATAGAAGAAGCGCTGATTCTGTAACTTGCAGTAATAGTACATTGAGCATCTCAAGTTACAAGGAATCTAAGTGTTACAGCCAACCTCTCACTTGGGCTAACAGGGTCTCTCATAATAGTTCTTTGCTTCACAATTGTAGACGCTACATACGAAAGTAACTCTTCGAAGGTTGTTGGAGACATACGAAAGTACTTAAAAAAAAAGTTCTTGGTCGTACAAACGTAAATTTTGTACTAATAAATAAGATAAATATTGTACTAATAATAAGATAATTTTTGTACTAACAAATAAAATAAATTTTTCTTGTTTTCTTTTAGTTCTTGTTTAGTAATTGGTCTTTATCATAAACTTTATGAAATATATTCCCTGCAATGTAACCAGCAGTAACTTCAAGTTTGTCTCTGAAAAAATCAAATAAGAAAGAAGGAAAACTTTGTTTTGCATTCAACAAGTTGTATTTTGCATTTTTTATAAAACAGAGTACATCAAATAATAAGCATGTTTTGAATATTTCTTTATAAACTGTATGATCAATAAATAGTTTCCATCTCCAGTCTATATGCTTTATGAAACTATGAAAATGCATTAAAATTGGTAGAACTGTCATTGGTAACTTCAGCTCTTACATAAAATTCCCTTTGCCGTATTTAGCTAAAACACTCATCAATTTCTTTTTTCAACCATAAGCCTGTTAAGCAACATAAAAACCTGTTACACAACATATAAACCTGTTATGCAACATAGTAATTCATTTTTTGAGCCAAAAAATTAAAAAAAAAAAAGAAACTATTTTAAAAAGATTACTTTATCAACCTTCACCAAATTTTTAACATTTTTGATATTGGGATGCATTTTGCGAAAACTCTTACTCACAAGAAGCAGGCAAATCCTTGATAAAAAAATTTTTAAAATGATTTTTTTAATTTAATACAGTTTGTTATTTGTTTATTTTCACCACTACGAAACTATGTTTGAAACATGTAGCATGAATACTTACATTGCAAAACATTGTTTCTCAGTATTAATATTTCTAATATAGAGCTATTTTTTATTCCTACTAATAGCAGTTATAATAAATAAGAAATGACCAACCTTTGAATTTATTTCCAGTGGAGAGTTGTTACCAACATGTAACGTTATTTTTAGTAGCATGTTGACATATGTTGATCTAGTTATCTGAAAGCCTACACTAGAATTCTGCGTTATTAGAATAAACTGTAGCAAGCAATCAGTTAGCGAAAAACCCAGCAAAACATAATGTAAAAATTCAAACAAAATATAACTATTATTTTACCATTTTAATAAAAAAGAATAAAAAAGAATTAAACATTTACAATGCAAACACAACTCAAAACCATAACAAGAACTCAAGCATTTATACATTAACCATAAAAAAACTGGCCTCTTAATTTTTTACAGAAAATGCAATAAATCACGTTGTTTAATTTAAGTAGGCCACGATAATTTAGGCGAAGGATTTTATTGTGAGCATGCGCATTAAATTAGCTTTTTTAGAAAGAAAAAAAAAATGGTGGAGCAATTTTCCGTAAAAACTAAAAACTTTAGTGGATGACTTCCTTTCTAAATATGTATTAAATAAGTCTTTGCAATCAAAAAAAGAAAAAAAAAATTTAAATTATATAATTAATAAGCTCTTTGTTAAATTATACCTTATAAACGTTAGAGTAGAGCGGAGGTATTTTATAATATAATACAAAATTTTTTATTATAGTTTCTATGCGTATAGTTTCTATTCGTATAGTTTTTATGCGTATGTTACTTTTTTGAGAGTTTTATATCTGAACATGTTTCAACGATAGATAGCCTTAATTTTTTTTAATCATTTTTAAAGCTTTATAATTAGCGAATAACTGCTGATTTTTATCTACCCCATTTTGCCCTCCCACTTGCAAAATGTAAAGTTTTTGCTAAAGTTTTGTTACTTGGTTGTTGTAGCTTATTTTCAGAATTTTTGTTTTTGTTTTTTGAAAAAAAAATTTTAATTCAAGGTTAGCAACATTTTAAGCTTAGTTTGTAAGAGTTTGAAATTTAAAATACCAAAAAAAAAAAAAAAAAAAATAGCTATCTAAATTCTATGAATGATCAGATGATTATCGCTAGAATTTAGCATTGCATCATATAAAAATTTAATTTTGATTTTTAATTAAAAGACCATATTCTTAAAAAGTTATAAAAATATATACTTAGCCTTTAACTTGTGAAAAAGTTATAACTTAGTATTAAAAAGTCCCCTCAAATTAACTTTTGAATTTACATGCTTAAGGGTTAAAATCAAAAAGGTCTTAAAATGAAAGTTAAACTAAGATTTTTTTTTTTTTTATATCTTTAAAATTCATAATAAATCTAACCTCAAAATTCTTTTACGAAAAATACTTTGTAAAAAATTTCTATAATTTTTTTTTCTTTTATTTTACATTAGACTCAATAACTTTTGCTTCAGAGTGATTTTCTATAAAATGTTCTTTTAGAGTGCTTTCAAGCTGACTATAATTTTTATATTTCAATCAATCTACTACAATTAATGAAATCGGCGTGTAAACTTTCACTATAAACACCTATTCTTAATCTCCATTTTTGACCATAAACAACTATTTCTAATCTCCATTTTTCAATGAACTGATATACATGATGCACAGAGCATACTGCAAGAGTAAAACCAAAAAAGTTAGTTAAATATTTACCAAGTTTCTGAATATCATTATCTTAGAAATACACCCAAACCTCTTTTTGTGCGGTAGATAGGGACCGCGTAAAAGAAAACGCATTAGAAAAAATCACATGAAACTTCAGGAGTACCTATAAAAAATAGTTTTTGAAACAATATTAAAAACGTTTTTTTTTATGCGGTTAGACACGGATCGCATAAAAAAACTCTTTGCACTGCTACACAAAAATTCAATTCAAATCCTATAAAAAAAATATTTAAAAGTTAACGTTGTAACGCAATTTGTGGTTGTATGTTCATAACAGTAACTATATGATGGCGTATGTACATACATATTACACATTTTAATCGTTGAGATTGAAATTATTGCGCGTTCAAAAATTAAATTATATGAGATCGCACGAAAAAACTCGTATAAAACAAAACGCACAAATAAAGTATCGCATAAAAAAGGACCGCATGAAAAGATGTTTGAGTGTAGTATGAACTATTCAAAATATTATGACACTTACAATGATATGAAAAAAACCTTTATAATTTCTGACTACATTGATTAATAGTAAGTGAACACCAGTATCAATAAATTCAAGGTCTATAACTAGCTTAGGAATTAAATTGCATAATTCAAGCAATGGTTGATGCTATAAATAAATAAAAAAGTAACAAAATAAGTCATATAAATTAAAAAATCCAAGCATTATAAAAATTGGGCCCCAAATATATTGTTATATACAATAATAAATTTTTTTTTCTTATATTAAATTAAACACTTTGTAGTATATATATATATATATATATATATATATATATATATATATATATATATATATATATATATATATATATATATATATATATATATATATATATATATATATATAACGCTATTTGATCGCAAAGCAGACAGTAATAAAAAGTTGACCTAAAGCAGACACTTGAAATCTTGGTTCAAAAAACAAAATACCAGAGGGAATTTTAATACTATAAAAAAAAAACCACATATATTTAAAATATATATTTTCAAAATTGATTAAGAGCTGCCTTTTAAGAGGAGCTCCCCTGTAAGAATTATGCAAAGCTCAATAGTAAATAATTTCAGGTTTAAAAATTAGATAAAAGAAAGAAACCATTTTTGCATAGTTATTTTATTTTATTATTTTATATTAGCTGTTTGAGACTTAACAAACAAAAAAACGTATATGGTAGACATATGGCTTGTCTAAATAGCATACTTCAAAGTACTCAAAAACTGATTTTTCTTTTCTTTTAATATTCATTTTTATCCAAACACTTTAGTAGTCTATACTTTTTTTAATTATAAATCTTAATTTGGTAGAATACCTCAAAATATAAAATTAATTACATTAATTACGCAAAATAGATACATCTTCAACCTCACTTCGACAACACAACCTAATTTATAAATAGCCTTTTATTTCCAATGGGTATTTTTATATTTTAAGATAGTTGAACAAATGAAGATTATTAATTAAAAAATAATAGTTATAGACTAACAAAATCTTTTTTTTAATGCAAATTAAGATTGAAAAAAATCATTTTTTTGCGTACTTTTGAATCATGACGTTTAGGCAAGCCATATGTCTACCATATATATTTTATCGCCTATTAAGTCTTAACTAGCTAATTTAAATTAATAAAAAGAAATAACTATGCAATTTTGGTTCTGCTGTTCTAATTTCAAATTTAACATTACTGGGTAAGTCGACTTAAGTCACTATTTCAAACTTTTGAAGTCCAATATTTAGAGAATGTATAAATTTTTTTAATAATTATTTCTGAAATGACTTTCTAGTATGAATAGCAAAACCATAATAAATAAATAGCAGTTGTGAAGAGTTACTATCAAAATCTGAAACGTATGTTGTTGTTTTTATAATATTTAAATAGTATATAAATTTTATAATATATAAAAAAAACCCATAGTTATTTTTTATTAATATGGTAAATGAAAAGTCAATGCCTATTTTCGAAAATAAATTTTTACTGTAAACCCAGATCTTTAGCCATATTTTCATAAGACTAAAAATTAGTCATCAACAAAAAAGATTAAAACGTTTCATTTCCAAAAAATTTAAATAAAGTAAAAAAACTACCCCATGGTCATGCCATGAGGAACTCTGAAAGTTTATGTTGATATTGTTATTTCTGTTGTTTGATATTATATGCACTGCTTTCTGCTCGATAAATTATCTCTAAACTTAAGCAAGTTAATGTTTTTTACAACATACAGATGGAGTTTTCTTTCTATTATTTAAATGTAATAATTTATGATTTTAAAAGCCTTAAAAAACTCCTAACATCAGGAGTTAATTACTATTATAAACTTATTTTCAACTATGCAGTTAGTTATTTTTCATTATTTAAAAAGGTTATCTAGGCAGCTCATGTTCAGATGTTTCTCAATAGTAGGATTATTGGTTCTTACACTTTATGCAAACAAGTGATTTTTTAACAACCTAACAAATTCAAAGGTTTTATGGATAAAATACGTTTCCACACAAAAGTTTTTAAACATTTCAGTTTCTTATATATTAAAATTGTGTCCTTATGCCCTCTACTCTAAAGAAATTATTTATTTTCATAAAAGCAATGAATAGCTTTACTTCTAACCTCTGAAGGTAGCAATATAACTACTGCACCACGATGCTTTGATAAGCGATGGAGGAGGCGGGGGAGAGGGCAAAAATTAGCAAAAATTTATTTGATTTATTAAAAGAAATTTAATTTAACCAAAGACGATGCAAATTGGTGCTTGACTTATTTTAGTAATAAAGTGTCCTAAGGTTTTTCTGAAATGATCCGTTCATTTGTTTTATCGCTACGCCGCTTAAGCCGAGACGTGCTTTTTTTTATTGTAAAAGAGTGTCTTACAAATATTAAATTATAAAAAACTAAAATCACTGTTACATTTAAAAACTCCACGCAAGTATAGTTTAGATTAGTTGTTTTTTTGTTTATAAGATAAATTAAAGAAGATTTAAAATAAATTAAAACCTTAAAAAAAATTCAATTTATTTACATCAATAAAAAGTTCTTGTTAAATTATTTGATTGAAAAAGAGAAGAATATTTTGAGGCGAGTGTTTTTAAGTCAGAGTAACTAGGCTTCATAATGCCCACAATTGCGGAAACACAGCGAATTAAACGGCTTTTTGCCACAATTTAGTGGGACACTTCGAAATTTAAAGATTTTTTTTGTAAAAATGGTTAATAATAAAAGGTTTTTTTAAAATTTTGGGGCCTTAATGGCAGATTTTGGGGGCCAGACCACAAGCAACAGCAACGAATAGAGTATTCCATAATTTAGAACCTCTTGCGGCAATATAATTTTTTTTTTAAAAATGAAAAACTATATTTGCTCAATATTGTTTCTAGTTTTGATTTAAATATAATAATTCTATTTAAATAATTGCCTAATGAAACAAGATAATTTTTTGTTACGCTCTTTATTTCGAGTTATAAACTTATGTTTACAGAAAGAAAAATTTAGTTCTAAGCCACAAACTTCAAGGTGGTGGTAGTGTAGTAATTTTCAAGGCAGTTGCCCCTCATGTTTAAACTGGGTGAGTCGTTCGTAAAGTTAACGAGGCATTACATAAGAAGTACAGTGTAAGTTCGGTAAATTATTTTTACGGATTATATATTATTATTTAAATTATACATACGGATTAAATTATCTTAACAAAGTTTGCCACCAGACCAGTCCAGTATAATATTAAAAAAAAACAAACATTTTAAGACGCTTTGTCAAATTTGCATTTTTAATGCTTTTAATAATTTAATAATAAAATTAAAGGCTATTTTTCAAAAATAATAATTACAAAAATAACAAAAGAAAAAAGCCAGGTTTATTTTCACAAAATAAATTTTACTTGATAGAAATAATATAACCAGACTAAATTATATATAATAAAATATTAAGGGTTGCATTATTAAGTTGATTTTGGATTTACAATAACTCATTCGAAAACTAAGAAAGTTTATAAAAAAAAACGGTAAAAATAAGAGCAACAACTTGCTATTTAAAACGAAACTACTTAAGTATAAGCATTATAATTGTCTGTTTCTTAAGTACCTTCAACCATAGCATGAAGATGACAAACAGATGCTGATTGCGACTGTCGAGGTGGTAGATGAACTGCAAAAATTTAAAAATAAAATCACATTTTTCAAAGTAATTTGTAAAGATTCATTATATTAGTTAAAACACTTAAAGACTTTAAGTAAACGTTACATACCCTCTTCAATTGATGACCCAGACCAATAAGGACTTCTCAACAGCAATTTTTACCAAGAAAACATTGCAACTAATATTACCTTGTATAAAAAGCAATGAGAACGGTTTCAAGAAATTTTCTGCAGCATCAATCAAAAATTTTTTTTAAATTAACGTTCAGTTAGTAGCTAAATAAGAGTTACAAACGAGTAATGGCATGTAATAACTTTAAAATCCATCACATTGTTCAAAAAATATGAACTAGCTAAAATAAACATAAATTAGTTACGCACTACTACATTTGAAACACAAACTATTTTTTTATTTTCAAAAAAGCAAGCCACTTTTTGTGGGTTTTTTTTTTGGGCGCCCATATCAGGCCAAGGTTATCAAAACAGGTCCATGTATGTTTAATATTTATAACCTAAATAATAATACAAATAAAAGTATTAGTAATACAAATAAATTTTCGAGTTGAACTAGGAATATAAAAAACACCCTAAAATCCTTGTTAAATGGTCTTTAGTCATGAAAAGTGGAGAATTTAAAAGTTAAAAGTCAGCAACAACACAAAGAATTGTGGTAGTTCAATGAATACTTGGTTAAAATTGTAGCAAAAATCAACAAATTTTATATAATGTTGTAAGAGTCTGTGAATGCAGAAGACAGGTTCTTGCATTGTAAGTCTAAGCGCAAGGCAAAACAAGATGTATACAAAGTTTAATCAAATAAGCAGAGGGTATGAGGTAAGATGCAAAATGAATAAAATGAATGGAGAATTCAGAGATGTGAAGTAAATAGTTACAAAATATATAAAATGGAAAAATATTTACAAATGAAGTTTAAGTAAAAACAAGTTGGATGGCTCATTTTGAAAAATTGCTAAATGAAGAGTTTGAAATGATTGAGGAAGGTGAATAAGATTAGAGGACCAGCAGATAACAAGTAGTGAAGAAAAATGAAGGATATTCAAAAGGCTCAGTTAGACAAGACTGATAATCCTTCCAGTGTATTGAGGTAGGTTTTGAAAGCTTCAAGGATGTGGATGTTCTTTATGTGTTAGATCTTTGCCATAAAATCGTTCAAATATAAAATCCGAAATGATTAGAAGCATAAAATCAAGCCATTGCTGTTTTAATTATTATATTTTGAAAGTTGGCAATCATATCATGCTTGCAAAACTTTTTCACTGTTGTAAAGAACAACTGCAAAAAAGATGTTAAAAGATGTTAAAATAAAAAAAGTTGGATGGTAAAGATTTGTAAATGTAAGGCGGTTTATATCAAGGACCTGCTTGAACAAGTGATGAGGGTTTCAGAAAGAACTATTGCAAGAACGTATAACAATATAAGAAGCAGTGTGCGTACAGTAGCGTGCCAAAGTTTAGAAACACCAATTTTTTTCAGTTTTTATGCCATAACTTTTCACAAACTTTCTTAAATAAGCTGGAATTTTTACCAAATGTGCTCTATATTATTTCAATTTAAAATACAAACCACAAAAGTTTTAAATTGAAAAGTTAATTAACTTTTATTCGTTTTTTTGAAAAAGCTTCCACGCAAAAGTTTGTGAAAAGTTAAGCAGTAAAAATTGAAAAAAAGTTAGTGTTTCTAAACTTTTGGACGCTACTGTATCAGTAAAATGCTGTTTGTTTTTAGGTCAGAGAAGGGGACAATAGGTGCAATTTTTATTATTAGGCAAGTTCATGTAAGATTTTTAAAAAAGAAAACGGATTTGTGGATGAAATTTGTAAACCTCAAGCTTTCAACAGATTACTAAATGTTGAGCTTTAAGGCATTTAGATATTGGTGGGATGGCATTATAAGAAACATGCAATCTGTAGAAGCGAAGAAACAAGGACGCTAGAATAATGGCGAGGATCATCATTATAATTGATTTCTGAAAATTATATATAAATGCTGATAACTTTTTGCAAAACACTTTGTAAATAATCAAATAAAAGTATTTTGTGTTAGTATTCCTTAGAATACTAAAACAGAGTAAGGGTATGGAAATTTAAATGCTGTACAGAAGCAAAGCAGCGTAGGTATTTATGCTAAAAAAATACAACATAAAGACCAAAAAAATAACTTATGTTTAGAATAATAAAAAATAAAACCTTATCATTTATGAAATTCTGTTTATTCATATTAATAAAACAAATAAACTTTTGCCAACATAAAAAAAACATTAGGCACCTCCCTACAAACTAATTCCCGAAACATGTAAAGTGAATTTTTTCCTAAAGTTTTACATCAACATTTCCAAACTTGTGTGATTCCGATGGTTGTCTACAGCAACATTTAAATACTATTATGAATTATTTGAAACAACTTTTTTACAACTGCATGCCCTTCCTGACGTTAATAGGAAGCAGGTTGTACTGGTTTACATGTTATTAGTAGCAGGGTGACCTGATCTGACAAATAGAAAGTGTATTAGGATCGTATTATTTCTTTTGTTTGTGATATTGGTTTAACAAATTGAATAGAAAAAGGAAAAATACTTCAAGCTAAAAACAAACTTAACCAAACAAATATTAGTTAAAGAAAACATTCAAGCCAGATTAATAAATACGAGAAAAATATGGGTTTGATTATCTATGTGCTTGATCATCAACGCCAAAACTACGAGAAGCATAAACTAATAATGTATAAAAATATACAAAATAACTTAAAAAATATATAGGTAAGTGATTTTTTTTAAATTTTAAATAGAACACCCAGCATATTTTATTAAAAAGCTGAAAACGTGAAAATTGATTAAAAAAAAAATAAAATAAAAAAAAATCAAATATTTTAAGAATCTTTTTATTCTATGTCTTTTTATCTCCATTATTAGGGATTGAAATACCAGTTAACTAGTTTACAGGTAAATCAAACTAAAAATGTATAATTTTGTTACTGGTAATTTTACCCCTAATTACTGGTAAATTTAAAAAAAATATATTATAAAAATCTAAGAAACATAATACATTCATTCAATAAAAACTACACGACTCATCTTTTCAATAAATAGTAAAAAAGTTATTTTTGTTTTCTTATTGTTTTGTCTCTAGTTTTTTACTGATTTGATATTTACTGAATGTGCACATAATTAATTTGTACGTAGCTCATATCATAAACATAATTGTTTCAAAACAAGTTAAAGAGGTAATAAAATTAACAAATTGCCTGTTTCACTGGAGAAAAAAATACGTCTAGTTGCTGATAAATTATTTATTTTCAGTCTATTTTGTATAATTGTTTAACATTTTATTAAATCATTTGTTTGGTTAGTTGTTACACTATCAACCGCCAAAGTTGGTTTGTTACTTGTTACATATTTGTTTGTACACCTTATAATTTAAGAGCACTGTATAGCGCTAAGGGCTATACAAATATTTTGAAGTCTTTATACAGTTCAATACATCTGGTACATCTATATACTGATAGATATACTCCCAGCATGTGTAAATTTACACACTCAGTGTGTCAATCTACAGTGTGGCACTGCATCATGAAGTGTCCACCCCAATGTACCAATAACAACAACAAAACAGCAACAATAACAAAAAGCAATATATTTACCAGAAATATAGATGTTTTACATAAGAATGTTATAAGTTGCAAAATATATGTACAGTTTACATTCTGGATGGTTCACTCTCATATAGCTCGGTAAAATTGAGCAGAGCAGCCTTGAACAAAACAAAACAAAAACAATGCAAATAAAACAAACAATACACACAGAAAGATGCTATTAGTCAACATTCATATTTATATCTTATATATCTTCTATAGTGAGATATCTTTTACCACCTGTAAGAACTGTTATTTCTATTTATCTTAATGTAACAAGTAGTATTTTAATTTGGCTTTGAGGACATATTTTTTAATGTTGTTAAAAGGGATTGATTTTAATTTATTTTGAAATTGATTTCAGTCTATTAATGCAGAGTATTTAAAGAAATGTTTACCGTAGGATATTGTATTATGGGTCAAATCATTATATTTCAACCAATGGCTTGTGGGGTACCATCTCTGATTTTCCTGATTTTTACATATCATTATCTAAATGATGTAAATAGGTTAAATGTGCAATTTCAGAGTTCCAAGTGCAACGGTTTAGAAATTATAGCCTTACAAACACTCTCAGGTAGCCCCCCTCGGTTCCTCGAATGGTAAAAATAGACAACTTTAAGGCCTTATAACTTTTTTCTAACTTTCAGCAAGTGGCTTATTTTTTCTAGAACTATTTTCTAGATATTTCTGTCCTAAAATTTGTAATTTTCATTAGCTTGTATCATGTTAGAAAAAAACTACAGCCTCCTAAACTTTGGAAAAATTCTGAAAAATGCTAAATAAAGGCAAAATGAAGTTAACCGTAGTATTTTTCTATTCATCAACAAGTCCTTACATGTTAGTTTTCTAATTAGCTACAATGGTCTACAACAAATTGGCAAAATATAAGCAGCTTGTTACATTTTAGAAATCAGTTTTATCTAAAAATATATAGTCCACTTTACTAAAAAGTCCCATTTTCAGCCATTTGGGGATGGCTCGTAAATTTTTCTAACACTTTGTATTGATCTGATATTAACAGCAAATAAGGCCATTAGATCTAACTATATAAAAATGTAAACATCACAAACTTGTCATGTTCACAACAAAAATGGCAGCATTTTTTATTAACCCTATTTTTCAATTATCAGGGCTGAATAGTGTTATTGGAGACCAGTGCCCTTCCAACCTGCTTTCTGGCCCATGCGAGGGATGTAACCCACTATCTGTAATTTGTTTTACAAAATTTTATATAATTGCTATAAAAACCATTTCTAGCCCAGCATTGTTGTTTATGTGAAAAGCATAGTTATCTTTTTTACAAAATTCTTGTATTCTCCCTTAATAATGGCAATACATAATAATGTAGTTGAAAACAATTATATATGATAATTCATTTCATCCTTTTTTTAATAAGATAAGAGTAAAATCCTCTAGTGTTTTTGAGCTCAGGGTCATGTAACATGGCAATAATGTCACTAACTGGATACCAATGGATATCTGTGGTTGTTGGATACTTGAAATAATTGCCTGCTTTTTGTAAACAGCTAATACAAACTGTGTCACCTTTAAGATCAGATATCTTTCCAGGAAAGAATTCACCAAAATAATTCACTAATACCCAATCATTAAAATTGATATCAGTATTCATCGATTTTTGTGTATTAATGCAAGTATCTTCCAGCATGTGAAAAGAGTCAAATGTACTGCTCATTGATGTTACATAAGCTTTTAAACAGCATGATTGAGGTGAAAAATAATGGTATGAGCGAGTACCTTTGATGGCAGGAACATTCTCAAATCGTTTAGCAAGCACTTCATGTGTAATAGCAGCTGTTTCGGTTTCAGAAATGTAGATAAATCTGAAAAAGAGTTAACATAAATCATAATTCTATTTCCAAATATGTATTTAGTAAGGTCTTGTTTTAAGGAATCCTTTTCTATACTATTTGATTTTTATAACTAAACATTCATACGTTATTTTTATTATTTTTGTTTAAATGCCTATTATGATATAGGATACTAGACATCAATTATTTGAAAAAATATCATAACCTAAATGTACATACACTTTGACAATAGCATAATATATACCTGATGTTTTTAATTTTTTCTTTAGCAACTAAGCAACTAAGAACATGTCCCTCGGTGTCAAAATTTGATTGCCAATTGGCCTTTGAAGGGATAGGTTATGAATAACTCTTTTCACTGTACCACCTATTCCATCACATGCACTTTTTCCATGTGCAGTCCCAAAAAAATGCCAGTCTGCTTTTAGTCCATAGTCTTTTTCATGAAAACACAGGTTTTTCAAATTAAACCTAAAATACAATAAGAAAAAAACCTATTCAGTTAAAGATTATCAATTTTGTATCCAATTTCAAAAACATCATTTCAAGGGCTGAAAATAGTTTGTCTAGAATAGGTAATTGTTATCAATGTTATCAATAAAAATAGGTTAAATTTATGAAAATTTAACCTATTTTTATACTGGCTGCTTGCACCATCAGTGAAATAATTGATCTTCTGAACTTGTGGATATTCCTCTTTCAGAATTGGTATGATTTTGGAAACATAACTGAAAACTGCCTCAGTATTGTGAATTAGATTGTCAGATATAACACAATAACATTTGCTTTCTGGTGATTGGTTTCCATTTAAATATTGCACATATATGACAAATGGATGGAGAGTTGCTTGATTTTTGGAAAAATAGGATGACTGAGCTTCATCTTGTATAATAAATGAAAAATTTTCAGCAAAATCCATTTGCATAATACATTCATTTGGCTTCATGTTTTCTTTGAGCTGGTTTGAAAAGAATGTCTGTGATTTGCTGACATAATGATGTTTTGTGAGGTTATATAACTTGTCTGTTAACTCTTCTAGAAACTCATCAGGACTTTTAACTATAGTTTCCAAGGAGCATCTATCAGTCTTCAACCATTGCTTATCAGTTATTTCATTTGCTGAATCCCCTAACAGTTCATTTAACTTTTTTTCAATTCTCTTTTTTCCAGGACACTTCTCACACTCATGAAACATACATGGTTTATTTTCTATTGTACATACAGCTAAGGCCATCAGATCTTTTGACTTTATTTCATTTTTTAATGATTTAACAATAAGATTTGGATTTTGATGGTCAATACAAACACAGACTGTGTGCGTGCCAGATTTTCCTGCAACAATACAATGTTGTGGCCTTAAAAGAGCAAATGATGTCAGTCCCACCTTTACTACACCATTAGATTTTGATTCTTCTAACCATTTCTGGTAAAGTTCTGAAAGATTGCATAGTATGAGTCGTTTCTGAATGTGCTGTCTACCATCAACTGTCTTTATGCTAATGTAATCCTTTGCTCCTGGCAATAACCTGCTGTTACTATCATCCTCATAAAAGTTGACAATTTGATTTACAACTTCAGTAGTCAATTTTTTAGGATTTCTTATGTCTGTTGATCTCTCACCAAGGATTCCTTTAACATCCCGCAAAGCTCTAGCTTGCTTCACCATATATTGTGTTGTTTTAAATTCATTTATTGTTTCCTGAATAGTCCAATGGACTGGAGCTAAAGTGAGCAATTTTATTTTTTGTGAAATATTGATCTCATTACGAAACTTTTGTTTAAGCTGTTCTACAAATAAATCTAAAGAGGAACTTTTGAGCATACTAATTTGAAGCTCATCTCGTTCAGATGCATTCAATGATTCATTTAGCAACTTAACTTTCTTTTTTATTTTATTGTCTATTTGTAGCATACTCATGCTGGATGATCTTTTAATAGGAGACACACCAAATTCAACAAGACAAGGATTTATAGTATCAATTTGTGTGACAGAGTTATCAGGTGATATGTAATCTGGATCATGTCTCTTGTCAACTTCTTCAACATTCTTGATTTTTCTTACACAACCAAAACATATTTTTTTCCCAGGAATTAAATTAGAGTCCAGTTGATTATGCTCCAGAGTGACAGTTGTCAGGTTTCCTTTAACAATCTTTGAATGAATTGAGAACGGGTCACAACATGATTTATGGTATGTTGAATAGTAATTAATAAATTGTAACCTATGGTGAGTGCAAATTGTATGCAAATGAATATTTCTTATTCCAGTTCTTAAGGTCAGCAGGTATTTATCTTCATTTACTATTTCTGAAATTTCAGACTGACTGCAGTATGTATTTTTATGACAATCTAACTTTAGTTCAATACCAATAGAAAAAGTATTTATGTTTATCTAATAAATTTAATTAAGATGAAATATTATTGAACCTTCTTATGTATAATTTTCGATGAAGTTATATAGGAGAAGTAAGTTCAATAATGATTTGATCCAACAATTAAAAACACATACAAACAATGTAATGAAAAAAATGGAAACAAACTGCAATAGCAAAGTTTATTGAACAGAAAAATATCAAGGTAAGTTATTTTGAGTTATATATGCTTATATATTTACATTTGCAAAAGGGTATATTATATAGAATCATTGCATTTTTAGATAAATAGTTAAAATTAACTAATAAAATTGAAACTCATACTTTGTTAAAAAACTTATTTAAACAAAACATTAAATCAATATTGTAATGGCTTGATTAGTCTTGTTATACTTCATATTGCCAGTAATGTATGAACCCACTGTCCTACTATTGCCTTGAATTATTAGCAATTCAATCAACTATAAAAAAATCATCATAATAAAGATTAAATCGCAATTTTATGATTAACTAAATTTTTTTTTGAGTGTCACCTTTTAAAAATAATGCAGGCTCTATATAGTTATTACACCTTTAGTTGTGCTCCTATCCGGTATAAAGTCCAGATCAGGGAGAAAGTAACCAACCATATCTCTTTTTTTTTAAGAAATGACTTATGATAGGCTACATCCCTCACATGGGCCAGAAAGCAGGTTGGAAGGGCACTGGTCTCCAATAACACTATTCAGCCCTGATAATTGAAAAATAGGGTTAATAAAAAATGCTGCCATTTTTGTTGTGAACATGACAAGTTTGTGATGTTTACATTTTTATATAGTTAGATCTAATGGCCTTATTTGCTGTTAATATCAGATCAATACAAAGTGTTAGAAAAATTTACGAGCCATCCCCAAATGGCTGAAAATGGGACTTTTTAGTAAAGTGGACTATATATTTTTAGATAAAACTGATTTCTAAAATGTAACAAGCTGTTTATATTTTGCCAATTTGTTGTAGACCATTGTAGCTAATTAGAAAACTAACATGTAAGGACTTGTTGATGAATAGAAAAATACTACGGTTAACTTCATTTTGCCTTTATTTAGCATTTTTCAGAATTTTTCCAAAGTTTAGGAGGCTGTAGTTTTTTTCTAACATGATACAAGCTAATGAAAATTACAAATTTTAGGACAGAAATATCTAGAAAATAGTTCTAGAAAAAATGAGCCACTTGCTGAAAGTTAGAAAAAAGTTATAAGGCCTTAAAGTTGTCTATTTTTACCATTCGAGGAACCGAGGGGGGCTACCTGAGAGTGTTTGTAAGGCTATAATTTCTAAACCGTTGCACTTGGAACTCTGAAATTGCACATTTAACCTATTTACATCATTTAGATAATGATATGTAAAAATCAGGAAAATCAGAGATGGTACCCCACAAAGTTTTCTTGAAATTGGTTGAAATATAATGATCTGAGCCTTATATGTTTGCACACTAGATCCCCACTATATTTGCATTTTATGTTTGCACACTAGATCCCCATTATATCTTTGCACACTAGATCCCCTAGTTCGATCCCCACCACGCCCCTGGTAGTACCGCGCTCAACTTGTTTCTCCGCGCAGCGGCCTTGTTTGTCAAGGTTTGTGTTTCGGAGTTATAGGGTTGAGAGAGGGTTATAACCACCCTTAAGAAGCCTCCTCATCTGTAGTGGCTTTATCGGCCTTGAGGAGGTAAATAACAAAAAAAAAAAAAAAAAGATGCACCACTACAAAAATTTCTTGTAAGTTGACAGCTAATTACACTGTGTAGAGTAAACCATTTATTAAATATAGGAGGTAGCTTTTTGTTTAGACAACTGTGATAAATAAACAATTTACAATTTTGATTATATCATGCACTTTTAAAATTTGTAATGCGTTAAAAGATACGAATGTGAATTTTTTGGTAGAAATTCTATAAACCTGACTTCTTGTTTCTGAAAATTAATAAGCGAATTACAATTATGTTTTGACTCCATGATAAAAGGCTATATGGCTATTCCTATCAGTCAATATTGATATGATAGAAGGCAATATGTTCAACCTATCAGTCAATATTGAATGATAGGTTGGGGTGGAGCAAGAAGTCTTTATTTTATTTATTTATAATTTTATTAAGAAAACATTATACTCTTTATTTACATTATATATATATATATATATATATATATATATATATATATATATATATATATATATATATATATATATATATATATATATATATATATATATATATATATGTATATATATATATATAGTGATGGGCATAGATAACTAATTTTTTAGTTATCTTTTATTTATACTAGTTTTTTTTTTTTATATGCTATAGTTAAACTAAATTTTTTTATTTAAGTCAAACTTTTAGTTTAACTAACTTTTTTCCTAGTTTAGTTGAAAAAGTTTAACTAAATTTTTATTAACTAAATTTTTTATATATCGCCAAATAAATCGTTCTATTTCTATGCACCACTCACCTGACCAAGGACTCCAAGGATTCTGTTATTACTATTTTTATGTATTTATTTATTTAGTGCATGAACTGGACTTTTCAACATCATTTCCGCTTGGTCTGCTAATATAATAAATTCAAACTGTTAATCTAATAATCTGTTATTGTTATTGATAGCATGAACAGCTTACTTGTGAACATGTGCTACAAAGATGTTAAACTAAAAAGTGATAAACCTGATGAAAAAAATTTGAATTTTATGCGCAAAAAAGTTGAATTTTAGTTAACTATTTCTAATTAGTTCAAGTTAACTACTTTTTATAAAAAGTTTGTAACTAAAAGTTTAACTACTTTTTATTAGTTTTAGTTAGTAGTTTAGATAAACTATAATAAAAAAGTTTGAGCCCATCACTGATATATATATATATATATATATATATATATATATATATATATATATATATATATATATATATATATATATATATATATATATATATATATATATATATATATATATATAAATATAAATATATATATATATATATTTATATATATATATATATATATATATATATATTATATATATATATATATATATATATATATATATATATATATATATATATATATATATATATATATATATATATATATATATATATATATATATATATATATATATATATATATATATATATATATATATATATATATATATATATGTATATATAACTTTTTAAATTACTGTAAAAAAAACAATTCATCATTTCAAAATAAACAACTTACCGACTACATTATCTTTAAAGAATTTCTTTGAAAATATGTATGCTTTATTAAACATTGGGGCGCTACTGCAGTCTCCCCCCCCCCCCCTTTTTTTTTATTTTATTTTATTGTTGAATGTGATAGAAAATGTTATGCTGATTAAGAATCGTATAAAAACATAGGTCTGAAAATCAAGATAAAGTGCTCTAATTCGCTGTTAAAGTTTAAAAAATTACACTAAAAAACGCTATAATTTGTCATTTTTTCATACTCGGTTATAAATTAAATTCTTTTTAACGATGAATTTAAAAAAGTCTGGTTTCTATCAAAAATGTAAAACAAAACTTTAAAAAAATGCTGAGCACATCATTTTCTGATTTATCTATGGCCTAAACCCTAACCCTGTCTCAAATCATGTACTTTTAATCGCGCCAATCCCTATTTGTCAGTCGATGTATGTGCATTTAGTTGCGCCAATCCCTATTTTTCAGTCAATGCATGTACATTTAATTGCCTTAGTCCCTATTTGTCAGTCGATTTATGTACATTTAAAAAGCAAAATCTTAAAGTTTAAGATTTTGCTTTTTAAATGTACATAAATCGACTGACATGTACATAAATCGACTGACTGATATTTTAATTAATTTTTTAAAAATTAGTTTAAGTTAAACTAATTTTTAAAAAATTAATTAAAATATATAAAATATATTTATAAAAACATTTAATTTAAATATAATTTAATTTTGACGACAATACACACGACAAAAACCGGGCTGCGTAATTAAGAAAAGATTTTCTAAGCGATTGATTTCATAATGTAAACTTAGATGTAAAACGTTTTAAAAAAAATGGCAAATATTAGCGTTTTTTAGTGTAATTTTTTAAACTTCAACAGCGAATTAAAGCACTTTTTGTTAATTTTCAGACCTATGTTTTTATACGATTCTTAATCAGCATAAAATTTTCTATCATAATCAGCAATAAAAAAAAAGGGTGTTGGGGAGTGGGGAGAAACTGCAGTAGCGCCGAGATATTTACATGTAGATATCATAGATATTTACATGTAGATATCATCATAGTTATAAGAAAGATATAGTTTGGAAGCGAACAATAGCGCATTGTTTTAACTCTTTCATACTGTTTTTTCTCGTTTCCGGACTTCCGAACCTGCACAAAAAGATTGTTGTTGTTAGCGGTTGCCTGTTATTTTTTAAAGTTGTCTTTCTATTTTTATTGAAATTGATTTTTTTTGATATGCCTGGTGAAAATTGTGCAATATTTGGTTGTTCAACTTCAAGAAGACACAAAGGTATCAGCATTTTCAAAGTTCCTACTCCAACTAATGATGCAAATAAGAAATGGAGTAATGAGCTTATTAACGTAATTACTAGAGACAGACTCATCGATGATTCTTTGAAAAAACGAATTGATTCCTTCAACATTTATATTTGCGAGCTTCACTTTACTGAAGATCAATTTTGGGTTTACTCATCTCGAAAAATTTTAAAGGATGGAGCATTGCCAACTCTAAATCTCCCTAAGAAAAGTAATCAATCACAGCGAAGTTCAATATCCATTACAAAACGTGAGGAGTTTTTAGTGACGCAAGAGTTAATTTCTCGAACTACAACGTCATGTTACAAATCTTTTGATGATTTTACAAAACGTATTTTAAAGCTCTCTCTTGATGATTGTTGGAAAATTTCTTTGGATGATAGATTTATAGTAATTACTTGTAATTCTCCAGAACATATTTTACCAAAGTATGAAATTTATGTCGACGAGTTGCTAGACTATTGTGTAAGAATTTTTGGTTGGATGTTACCAATAGATCATCTATTGTACCTTCAATATAAAGGATCTTTTTTAAATGTTTCTTTATCAAAATTTATAAGTCATATTGAAACTCTTGTTCTTTGTCCTGGTGTGGAAGTAAAAAGTTTAGACTTAATCAACCAAAACTTTAAATTTGAAAAGCATGTTATAACTAAAAAATTTAACTACTTGCTTTTTAAGCAACTTCCTCTTAAACCTAGATTAAATCAAGATGAGTTTTATCGTTCACTTAATTGTAATATTTTAATAAAATCCCAGAGTTGTTGTTATTCATGCCATTGTTTGCAACTTAAAACTAATTATGAAGTAAATAATAAAAATAAAACTTTAAACCAACCTGCAAAGCTGAATGCTCCTCTTAAATTTACCTCCACCGAACGAATTAAATTAAGTTTGCAACAACATCGTTTAAAATGCAAACAGTTGGAAAATCAGATTGAACATATGAAAACAGTTTTGAATATGGAAAGTGAAAAAGTTAATTTAGAACTTGATCAAGACCTTAAAACATTGTACTCTGGTTTTAATCAAAAAAATATTCCAGACTTCATGAAACTATTTTGGAATGAGCAGCAAAAGTATATTAAAGCTTCTAGCCCCTGTAGTGTAAAATATCATCCAATGATAATAAAATTTTGTCTCAATTTAGCAGCTAAATCTTCGTCAGCATATTCTGATTTGCGTTTTGATAGTAAGACTGGTTCAGGATTTTTAGTTCTTCCAAGTTTACGCACCTTGAGAGACTACAAAAATTATATACATCCTTCAAGAGGTTTTAATCCTCAAGTCATTAATGATCTTGCAAATAAAACTTCTAACTTCTCTAGTTCTGAACGATTTGTTACAATTCTGTTTGATGAAATGAAAGTTCAAGAAGATTTGGTTTGGGATAAATACTCTGGTGAGTTAATTGGATTTGTAGATTTAGGAGATATTCAAACTAACTATGCAACACTTAAAAATGTGAGAGAGCTAGCCTCTTATGTTTTAGTTTTTCATGTTAAAAGTAAAGTAAACCCACTTTCCTATAGTCTAGCAACATTTGCCACAACTGGAGTAACATCGACACAACTTATGCCAATATTTTGGAAAGCAGTGCGTTATCTGGAGAGTATAAATTTGAAGGTCATAGCTGCAACTGCAGATGGTGCATCTCCAAATAGGAAGTTTTTCAAAATGCATAAGAAATTAGATGGTGGCTCAGGGAAAAAAATTATATATCGCACTAAAAACTTATTTAGTAATGATAATAGATTCATCTTTTTCTTTGCAGATGTACCTCATCTAATCAAAACTTCTCGAAACTGTCTAAGTAATTCTGGTTCTGGATGTAAATCACGCTACATGTGGAATAGTGGATTTTTTCTTCTTTGGAATCATATTTCAACATTTTATAATTCTGATTTAGAAAGAGGTTTAAAACTTGTTCCTAAACTAACAAGTGATCATGTAAACTTAACACCATATTCTGTGATGAGGGTACGTCTTGCATCCCAAGTATTGAGCGAAACGGTAGGAAATGTTTTAAAGCAGTTTGGACCACCAGAAGCTGCTGGAACTGCAGAATTTTGTTTAATGATGGATATGTTTTTTGATTGTTTGAATGTAAAGAACAGTGTTGAGCATATAACAAAAAGAAAGCCATTTTTAAAACCTTATGAATCAGTAGATGATTCAAGATTTGCTTGGTTAGATAACTTCCTCTTATACTTCAAATTGTGGAAAGAATCTATAGATCAACGAGAAGGAAGTTTTGATGAGAGCTCAAAATCAAAAATGTTTATTTCTTCTCAAACTTATGAAGGTTTGCAAATTATAGTGCATTCATTTAAAGAAGTTGTTAAATTTTTACTTGAAAATGGTGTTCGATTTGTATTTTCTGAAAGATTCTGCCAAGATGACCTTGAAAACTATTTTGGAAGACAACGTGCAATTGGTCGCAGAAAAGATAATCCATCTATCAAAGATTTTGGCTACAATGACAATACAATCAAGTCACAATTTTCAGTTCGTCCAATTACTGGTAACATTCAATCTACTAACAATAATATCATGGATATTGAAAATAATCCTTTACCGAAAAGAAAAAAAAATAGTTCAAAGTTAATTCAAATTACAAACCAACATTAAGTTCTGCTTTTTCACATTTATTAATTGAAATAAAAAGGTTATTTTCATAACCACAAAGTTTTAAAAGCATTATTTGTCATTATATTTATAATGGTAAGAGTATCTATAAATGAATTAGTATAAAGGCATTGTGTTTTTCTTCAAAAAAATATTTCTAAACAAAATACGATTGGCATATTTTATTAAAATAAATTGGCGGGCTTCCATCAAGTTCAAGTAAGTTAAACTACTGATTTTGGACCCCCTCCTGAGGGTTATTTAAAAGGAAAATTATTTTTTTGAATATTTTAGGGGGCGCGGTTTGACTGTTGTAGGGGACATGGGGTCAGCTTGCCCCCCACGTCTTAGACTAATTCTGCCATAGGTATAGTAAACATTTAAAATAAACAAGATCAATACTTATACTTTTAATTCACTTGGAATAACATTTGCTTGTTTTCTATTTGCTTGCATAATTATTTATAAGTAAATAAAGGGGGACTGTGACTGACGGTCGCAGGTGTGATCAAAGTTTGCTTTGAAAAAATATATGTTAAATGAAAGCGATGAAGTACTTCATCACTTGTGTGACTATGTAGTGATAAAATACTTTGTCACTACAGTCATAAGAATATCTTTAACGTAACTAAAATTAATTCATTTCAATAAAATTTTATTTTATTGGCTCAGCCAGTACCGTAGCAACTGAAAATTGCCGCATGCGAGTAGGGTTATTGAGGTGCAAAAAGAAACAATTCTTTTCTATAAATAGCTCTTTTTAATTATTAAAAAAATATTTTTATTCTTCCTTATGAAAATCTTTTTAGAAAGATATTGCTACTAAATGTCACAAAATTATTAATAATTTTGATCTTGATAATTTTTGGTTTAAAAAAAATTGATTTTTTTCAATTATTTCTAAAATTTGTATAAAATTCTGGTTCTTTTGAGACCCAGTTTGATATACTTTTTGAGAAAAAAAAAAAAAACTTTTATTAGGGAACTAAGGTATAATCAAGGTTCATGGGGTGTGTAACCTCTTTCAACGAAAACAATGACATTTTATTATATATATATATATATATATATATATATATATATATATATATATATATATATATATATATATATATATATATATATATATACTTACTCTTGCCAACTATAGTGAGCAAAACATGATAAAATATGTTACCTTTCTTTAAGTGTGTTTTTTTTAGAAAATTTTAGTTTATTTAGTAGTGTTTTTTTAGAAAAAGGAAAAATAATGAAAAAAAAGCTGATCCCTGCCCTAACCCAAACCTTTCAATGTGCTAACAACTTACTTGCAGGTTCTCCCTAAATCAGTCTATGCATGTACCCTCGTCTATCCCTTAATCAGTGTGATGTCAGTGTGATATATATATATATATATATATATATATATATATATATATATATATATATATATATATATATATATATATATATATATACACACACACACACACATATATATATTAAATGATCAGGGTTATGATCAATTACGTATATATATATATATATATATATATATATATATATATATATATATATATTATATATATATATATATATATATATATATATATATATATATAAATACGCAATTGATCATAACCCTGAATTTACTATGAGATTTACAACAAAAAGCTAACAAAAAGTTTATTGAAGTACTATTTTAATAAATTAAGTAAATACTAAGTAAAATTTTAAACAGAATTAAAGTAGTTTTATGCCATTAATGTTTTAAAAAGATATGTGGCTATGAAAATAGCCTTTTATGTTCAATATTTATGTCAATTTCCTTCACTTGCTTTCTTTATTTCGCATCGCAATGAACGAGTTTTACAGGTTTTCTTTCTCATCTTATGTTTTTCAATAATATCTTTGGCATAAGAAAATGAACGAACTCTTACAAATAATGTAATTAAGTGCTCTAGCAAATTCTTACTAACTTCAGTTGATTCTGGATCATTGCAAACTTGTTTATAAAGGGATAAAACAATATAATTTGTCGACATGGACTCGATTAGAACTTCAGGATCTAGTTTTAAAAAAACTTGTGTTGTTTTTTTACGAAAAATATTCTCACATGTCAGAAAAAGATCTTGAATTATATTGTTTACTTTCCACAAACCCCCTCTATCTCTAATATATACAAGTGTCTGAGTATCATCTTCCATAACCCTACAGCGCAGTAAAATTGAAACACACTGTTGGCTATACTTACATACATTTTTACTACTTTTAAATTTAGTATACACTCTCTGAAAAATATATCCAATAAGATATTGTAAACTCTTTCTCTCTATATCAGTTATTTCCTGAGTTGTATTTACAGATTCAATAGTATTTGGTTTTATATCAGAAAGATTGTTTAATATAAGAGAAGACATTTCAGTGAGTAGTGTATTACTCAAAGCTAGATCGCTGAAGTGTGAAGCTAGTAGATTTTCGCTCAACAATCCATAATAATCTTGATAAAATAAATCACTATTGCCTTTAAATTGTTCTATTATTGGTTTTAACTTTTGCCAAAGATTTTCAGCATCATCTAATGAATAACTAAATTTCTCGCATGAGAACTGTTTTCTTATATCAAATGGCAGACACATGTCCATTTGCAATAAACTTGCACATTCTTCAACTATGCTTTTCAGCTTTAGTGGTGACAATGTATTAGACGAGTTCTCCGTATTATACATTTTGGAAGAATCTATTTCAAAACTCTCTAAAATATGCTTCGATGCAATGTGTCTCTCTAAACCTCTAATTGTCTTGTAAACTTTGGGACACTGAATGCATGCATGCTGTTCGACATTATCTCTATAAATATCAATATCAGAAACAATAGAATCTATATCTGTAATTAAGTTAATGTCATTGTTCAAAAATCCTCCTTCAACCACGTCAAACAAACATTCCAAATCACTATTTATCTCGAAATCGCTGTTAAATAATGCCATTTTTTAAACTTGTGCAGGTTTGCCGGGTCGTTGTGCAGTTTTCAAGTTAAAATCGAAAAACAATGGAAACGGTCCGTGTTTCCAGACTATGTATTCTTATGACTATGATATCATAGATATTTACATGTAGATATCATAGATATTTACATGTAGATATCATAGATATTTACATGTAGATATCATAGACATTTACATGTAGATATCATAGATATTTACATGTAGATATCATAGACATTTACATGTAGACATCATAGACATTTACATGTAGATATCATAGACATTTACATGTAGATATCATAGATATTTACATGTAGATATCATAGATATTTACATGTAGATATCATAGATATTTACATGTAGATATCATAGATATTTACATGTAGATATCATAGACATTTACATGTAGATATCATAGACATTTACATGTAGATATCATAGATATTTACATGTAGACATCATAGATATCTACACGTAATTTTATATGTAGAAATCATAGATGTCTTCATGTAATTTTATATGTGTTCTGGTTTTTATTAAGGTAAAGTAGTTAATCTAGGGTATTTACTATTTATTACTATAAAATATCTGTATTTACTATATAGGAGAAAAACTTGTGTATTAAAAATATTTTGTTGTATATTTAATTTTTGTTTTGAAATAAACATAAATTCACTATTTTTTCAAATAATAATAACAATATGATTTTCCAAAGAAAACACAAGATAATGAGCCATGTTGTGACTGACAGACCAAATTTGATTATCAATGACTCATTTTCAGAAAATATTACATTTAATACAGTTATTAGTAATAATATTAGCAATAATACATATTTAATATATATTTTTTTAAGTTTCTTATAAATAATGTAAATAAAAAGTATATTATTAACTTTAATAAAAATTTTATTGGTATAAATTTCAACAATACTAATAATTGAATATTTTGATGTAGATTGGTAATATAATGACATCAATAAATTTTGTTCTTGTAACTTTGAGATCATAAACTCTGTCTTTTTTCCATTTAAACATATCCTCTTTACAAAGGCTCTTGATCTGAACTTATTATTATTATTTAGTTTTGAATATAGAATTATTGGAATAACAGTATCAAGGTTAAAAAAAAATCTCCTTCCACACATCAAATAGTTATTCAAAATTATAATTTTGAGTACACACCAACTGAATCTTCTGGTGGTGGATCCTTTTTACTTGGTGATTTTACCATGAATCTGATACAGTCTAACTCTGACTTTGCGAGTTAGACAAATTACACCCTGGATGCATGTAGTGTACAACTTTACTTTAAAATATAGCTTTACTTATCTTTAACGGCGATGCATCTCTTGCTGTTAAAAATGCCTATAATGCTCTAAACTTGTCCCAGTCACATCTAACTTTTTTCTTTGATTTCTTTTTTGCTTTACAAGCTAATCCAATTTTATCTCCAAGATAAACACAACTAATTCACACACCTAATATTTTCACAATTATTTTTTTCAATCTTTTTTTAGACTATGTATTAAGCATAAGTTTAATAGTGTATAAAAACAATATCACACACAACTTTGTATTTTAACTCCATACCCAGGAAACTTGGGCACATCTGTAAAGACTAACAAAATCTAAGTAGGAAAATTCCTAAAAAAAAAACTTAATAGATATGTGTGTACATGAATATTTATTCTTACCACATACTAACAGTTATATATAATCAATTCTTAAATCATAATTAATAAAATAATCAAACTTTAAAATTATTTCATTACAAATAATCCTACATTGAAAATAACAATAGTAAGCACCAAAATAGAATTTACAATTAACTCTTTTTTTACCAACTAAATTTGTATTATTAACTAAATTTGTATATTACAGTATTTTTTAATTGTACATGTTTGACTTTAAAATGCATAAGATTTATTATATTTAGATCAAAGATAATGTTATATTTAGATCAAAGATAATGTTATAATAAAATTGACACACACATATATTTGTATATTTTACTAACAAAAATAAGAGAATATACATCCCATTTTTTTAAATATGAACAAGATAAAATATTTTTAAGTAAATTAATGAAAGATATTTGCTTACATTTATGTAGATTGCAAAATCTGTTTGAAATGCCAAAGTCCTGTTCATAAATATTTTAGATCAATGCTGGCATACCGTAATGGTTTGTCATTACTAATCTTAAATATTATAATCAAATTATATGGTAACCAAATCCTGTTATCAATATCTAAAATTTAAAGTTTACAGCTCCACAATTGTGTAGCTTAGATTGTACTACATTGAATAATTTCTTAAATAATGGAAAATTTAAACTAAACATTTACAATTGGAAGTTTTTGGAGTTCAAACTATCCTTGACTATATAAAGAGTTTATTTTCAAAATGTGGTATGAACAACTTTGTTTTAATGTACCACTTTAAATACTGTTGACTTTAAAAAATAATTTTTTAGCAATTTATTGTTTTTAAGCAAATTTATAATAGTTGATTTTTTTTTAAGTTGTTTGTATTTAAAGTTACTTGTTATTATTAGTTGTTTGTTGCTTTTTGCTCATACCAAATTTTCAAAATAAACTCTTCACTTGAAAATGAGGATTTTATATGAGGGTTTTCCTTCTAAACTATGATGAAACTTTATTGAAAATGTTATATAAAAAACACAAAGAAAAAGTATTGTTATTATTAACTATTATCTATTTAACTAATGCAAAATAAACATCGATGTAAATCATGTGGATACTTATCTCCTAAGCACACATCATGAAAATATCTGACACATTTGGTGTATTTCATCCATTTTGTTTTTAATCCCTTCCATAAATTCTTATCTGGATGACACTTTTTGCAAAAGCAGCATTTCCTTTTTACTGTTTTTTTAGTTAACCTTACGCTGTTTGGCCAGAACCCCAAGGCCTGCCTCTTTTAGCAACCTTAAGTGGTGGTTTAATAAGTTTTAACCCCAGGACATCTAAAGATTCATTTATCTGTTCTTGTTGATATATACTTTCAGATGTAAAATCAATATGATTATCCTCTAATCCAGTGCTTTCATCTTTTACATGGTCATCAATGAATGGATCTTCATTATTTTTAACAAAGAATTCAATATCTTGATATTCATTCATAATTGTGTTTTTATTAGAAGATTCCATAGGATCATTGTTTACTGAACTACTGGAACTTCCAGGAGCCACTACAAAGCTTTCGGATGAGATAGAAGTTGTCTTACTATCTGATACTTGTTGATCTTCAACGAAAATTTCAAATCTTTTGCCATAACTAACCATCTCTTCAAATTTATCTAACTGCTTTAGATAATACTGGAACGTTTCTGTACCAAATTCCACCATTTTGTTTACTAGCTTATCAGAGCAAACCTTGATAAGTTTATATTTCTGTCATAATTTTGTTAAGTTTATATTTCTGTTATAATTTTGTCTAGTGCTGGAGTTCTCGAATTAGAATTCTCTACTTAAGTATTTTCATATGGAATAGGTGAGCCTTCAAAATAATTATTCGCAACATGCCATCTTGGAATAAACCAATCTAAACTCAACTTTTCATTACCCAAATATTGGGAAACAGCAATAAGATGACGACAGGGCATACACATATTCATAAAAAATTTACAATTACACGACTTTTCACTCACTATATAAGTATTTTCACCAATAATCACGTTATGAGTATTGTTAGTTTGAGTTTCTTCTGCCTTTCTCAGATGTTTCTTGCCCAACTTATGACTTATTACTGCTCCAATTCCCATGTTACTTAAACTGAAACTATACTAGACTATGCGTTGATCCTATGAAACAAGTTGTACTGGATTACATGTTACCAGTAGCAGGTTACCTGACAATAAATGATTGATTGATACAAACTCAAACAAAATTTAAAAGTGTTTTTATTTATTAAAATGATATTTTGATAAATACTAAAATTTAAACTAATTTTCTTCTAAAATGGGTGACCTGACCTGACTGATTGTAATACAATAATAATCTATAACTTACATTGCAAAATTATCTTTTTCAAAATAGGCTTAGACTAGACATACTAGTACTTTTCCTAGCAAATATCCTAAAAATATCACAAGTAGAAAAAAATAAAGATAATTTATAAAAAGTTACATGACTTTCAATGGAAATTTAGGAGTTCCATGAGCAAATAAAATTCAATGATATTTCCAGGATTTCTATGACCAGTTATTTTTACAAGAACATTGTAAAGTTCATTGATGAAATATATTCACAATATACGTATGGTATAGTTAAGACTGCAAGCATGTAAGTGAAATATAGCCTGAATTTCTTTTCCCTATTCCTTTGCTTGAATTGAATCCGCCATGTGTGCAAATTAAATTATAGCACACGTATTTACATTCACATTTCAGGATAAGGTTTTTGGTCGAGTTTAATCTTAGTATTAGCTGTTACCGATAGCTAGTAACCATGTTTAACCATGGGTTGGAATGTTTCATTACAGTGTATTTCAACTGCTTGAAAAAATTCATCCCAGGATAAGAAATTATCATGAAACTTTAGCGACATTATTTTGAACGAAAAGATTTAGCGTATGCGTAAAAAGTATTGCGCTCCGAGCAGCATATGGCTACATAGAGCGCATTGCGCTCTAAGTAGCAACGGCATAAGTTTTAATCTTTTCATTCAAATAATTTCTTTCTTTTTTTCTTTTTTTTTTCTTCTATCAATCTTTATGTAGACACATCCGCCATTTGCAAAGACCTTGCATCGAAATCATCAAAATATTTAACTTACGTTACTTCACTTACGTTACCAAGCGATTATTATCACGGATTTTTTATAAGCTTTCTAAAGAGTTCGGTTTTTTATAGCAACGTAACAAAAGAATTGCAAAAGTATTCAACTCATTCGTCGAAAGTAATTTACAAAAAAACTGGTAACACTCTTCCTTAGTGATTTTTTATAACATTTATCAAAGTTATCAAATCGAAAACAGTTTTTTCCGCAAAACTAAAAGCAACTTTAAAAAATTACTTTAGTATGACAACTTAATTAATACTTATTTATGTCATTTAAAAAAAGAATCTTTAGTTTGTCAAAAATTTTACTAACACTTCTTATGCTTATGCGTATTGCATTTCTAAAATTCAACCTCATGAAAAAAATTTCATTAAGTTGAGTTTTTTTAGAGGCTTTTCTTCTGTGCCACAGCTATAAATGGAGTAAATAAAAAAAAAGTTCCTCAAAACTATTGTGGGGTCTAGGGCTTAAGTCGCCCTCTCCCTCCCCCCCCCCCCGCTCCTTTAATCCAGCTATGTGGTGATGTACATATGGACGACCCCCTTAATTGCATTTACAAACAATTTGTTTACTAAACTAAAAAAATTAACCAAATGCGATTTACTTAAAAACGAAAGTGTTTGTTTTGTAAACAGCAAAAACTTTAGGAATAGGCGCCTGAACTTGAGTAAACTCATTAACATAAGTTCAACTGACTGTCGAATAAATTCCAACAATGTAATCTCATATACCTTCTTCTCTTCTTTTCTCTTTTCCATCTTACCCTTTTTTCTAATAATCCTTTGCCTACTCTTTGCGAATTTGGATAAGTCAGCTGCATTAAGATTATCTTCAAATTCAACATCTTTGTGATGATTCTTTTCCTGATCCATTAAATATCGGTTTCTCCAAGTGTAGCGATACAATCGCCAAGCCTGAATCATCTGCACGTTTAAGAACCATGTCCAGAGTGACTAATACCACTTTTTCAGACGGGTTGAGATGCTGTAGTTCTTTGTATTCTGGTTAAACAAGTCAACTCCTAACATTGTCTTGTTGTAGTCAATCACCATACGGGGACAAGAAAGCTTGATGTATGCCTTGTCCTTGCCACTGTACCTCTCGCAAATACCTGGTAAATAAAAACAATATTGGAGCCTTTATAAATTTGAGATTTAGAATTATAAACAACTTGTATTATTTCAAACAAATTTTATTTTTTTAAACTCTAAAACTTTAAAATGAAACAAAGTACCTGCAGGGTAGGACCAGTATAATTACTCGCAAGAACTACAGCTTTGCTATCCATCCAGATGGTTACACAGTTGTTATTATTATAAACCGATTTCATAGTACCTCTGGTCATTTCCTTTTTAGCCTGCTTCTTAGTAGGCATCGGTACACCTACAAGCCTGTTCTGCCGGACAGTACCTGAGGTAAAATGTATTTTTAAGATTAGGCTAAACAAAAAAATTTCAAAACATACCAAATAAACTATCAAAAAACTAGCCCACAACGCCCCAGCCATGTTCACCCATATGATCAAGAAGATCAAAAGATGTAAAAAGGTTATCACAGGCTACTTTGGTCCCTTTCTTCAAACCATACTGTTCAGAAAGACTCAAAACAACATCTGGGCCCTGACCTAGCCCATTGTTTTTAATTTTTGCTTTCAACCCAGCATAAGGCTGACAGGCCAAAAGTTCTCCCTCAGCAGTTGCTAGACACCAAACTTACCAGCCATACCTACAAATAATATATGTATTGCTTTACTTAAATCGAGATTTATTTATTGTCTAAAAAATAGCAAATAAATATAACGAAACAAAGATTTTCCCTTTCAGGCTTTTCTCGAATGGCTTGTTTCAGTGGATGAGGTCCAAAATATCTGACCATCGTCTCATCGACACTAACAAACTCAGATTGATGCACTAACCTTTTTGCAGAGCTATTAATTTGATCAAATAGTGGGCGAACTTTCCAAAATGCATCAGTGAGATCTACATCATGCTCATCAACAAAGTAGGTAAACTTAAGCACATCATTAAAAATGTCCCTAGAAATAGCTCTTTTGATGAACATATTTTGAGCGTCTTCTTTTTCTTCCCAATACAACCTTCTATTAGCAGGTGTTATATAACCAGTTACAGACATAACTGCAATAGAGGTTAATAAATTATCCTTGTTCATAAGGAACACCTTCTCTGGGTATCCTTTCCTGCAACCATACTTTGAGGACATATTGGAAACATTTTGTATGAACTTATCGTCTAGAAACAAACGTAAAAAGTTGTAAGGTAGAATACAATCATCGTCAACAAGTGATTTCATAGTAATTTCTTGGAACTCTGGTACTTTAGCTCCAAAACAAGGACCACAAGTGTTACGCCAAGTACGATTTTTGTTTTTTTTCCTAAAAATTTGTTTTAACTTTAAGTAAAATACATTTTTGATTAAATAATATTCACCATTACAAACTAAAACAAATTTACATTAATGGTTAGCTATCTTACCTTAGAAGTGTACCAACAGCTTCACTACGTTCGACAGAATAACGATTTTTCTTTTTATTACTATGACATGACATGACCTCGTCTTTGAAAATATCTCTTGTATTGTTAGTATTGCCAGTGTCACTATCTTAACTGTTAATTACATCACCATCAGTGTTTATCTATATAAAACAAATCAGTCAGAATTTATTTTTAATCTCATTTTTCAATCATAAAACTAATATGTAAAAAGTATATATATTTTTTATTGCATTCTTACCATTTGAATATCATGCAATTCGTCATCTTTGTTATTTATGACAATCTCTGCTTGTTGGTTGAGAATACCAGCTCCAAGATGATTAATGTCTTTACCTTGTTCTCCATCCTCTTCCTCTCACTGTCTTCGTCAGTGATGGTTTCATGAACAGATGGAGTCATGATAACTTCAATAACATTATTTGCATCCTGATTTTCTAACAAGGCTGCTATCTCATTTAGAGTCAGACCAACTTGTGTATAAAAAAATAAAATTCTTAATTTTTACTTAATTTTTAACTTTATTTTCTCTAGAAAATTAATAATATTATTGTTATTTATTAAAAAAAAAAAATTGAAACTTTTTGTGCAAATTGTTTATTTATTAAGGTGGAATCCAGATACTGCCGACACGTCCTTAAAAGAACGTGTAATGTTTATGCAGTTATATTCAGTAGAAAATCAAAAAATATAAATCAAATTATTATTTACGAACATAGTTTTGGGTTTAATTTCTATAAAACAATATTAAAAACAACAACAAGTTACCTTTTAGAATGGGTTTCTTTAATGAGCTTCTTGCCACTCCACATGTTTTTTTTGCGTTTACTTTGAGCAGTTGCTTCTGAAAAACTATCAAAGGTAATCGGTTGCCGTTAAGTGAGAAGCAAGATGCATGTGTGTCAAACCATTATGCAAAGTTATGTACTTATCCTTTGAAAAATATTTGAAATACACTAGTTTAATGTGGACATAGTTTTACGTCCCTTTAAGGACGTCCGGCACTTACGGGTTAAACAAATTTGTGCGGATGTTGAAAAATAAGTTTGTTACAGTATAGTATTCATACAGCAATAAAATACGTACATATATATATATATATATATATATATATATATATATATATATATATATATATATATATATATATATATATATATATATACATATATATATATATATATATATATATATATATATATATATATATATATATATATATATATATATATATATATATATATATATATATATATATATATATATATATATATATATATATGATAGAAATATATTTTACACAAATATTTTATAACTTTTTTTTTAAGTATGTTTATATATACAGTAGCGTTGAAAATATTAGAACCAACAACTTAAAAAACATAGAACAATGGTTCATGAAGAATAATTTGTAAATTTTCACAATGTTTAAACCAATATTTCATTAACGCACCTTTTAATTCAACAAACTTTTTAACTTGTTTTAGAATACTTATTTAAATATAGGCATATTTTCATGATTTCAGGGTCATTTATTCATTTTTTATATATATGAATTAAAGTAAAATCATCGAAGTTCATTCTGCAGTAAAGCTCTCTAAATATTTGATTTAAAAATATTCTTTATGTTATGATTTTGATTCATATCTGATGAACTTCAAGGCCAATGATAATTGGAAATTTTTATTAGGAGGATCATTGACCAATCTATATGACATGTTTTAGATCAAAAATGTAGCAAACAATTTACACAACTATTAGAAAAATTGATATTATTTTGTTCTAATTAGCATTATAGTTCTTTATTTGTTTTTTTTGTTTTTTTGTTTTCTTGCACAACCAATTAAAATAGTTAGATGCTATTATGATCATTTTTTTGAACTAAAATCTGAGTATTCAAAGGTAATTTCACCATTATAAAGATTTTTGGAATGGTTAAAACTCCTAACTAATTGAAACCTCTTTTTTTTACAATCTTTACCTGAGAAAATGCGATAATTTGAAAAGAACTGCAGCTTGATTTCTCTAAATAGAAAAAATTCTAAATAAATTAACGAAGGCAGTCACATAGCTCATAAAGTTGTACTTGAACTATCTTTCATAGGGTATAAATTAGATGTTTAAAATAAAACAAAACGCGCAAAGTGCCATTATGCTGCTTAGTATGCGCATACTTTCCCAGAACCATTAAAACATAACTATTAAGGATAAAACATGTCAAAATAGCCACCAAATTATATTATGTGCGTATTTTTTATAAGTATTGTATTGTATTATAAGTCATACTAATTTGCCATGAAATAAAATTTTTTTTATTTAACCATTTAAAATCTAAACTTTTTTTTTCAAAAGTATCTAAATTTTGTATAAAAAGTATCTAAATATAAATATATAATAAAAGTAATAAAAAATAAATTTTTTACTTGCATCTATTTTAAAAACCTTATCATACATGTTTTGAACTGAGAAATTTACAATCAAATTTGTATATGATTCAAATATTTTTCAACACCAATGTATTTATATATATATATATATATATATATATATATATATATATATATATATATATATATATATATATATATATATATATATATATATATATATATATATATATATATATATATATATGTTTGGATTGCAACCTGCCACTAAAGTAACATTTTAAGTATGTGGTTTTATTTTGAAATATAATTAAAAAATAGGTTTTACAGGTTTTCATTAAAAAAAATTATAATTTATTTAAAACCCTCGGCCATATTGAAAAGTAGAGAATTAGTATGCTAGTGGGTCTTTTTTTAAAGGTAAATCAAACTGTCATTTTGGAAAAAAAAACATCAATAGCATTTAAAAACTGCATCAAGATAAACTTATGTTAGGGAGTTACTTGATAACAACTCGCATTGAGACATAAACCCTTTAAAAGACGTCCTAAAAGACCAAGAAGGTTAGTTTATTCTGTTCATTCTAATATCTCTTAACTATTTGATTTATCGTTATGGTTTCTCTACTGTATGTAGTTTCCGAATGAAACGTGAAATGTGGATAAGCTTAAATTTATAATAAACATAAAGCTAAAGCACTGGTAAATATAAAGCTAAAGAACCGAATATTAAGACAAGTACAATTTAAATTGTAATAATTTAATTGTACTTCTCTCAATCTCAATCTTAAAATTAGTTTTAGTAATATTTTAGATTGTTCTGTTTATTTATATTTGTTTAAGGTTAAAAGGCCAAGATGTTGACCTTTTTATTTACCAGTAATGTTTCGTCGAGCTAGTAATGTTATATTATAAACTTAAAAAAATATAAAATGTGTCATCTCTGCATTTTTGGACAAGATTGTGTAATAAAAATAATAAACAAACTCGCTAAGGATAAGCATTTATTTTCAATGAAAAGTATAAAAATAATAATAAAGAGATTCATGTCTCGAATTAACCCACCAAGCATTGTTTAACAAATTTTATGCAGTGGACCTGTATAGGCATTTTAAGCGGTTCATTGGAGTTTTGCTCATCGGTTACTTAGTGGACCATTAGTGACAGCTGCTATAAATGGCTAGCCAATAACTTTCTGATACATTAATAGTGACTAGTCAACGGCTAGCGGCTTTTGGCGGCTACTACTTACATTCCACTTAGTAAACGATTAGCAAAATTACAATGTACCGCTCAAAATACTTATATAGATACACTAAAATTCTGCTATGGAATGCTTGCTGAGAAGAACGCAAATTACAGTAGATTCTTTATCGGAGCGTTGTCGCTCCAACATCGGCTTGTCGTCGAGGAACTACTAGTTGAATCTTGTCGCTTTGCCGCTATTAATCTGTTGTCGAACTACTTTCAGCTTTCCGCTAATGAACGATATAAAAACGATATGCAAGCTAACACGAAGCCAAACTGGTTGGCCGACGTTGGCATGACGTTTTTACTAACGGCGGTCCGTTGATGCTTCGACTATTATTGTTTGCTTGGTATAATTTTTACACTTATACCATAAGTTCTTAAAAAGGACAAAAGTAGCCAAAGCCAAGACCAAGACCACAAGTTAAAAGGCCAAGGACAAGATCAAGGCCAAGAATAGGAGATTTAAGGCCAAGGCCTATGCAAGCATTTTCAAAACCAAAGACCTAAATTTTTGCCTTATGTTATTGTCATAACATAAGGCAAAAATTTAGGTCATTAACAAAACTGTAGGTAGCAAGTGCTGTAATTATAAAACCATTTGTTGTAAAAATAGACTAAGGTTTTGCGCAGAATTCAACAATGTCAATAAGAAAATATATTTGTAGAATATATGAAAGCCGAAAACAAAAATACATAAAAATGAAGAATGGAAACTTTTAATTCTTTAATTTTATGTATTTTATTTTTAAGGTCAAGGCAAAAACAATCAAAGCAAAAGCAAAAATTTTCAAGGCCAAGACCAAGGCCAAGGGCTTAATTTTTGGCCTTAAGGCAAGGCCGAGGTCAAGGCCAATGACTAACAACTCTGACTTATAGATTATGTGCAACGCGTTACTAAACGATAAAAACAACAATTAGTAATGTCGAGAAACGTTGATTTAGATAAATGTGTGAACCAATTAAAAAATAAAATAAAAATAAAAATAAAAAATAAAAAAAATCGAGCTTAGATATTTTGTTTCCAAATAGAAGTTTCAAAATTATGCAAATAATGAAAACTCTGAAAAAGCAAACTCTAAAACTAATTATAAAAACTTACATTAAAATAAATATTAGTCATCAAAATAAATTTGTTTGTTCGAAATAAATCCAACTTGCTTAAAGCTTACATATTTCATTCATTACCATCATAATTACACAAACATTGCTTGGTGCAAAATAAAAATTAAATAAAAAACTACTTAATAAACAAAAGCATGCAATCAGAATCATTTCTAATGTGGGCCGTTATACACACTCCCAAGCATTATTTGTTAATTCAAATATAATGAATGTTTATGCATTAAATTTCTATCAAATCCATATATTTATAATAAAAAACATATCATCTAAAATATTTTACCCACTATTCAAAATAAATTAGAAGAGAAATCTAACCAGAACGTCAAATAACAGTTTTATTTAACCCAAAAGTTATTTTGTGGCAACGGATTTTTCAATTTCTTCAAGAGGGGTAAAATTATAGATTAAAATATTAAATAATGAACTTAAAATAATTGCTACGCATAATGAGTTTAAGAACAAATTAAAGCAAAAAATATTGATAAACGACGTAGCGCTCAGCTTTTTCTGAAGTTTTAATGGTTGATACTGTTAAACTTACCCAACAATTAGAGGTTTGTCATTATCGGCTTGACGAAAGTAAAAAAGGATCGTGCCATTTGTTATTGCTTCAATTCGTTGTTTTTTTTTATCAAAAATTTATGATTTATAAGAGTTATTCAGATATTTCAAGGTATATGCTGGTACAAAAGGAAAGCTTCAGGATCACGCGTATTTGCTTGGATGCTTTTTAGTAATATAGATTTTTTGTACTAATTGATTTTTTTTCTCTTTTATTATAAATTTCTCTTAAGCAATACAAAAAGAAAAAGTTAATGTAGGACATTAGGACCTCTGATTTTTATTTTATAAAGTCTTTGGTACGTTTTTTAGTTTTTGTTGTTTTATATTTACGGTGTAGACTAAAGGGCTCGGTGATAAGACAAGTTATGTCTCCTTTTTTCCCCTGCTATTTGTATTTATATTATGTTATACGACTTGAATAAATTTATATGGCAAAAAGAAAAAAAAGTAGGGAAAAATTTTTTTTTTGCTTTTTTAATAAATATTTTTTATCAATGTTGTTAATTTAATGAAATTTTTTTCGAAATTGAATTAAGCAATTTTGCTTCATAATTTTATAAAATAACTTTAGGCAACTACGCTCGAGTCCTTAATACAAGAAGAAGGAAAGAGGGAGAGGGTGGTAATAAAATTGAAGTGGTGGGAATTTTATTCCAGATCTAATGAACGGGGTGGTTTTAATAAAAGGGAGGGGGATGGGACTTTTTTTATGTTACAATATAAGTATTTTTTATAAAAATGTTTAGTTAATAAATCCGAGCTAATAATTTTTACAAAACACGCTTAAAACTATTTAATTCTAGCGTGGTTTGCGGTCAAATGCGCATTTTCAAGCAGCTATTTTATTATGATTTAAATAGGATTTAATAGACCGGGTAAATAAAAATGAGCAATTGCTTTTACTCAGTAATTGATCAGCTTTACGTGAATAAAAACTTTAGCAATTTTAATTAACTTTTTATTCAGTAAAGCTGAACAATTACTGAGTAAATTGCTTAACTTTACGTGACTAAAAATTTAAACAAAACTCCTTAGTTTTTGTTCACGTAAAGTTGATCAATTACTAAGTAAAAGCAATTGCTCATTTTTATTCACCCGGTCTAATGTGCTGATATAAGTTTTATACTTGGGTGAAAAATAACCAATAGCTCGTTTTCCACAAATTTATTAAGTTGAGATTTATTAAGTTAACGATCCTTAAAGCCTGTTTACACTAAAAGTTTTTATTTTAATCATTGACTGAAAGAATTATTTACAATTTTTCAGACCGATTTTTGTTGATTTTGTTTTGAAATATAATGTATTTGCTGACAACATGTAAAAATTAATAAACGGGAGGGTCTTAATAGGCTTGGGGTGGATAAAAAAATTTTCCTAAAAACTAAAAAACGTTTCCCCCTCCCTTTTATTAAGTACTTGAGAGTAGTTTTCATAATTTTTTATGTTAAATACGTGATGTTGCGATATGTTATTGCGCTATGTTGTAGGAATGATAAGTTTGAGCTATGTTATTGAGATGTTAAATGTGCAATTAAAGTATGTTGAAATGCTACTTTGCAATGTGTTACTTGGAATCCCAGTGACCACACTGAATGCATTACAACCAACACAAGTCAATAAATCTCAGTTATACATTTAACATCTCAACTCATAATATTGTAATGAAAATTCGGTTAAACTAGCTGCTCTTATTTGAAATAAAATGAATGCTAGTTTTTACTTTTGTATAGATTATTTATATTTAGATATTTAACACTTCCTGCCTTGGTGCTCTAGGTTAAGTAAAGGCAAGAGAGCATCCGGCTACTGACTTGTAGAAGGCCTCCTAGGTAAAGACTTAAGGAGTAAACAGATTCTATTTGCTGACCAGCCTCCCACCTCTTCTTCGTCTATTAGGCTGGCACAGATGTATTTTTAGTACAATGTTTCCAGTTTAGGATATTAAACGCGGGATTTTCTTGACTCAATGCATGGTTTTTGCTTGTGTTTTTATGACTAAGCAGCTCATTCTATAATTTTCTAATGAGGGTAAAACTCTAAAACTCAGTTTAATGGTTCTGAGGCCGACTGGTTGTAAGATTTCCTGAACTCTGTGGTAGCTCTCAGAAAGGCTGATTCCATCAACAGCTGAAAAATATCAAAATATTAACAGTGTAATGTTACGTATGGATGGTGTCCCTGTTTGTACTATTGGTGTGCATTGTGGAGGCCACATTTAGAGCCATTTGTTACGGCTTAGAGTTTATTAATAGTAATAAGGCAATTGTTTGGATTATTAAACGGTGTTCTGAATACCATCTATGCTTACAGTAAAGTGCTTCAACAAATTTAAAAATGAATAAAGTACCAAAAACTATAAAAAACAAAAAATCATCACCAAGTTCTCTAAACCTATATACTATATATAAATATTCGTGGTCTTCGAAGTAACTTTTCTTCTGTTGAGTCTTATCTATTACAAAGTTCATCAGACCTACTTGCTCTTTGTGAGACTAATTTGAGTTCAGCTGTCTCATCTTGCAATCTTAGTGTTGGTGGTTACCTTCCTTATATTCGTAAAGACTCCAATAGTCACATGCTTGGCTTGGGCATTTACATTCGTAAGAATTCATTCATTTGTTGTGAAACTAGGTTTGAATCCACAGACTATTCTTTCATGTGCTTTTGTTTAGCACCAATTCACTCTATCGCCTTTCTTTTTGTTCTATATCGCTCTTGGTCATCTCAAGATTGCACTCTTTTTGATGTTATTTCTGATCATATAGACCAAGTCCTCTCTCTTAATCCATCAGCTAATATAGTTGTTGTCGGAAACTTTAATGATCACTACTCTAAATTGTCAAACAGGTTGATCCTTGCTAGACATTCGTATTACTCCAGCTTCTGTATCAAAAGTCATTTCCTGATGGCTCTTCTACATCTTGTGGTATAGACAACATACCTGTTTTAGTCTTGCAGAAGTGTTCTCCGGAGCTGTCAACCATACTTTCAAAACTATTCAACAAGTGCTTATCAGAGTCTTGTTTTCCAGCATGCTGGAAAGAGACATTTTTTATCTCTATTTTTAAAAATTCTGGAGAGCAATCTAACTCGTCTAACTACCACCCCATGAGTCTTCCTGCTATCATAAGCAAGGTTTTTGAATCTTTAACACCCACTTAATCTCTCATCTTGAACCTAACAACTTACTTTCTGATCATCAATATGGATTTCGATCTTCTCGTTCTACAACTGATTTGCTAAGAGTAATTGTCGACAGGTTTTAATGTGCATTAAATAGAGGTGGAGAGTTTAAGACCATTTTTCTTGACATTTCAAAAGCTTTTGTTAACGTTTGGCATGCTGATCTTCACCATAAGCTTTTTTCTTACGGTGTATCTGGTAACATCTTTAAGACTTATAAGTCCTTTATTTTCAATCGCAGTATAAAAGTTCTTCTCGAAGGACAGCAACTTCTTTATATTCTGTAACTTTAAGGGTTCCTCAAAGTTTAATCCTTGTTCATTTATTCTTTTAAATTTACATTAACGATCGTCCAGATATTCTCACATCTAAGGTGGCATTGTTTGCTAATGACACTACCATATATTCTTTTTATGATAAGAAGCCAACACTCTCTGATTGCTTGTAGGGGGCATCTGAGTTTGAGAAGGATCTCACTTCTGCTACAGCCCGGAGCTAACAGTGGCTGGTGAACTTTAATCCAGAAAAAACTTAATTTTTTTCTATATTTATAAACGGTAATGCACTCGATGAGTCATCTTAACTTCATCTTCTAGGATTAACTCTTACTTTTTATCCTTCTTGGAAACCGTGTATCAAATCCATTGCAAAATTAGCATATGCTAAGGCTGCATTTCTTTATTGATCTTGACACTTCTTATTCCGGATTCTATTATTTATCTCTATAAATCTCAAATCCGTCCTTGTATGGAATACTGTTGCCATATCCGGGGCGGATCTTCTAATGATTTCCTTTCTCTTTTCGAGAAGGTGCAAAAACGCACTGTAAACATAGTTGAACCTGCTCTTGCAGCCAACATCTAACCATTATCACATCGTCGTAATGTTGCTTCTCTTTCTCTTTTCTACAAATACTATGATAGGCACTGCTCTAAAGAGTTAGCGTCTCTTGTGATATCTACTAAATTTCATTCTCGTGTTACTTGTCATTCAATTAAGTTGCATCCTTTTTCTGTGACTGTTCCTAAGTGCTCCAAAAACTCTTATTTGTCTGGTTTTTTTCCTCGAACATCAGTTCTTTGAAATTTGCTTCCTTCATCTTGCTTTACTGTTTTATATATAATTTGCAATCTTTTAAGTCATCTGTCAATCGCTATCTTACTCTACAAACTTTATCTTTTCTCTTCCATTAACTTTAATCTTTTATAGTGGTTTATGTATATATATATATATATATATATGTATATATATATATAAATATATGTTTATATATATATATATATATATATATATATATGTATATATATATATATATATATATATATATATATTGCTTTTTTAATTTTTTTTCTTCATTATAAAAGAACAATTTAAAATTTTAAAAACTGTTATTTATGCCTGAGATATGAATGTTTAAAAAATTAAGCTACCAAAATTGGGCTACTTTATGATATAAGATTTGATTTTCTGTTTTTCAAGTAGCAAGTAATTTGAAATCATCTGAAATGTCACTGCTAGCATTTTGATAGCGGTCCATAACTTGATTTTACTAGACTAAAGACAAAGGGAACGTGGGACCGTTTTTTTTTATATATAAAATGTCATTTCAGAAATGTAGCACCGCAGCCCATTGTCTCACTATGCGTCGCGAAGTGGAGATTAGATTTTTCTTTTCAGAAAGAAAAAAAAAATTCATTTTATTTTTTAAATATTTTTCAACCGCAACAAGTGAGTATTATTTAATAAAAAATTGTTTATTTCATCTTTTTTGTTTTGTGCATATTATCAAATAAATAATACATTTTGTAAAGTAAAAAACAAGGAAAAAAAAAAGTTTGGATCATTGTTTTTGTGTGTCCGTAAAGTTTGATCATTGAACCATGTTACTACATAGGTAGCCAGTTTTTATTTGTTGTAAATATTAATTCTATTATTGAAAAATTATAACAAATTTAACATATAAATTAAGCAACATAATGACTCTTTTTAAGTGAAAGAATATTCTGGCTACCTCTGTAATAACATGGTATAAAATCAATTCAACTGTAGTGGGTTTTGATAAAAACCTATCAGTTAACAGTTTTTGTAAAATATAAAAAAAAGAGCTGAATGCAGAGCGATGATTTCGTTTCTTTAAGTTAAACTATTACATATATATATATATATATATATATATATATATATATATATATATATATATATATATATATATATATATACATATATATATATATATATATATATATATATATATATATATATATACATATATATATATATATATATATATATATATATATATAAATATAAATATATATATATATATATACATACACACATATATATATATATATATATATATATATATATATATATATATATATATAAATATATATATATATATATATATATATATATATAAACTTGAAATATGATATTTAACCAAATAAATTCAAAAATAGTCAGAACAGTGAAACAAATAGAAAATCCAGTAATTCTTTTTTCTCACAATGTTTTTATTGAAAACAATATAATTACCAAACAAATATACCAATACAAAATTTTTATATATATATTAAAACTATTAGCACTAGAGACCTTTCAAATAATCATCAGTAGTGCTGTTTTTAGTATTATACAAGATATTTGTAATAAAAACAAAAATAACTTATTAATTTTTTTATTGTTGCTATGCTATAATTGTGCTATTGCTATAATTGCTATAATGCTATTGCTATAATGCTATTGCTATAATTAATTTTTATATTGTTGCTATGGGTAACTTTTGATTGTAAAAGATTAAACTGTAATTATATACAGGAAATATCTATTAAATGTATCATGTTTTTGTTTGTGCAAATGCTTTTCATATGATAGCAAAGAACTTTCGTTGTTAAGCTCAAGAAAGACGAAAAGTTGGAAAAAAGGTTCAACTACACTTTTGTGGGTACGTTGACAAGTATAAACATGGTTGTCAAATCGATCAGTTGATAAGCCAGTTCTGCAACTAGAAATATGTCCGATTATACGTAATCTTAAATTATTAGTTTTACCAGTATATGTTTGTTTTTTGCATGTTAAACATTTTAGGTAATAGATTACATTTTTGCTGTTGCATGTGATGTGACTTTTTACTTTCTAAATGGTTCCGTTAGATGTTTTAAACTTATCTACTTCTTGAAGGTATAGTTTGCAAATTTTGCAACGAATATCTTTGCATTTGAATATGCCGATCTTCTTACTAGTTACTTCAATATTTGAAGAAGTAAGTCTTCTTAGTAAGTTAGGAGGTTGTTTAAAAGCTAATACCGGGTGAATATTAGAAAAAACATTTTTAATTCTTTCATTATAAGATACTTTGAGCAAATGGTTAGCTTCTCTTATAAAAGGTTGGCAATTGAGATTACTATAGAATGTTGTCACTAAAGGAAATATTTCTTTAGATTCCTTTTTTGGTGCTGGTTCTTGTAGTTTTGCATTATGGAATGGTTTTTCAATAATTACATCAGGGTATTCGCAATCTTTTTAACTCTTTTTTAACTTGGAATTGCGTCAATCGGCAACCTCAGGAAGTCAAAATGTAACTGGTTTTCAAAGTAAAAATAAAAGCAAAGTTTATAATAAAACCGATGTGAAGTTGTTGCTTTTATGGACTGCTGTGGACCATTGATTTGAAATTGAAAATCAGAAATGCAAGGCAAACTTTAGTTTTTGAGTTTTAGAGTTAAATGTATAGGTATGTTAAAAAACGCCAAAAGGCGTACTTCTGAATTAGCGAGAACGCCAAAAGGCGTACTTCGGAGTGAAAAGGTTAACGCTATTTTATTTAAATAATAAATAATAACAATTTTTTAGTATAACAGTTTAATAAATGCTTTCGAGTTTTTCCATAAGCGCATATTCCGAAAGGCTCCTTCCGTAAGGAACTGTTTCGCACGTATTCTTTCGAAATTATTTGTTTCGAAAGTTTCTTTTTGTAAAGAGTTAATACGGAATTATTATTATTATTTACTTTTTTTGTCCAATGCGTTTTAGAATGTAAATTTGCGCATGTACAACTTTCGCAATAGCAATTTAAAATACGGAAAATAAAAATGTGAAGTTTTCTTAAGTTTTTGTTTACGGCGAACAACTGTACTACTAAAATTATTTCATTACTCAAAGTGTTAACTGTGTTAACACTTTAAGAAATGAAATAATTTTACTTCCTTCTTGCTCTAGCTATATTATAACTCTAAACGTTGCGGAAATAAAAAATTAAAACAGCCAACTTTTATTTATACCACAAAAAAGTTCCCGAAATGTTGTCGCCTTTAATTATGTTATTTTTCATAAAATTAAAACGAAAAATTTTAATATATAATGTATTTGCTTCAGTTGAAACTTTCAGAATATACTATTTAATAAAAAGTTTTCTAATATGTTTAATATCAAAATATGAATACTATGTTCAAAATATTTTTTAAAGCAGTTTTCTAAAGCAATACTAACAAACAAAAGAAAAATATGGCTTGAATCAAGCCAATGCTAACCAGGTATGTTAGAGAAGTATGATCGGCTAGAAATTCTAACGATTATCAACACCTACATACTAATGATGTTGGTAGAATTTATGATAAATATACCAAGTACGAAAGTTAAATAATTTTTCTAGTTCTTTAAATAATGGTATTAATTAATAATATTACATAAAAAGCAGTTTAGTGACGTAAAGAAATCTATAAAAAAATAAAATAACATTTTTTATTTAAAGAACTTTATATCTTAAATATAACATAAACCTAAATTTTTTGCATGTTTTTTGATACAATTACGTTTAAGGGCTGTAAAACGATTTCATAAAACTCAACTTGTGCTTAGTACTATTATCTTTTTTACTTACTTCTAATATTATAGTTTAAATAACCCTGAAATGTTTTGATATATATATGAAAAATATATTTATATAAAACTATATTTAAAATCTCCCACAACATTTGTAAAAAAAAATTACATGTATATATTTTTAAATATATATATATATATATATATATATATATATATATATATATATATATATATATATATATATATATATATATATATATATATGTATATATATATAAATTATGTTAGTGTATTCTACAAACAGAATGCTCAATGTTCTTAAAGAACAGAGCAATAATAAATTAGTAAAAACACTTATCTAATGTTTTCTTTATTCTACACAGTGTTTCTCCATCAGTAGGTTCTTCCTGATGAGCCTACTGATGGAGAAACACTGTGTCTTCTATGAATCATTTAATTCTGGAATAGTAATATCTCTCTGGAAATTAGCAAGTATTAGTCCAATCTATAAAAAAAGCTCTGTTGCATGCAAAACTTTTGAAAAACATTTAAAAAAAGCAATTTTAAAGCACATCAACGATAGTAACTTGCTCTCTACAAACCAACATGGCTTTCTTTGTCATAAATCATGCGTAACCAATTTAACTGAAACTTTTGAAATTATTTCGTTCTCCATAGCATCCCACCATCTATTTATATATACTATACTATTTTAATCATTGTCATTAGGTGTTTACATTATATTAGTAGTTTATACTATTTGTAAACAACCTTGAAATGTAATACCAAAAATTTCAGAATTATATTGATTGATTGTTCATTAATTACATCAACAATTTTCTGGCGATTTTCACCTCCCCACATGCCCCTTGTCAATAGCTTATCAAATTATTAGAGATCCACTTATAAAATTACGTCAACAAATAATTACCTTCCTTAAAATAAAAAAAATAAAAAATTTAAATAGTAGTAATTGTAGTAAATACATGACTAGAGCAAGCAGAAGACAAATATTCTTTTCATATTGCCTCATTTTTGTCGTTGACAAAATGCAACAAAATATGATCCAAATATAATAAAATATACATAAAACTTTTTATTTATTTTTTATTTTTATTTTTATTTTACAAGAACATCAATAAATAACCAAGCAATTAAAATATAACTGATACCATAATGTGTATATATGTATAATTAAATCCATAAACATGCTGAGATAATATATGCATAAAATAATATAATATAATTTCAGAAAAATTACAATTACATAAAAAATTTCTATTTCAAGAAAAAGTTAGTAAAGTTTTTTTTAAAATAAGAAATTGTTTCATTAATGTTGAGGTTCAGTTGCTGCTGCTTCACAACGCATTTAAAGTGTTGGAATGAGTTTATCGTTTTTATTTTTTTTGTTAGAAATAAGTTCCTCAATTGTGGTCCTCTGCTTGATATTGAGAATTGAGATTGTTTTATAGATGTTTTTGGAATATAGTAGAATCACATAGAATTGGACTAAATAGACTTAAATTGGTCAAATGGAAACAAGGGTAAATCCATAGGGAGGGCGTTCCGCTACCCTTTGATTATTTTAAAATAACTTTTTTCATACATCCATATATTTAACACAACATTTTGTTTGAAAACAGAAGTTGTCTTATTGGGCTTATTAAATAGACTTTGTTTTTTTATTAATTAGGCTTAATAAATAGGCTTTTTAAAAATGATATTATGGTTAAATAAAGTTATGTGTTACAAGTTTTAAAAAAGTCTATTATTCTCCTGTTTAAAAAGAAGAAATTTAAAGAAAAATTAAAATCGCCCCAAAAAAATGAAATATTTTGTTTCTTTGCATGGATAACGGTTACCCGTCATTTAAAAACGCTACCAGGGTAATAAAAAACAGGCGGGACCCGTGTATCCGTTGATGCTTAGTCCTAGATAGTGTTAAATTTTAAGCAAACTTTATGTATAGTGCAGAGTCGCAATCCATTAATGTGCCAATCCTCCTTACTTTAACTGTAGACCTAATCCAATTTCAAAGTAAAATCAAATTATTTTAGACTTTAATAATTCGTATAAACCAGTCAACAAAGGTGTCATTTTATAAAATTTTTCAGTTTGTAAAGAGGTAACAATATTTTTATTTCAATTTTATAATATTGTGTAGGGACCTGGAGAGTCTTGACATCAGAAGAGCCAAATTTGGCTTGCGAGCAGCAAGTTGCCGAACCCTGGTATAAACATTTAAATAATATAATGCAGACTACGTAGTTAAATTAGATAAATTATTATTCGTTTTCACTGCAGAACAACGAAAGAAAACTTTGTAAAAATAATAGTGTTAACAAACATCTGTTAATAAATAAACATCACGTGTGTGCTTATTTAGTTCTGCATGTGTTGGGTATTTTTTAAACACAACATGGTTTTTAAAAGTAGAAAAATAGTTAGTTTTATTAAAATACTGAAGGTTGACCGAATGTAACACAAGACTACAAACGCTCATTGGCGGATTGAGTTTAGTGTCGCGGGAGGGGGGAGGGGGCAAGTCCACGCCTTATACTTAATCAGCCACTGCAAAGGCTGAAAATTTTTTCTTTTTAGGAAACTTTTAGGTAACTAAATTTAATAACAACATCAGCAATAATAATCAAGAGTTCTTTTAGTCTCAGTAAAACAACTTTTCTAGGACATATCGGGACAACAAGTTATTTATATAATTAACTGTATTACAACCATTATATCTAGTTAGTTATAGTATAGTTTTTTTATTTTTAATCTGAAATATTTTTTACTTAATTAAAAAAGTTCAAAATTTCCTTATTCTATTTGTTATTGTTTTTTTTGAGTGTATGGGCGTATGGGCGTGTAGTGTATGCAGATATTTGATTTTTGAGGGCATACTATTTGAACATGTTTAAATGATAGATAGCGTTCTTTAATTGCTCCGTTTTGCCCCACCTACTCGCAAAGTATAAAACTTTTGCTCCTCTAGAGTTTCGTTACTTAGGTTGCCGTAGCTTATTTTTGAAATTTTTTTCTTTTTTTTTATATTAATGAATTTTAGCAGGAATATAAGAAATAACTTAAAATTTGATTATTTTATCATCAGCAAGCATTTGTTTCTCAAGTGTCTCTACCCTATAAACTTATTTGAGAATAATTAAAAATATATTTAAAAAACTAATTGCTCTCACGTTTCGAGAAAGAGGGGAGGGTATGAAAATGTAGGGTTTCATTTGTCCCAGGCTCTAATTTTAGCAATTTTGTGTAAGGCATCTTTATTCAACATAGGTTTAAACATGTAAATGTTTTGAGTTTGCTCCATGTCTGAAAGTTAGCTATCTCTAGTGGCGAATCCATAGGGAGGAGGGGGCAGTGTGGTTGATTGTCCCCGCTATAGTAGTAGATTTTTTATTTTTATTTTTTTTAGCTCTTAATTAAAAATTTTAATTAGAAGGTATTGATATTTTATTTAAATGCTGGAAAGTTTAGCTTGTTAGACTAGTTTAGTAGTGTTCCAGTAAAAGTAAAACACTTTGTATCACAAAATCTAGTTTACGATTACCCGACTTCGCAAAACGTTCAATTGCAAACCCCCGGCCCCCCAAATCCCCCAGCCAAACCCCCCTTAAAAGATGACATGGATCTGCCACTGTCTTTAACATCGAAAATCAGTATGCGTTCCCCTGCTTGGAGGTTTCTATGGAAAAGTAAAATCTATATTTTAAATTATATCAACATTTTTGCAATTATATTCGAAAAAACTCATTCATATTATACATTTTTGAAAAGCTAACAAAATTCTTTAACAAATCAAACAGATATCAAAAATCATAATTTATTTCTAGGATTACCACCTTAATGTTTAAAACTGGAATAAAGTATCCTCAATGAAGGATAACTTTGTGAAAGTATTTGCGTTATGTGTTGAATGTTGTGTTTAAAAGTATCTCATATGAGGCATACTTAGTGCCACGTAATTAAATTATATTTTTAAAGCGAAACAATTTTTTTTGTCCAGAGAAATAATTAATTAATTTAAGTAATAAATTAAATTTAAAAAAAATTCAATTTTAGTTTTTTATAATTAAACAAACATAAAAAAAGGAATTATTAGCAACTTAAGAGCAAAAACACTGTTTACTCAAAAGTGATATTATTCAGACGCTCTCAATCTTTTTTTATTATCCCAATTTTTTATTGACAATGACCGAAAGGGCATGGAAAAAGTCTGTAAAAACTTTTTGTCTAATTACATTTATTTGTTGAATCACGGTCGGTCAAACTTTTGTTTTTTCAAACTTTTTATTTTCAAACTTTTTCGGTTTTATGATTTTTACAGTAAATTTAAAAGCAATGAAACCATTGCACCATATTTTTGTTTTTCGTATAATGAAATAACTTAGATATGATATAAAATGACATAACTTTAGATAAAAAACCCCCCTGAAAAGCCATTCCATTGTCTTAAAATCATAAGCTGAAATGGCACATTTCTGAACTAATGATCAACTTAAAATAGATTTATCTTAGAACAGAGAAGTTATCTTCTTTTTAAAGAGTTGCCAATAGTGATTTTAATGGTGCAAAGAAACTGATGTGTTATTGTTTACATTAAACTTATGAGTCATCAAAGTTTTAGAAAATACTTTACCTAGCGTTCTAAAATCAGCCATTTGGGAAATAGGGAAAACTCCTATGTTAACTGTATATATTTTGTTATTTTTCATGTTACTATTCTTTTATTTTGAAAACTTGTGGGATAATATTGCATTGTTGAAACAACTCCACTGCACAAAGTTATATTTTCTATATTCTTTAATATATATATATATATATATATATATATATATATATATATATATATATATATATATACATATATACATATATATATATATATATATATATATATATATATATATATATATATATATATATATATATATATATATATATATATATATATATATGTATAACTTGTTCTTGTAAAACATTTTTAGTTTTTGTTATAACAAATAAAGTCATATAATATATATACATGCTTTAATTTTAGATATTAAAATATTCTAGTATATGATTATTTAATGTCGCTAAACTAAATTAGTCCGGTTGAAAATCAGGTTGAAAAAAGTTATTAGCCTTGATTTCATTCATCTCAAGATGAATGAAATCAACTAAAAAAACTAAAAAAAAACTAACATGATAGAATGACATCAATGTCATTCAATAACAACAACAAGATATTTATTTTCCTCATCCAAACGTACACTTATACAATAACAATAATAGTAATAATAATATTAATAATATAATCATAACGAAACATAATTATTAAGAATAAACAAACAATTATTTGACAAGAAAGGCGTCACTTATGCAGAAGCCTGATCAAAGGAGTGAGACCAAATAATTATAACAAAAACAGTAATAATATTAATGATAATAATATCATAAAATAAAATAATAATAAAAAAATAATTTAAATCATACTTATTATAATATAATAAACAAAATATATAACAAATATTATAACAAAATTAAAAATTTAAATTTAGAAAAAACTTTATAAAACTAACATGATAGAATAAAACAATAAATGGCTAAATGAATAATATATAACTATATGCGAAATAAATATATAACTATTAAAAAATCAATAACAATTAAAAAATAAATCAATAATGACTAACAAAAAATAATAAGTAAAAATATATACGCTAAAAAATTAAGAAAAAAAAAAATCATTTCACAATAACAACACAGCTAGATAAAACTAGATGAAAGATTATATGTTCATGCATGACTCAGCACCGTGCCATAAAGCTAGTAGTGTTACAGCATTCCTAACTGAAAAAAAAGTGCTTGTTTTGCCATGGTTAGGGAATTCACCTGATATGAACCCCATAGAAAATTTATAGGAGTTCACAAAACAGGATATTGCCAAAGAAATTATCACTATCAAACAGCAATTGATAGAAACCCTTATAAGAAAGTGGAATAGGACCCCCAAACATCAACACAATGCAAAAGTCTGCACAGAAAGCATGCCCCGATGCTATTAAGCCGTTAATGTAGCAAAGGGTGGCATTACGAAATATTAAGATTATTACCTTTTTTTTTATGTTAAAACTTTAAAAAAAAAAAAAAAATAGTTATAAATAAGTAACTATGTTGTTTTATATTCTAAATAAAGCTCTAACAATAAAAGCAATAAAAATAATAACTACAATATACGTATTTATTCATTAAAGTAGTTTACACTTTAAAATTACTTTAAAAGTAAAGTGTCCCTAAAAATTTGGTAACCCTCTGTATATATAAGTGCTGGATTACCCAATAGGCATAACTAGACCATGGCTCAGGGGCACCCAATAATTAGGGGCCCCCAAAAGTTTAAAAAACTTATTTTTTAATTTGAAAAATATTTAAATAAAATAATTTATTGTAAATTAATCAATAATACTAGTAAAAAAAAGTAGCATGTTTAAAAAAAATAATAAATATTTCTCGCATAACATTTTATATTTATAAGGAAAAGACTTATGTGCATTGGTAAATATTTACATTATTAAATGTTTTTGAGTAAATGTTATTAAATGTTTAAATTATTGAGTAATAAAGTACTTACTTTATTACTCAATAATACCCCGAAAATAACCTTTTCAATGCAAAAATAAGCCTTATAAAAGTATTAGTGCCTGGGGCCCTAGTTTTTCTAAATCCGGCACTGATACATATTAGAGTTCAAATACATAAGTATAAGCTTACAAAATAGAAACTAGGCATTTTTCATTTTTAAGTTAAAAACTGGGTTACTTAAACTTTTGTTATCTCAAACTGTTTACTTTCTGGCCCTTTAAAACCTCGGATAACTCATACTTTGTTAAGTCGAACCATTTTTTACACCCTATCAAAAAAATTTATTTTCTGTTTCGTATTTTCAGTGTTTAAGCACTTCGCTAAAAAATCTTAATTTTTCTTTGTTAACACATTGGCAAGTTAGCTCAGTGAGTTAACTCACTAACTAATAGACTAACTAGTTAGTCTCACTAACTAGTTAGCCTCAAAACCTGGTTGACGAGGGTTCAAATCGGAATCCCGGTTTATTATTATATTTTTCATTTATTTTAAAATAGCTTAATACTATTTTAATTCTCAGATAATTTTTTTGTAATGCAAGTGCCCATTACATCCTATAGGTGCGCCATCACAAATTGCCCCGAAAGCGTCTTAGAAAGTAAATGACTATTTATGTAAACAAAGTAGTATTTTTAATGAAATTTGTTGCTTCATTGTAAATAGAACAAAATATTCTAAATAATAAATAACATAAAATTCACCACTTGTTAAAAATGTGGTCAGGAAAGTCTTACAACTTTTTATCCAAATGTTTCCATTTTGTCATAAAAAACAAAAAAATCGTCTAGCTTGTCCATTTTTAATCAAATAGCAACATATTCAAATGACAGATGCGAGGATAAGTATTGCCTTCATAAAATAATTCTCTTTACTTAATTTAAATACATGTGCTCTTCACAAATACGTTTTTTCACAGCTGCCACCATCTATAAGTCATTTTTACAGTTATTGTTATTCTTATTGGTCTTTTATTTTACGAATGATTATGATTCTAATATATTTTAATTTCTAATGCTAAGTAGGGAATAAATAATACTACTGAATAAAAATTGATTTAAATTTTACCATTAGGCGAGACTAGGCGGTCGCTTAGTCTCGTCTAATGGTAGAAACGGCCCTGCTAACGCTTCAAATAGATACTAAAAAATCCTTGGTTTGCTATTTTTGTAATAACAATCATTTTTCTATTATATGTTTTATAACTGAGAGAGGAAGTAGGAAAAATATTAAAACAAGGACGTTTTTATTTATATAGAAATAGGATATATTTCTAAGTATTTTAATCAGTTATATAAATGTGTGAAATGTAATAGAAATCATAATGTTGGCATACTTAAGCCATTCAGTAAACAACAACAACAACAAAAAAACATCTTAATGACTAAAATCCAAAAAAAATTAGAGTTAATTCCCGGTAACTTTTTATACCTTGTCGATATAAATATAATTTAAATATAGATTATAAATTTCTCTTCTGACAAAGGATTTTTCACTATCTACTAGACTAACTAGAGCTATGAAACTTTCAGCTTCTGTGTAGCCCCGATTAAGGTGCACGTTAAAATTATTTTTAGGACCGTTAACCCTATGGACTAAGGAGATGAGACGCTGGGGGTTGTACCCCAATAGTTTTAAACAATTTTTTTTAGCGATAAACATATAAGTTTTAATTGTTTGCAGCGAGTAATGGCAGTCAAAGGCAGCCAAGGCACCTGACCTACTTTTTCGTATTGTAGTTTTTTACTCCTTTTCAATTCTTTGTTTGTTAACTTCACGTATAATAAATTATATCAAAAATCATAAAAATACAAATAATATTTTAAATAATAAAAAAAGACTTTTCATTCTATTCAGTTAAAATAAAAAACTCCATTTTTTCTTTATTTTTCATATAAAAAACAAAACTTTTATGACAAAAATAATACAAATTTTTACATCAGAAGATTCTAAAATTTTGCAAAATTTTGGTTTTAAACTACCTTACGTTATTTTTGTGCTGTGATTTTGAATAATAAATACCCCGATATGATATAATTATGGGTAGAGATTGCAGTACCGGTCAACCGGTTTACCGATAAATCAAATAAAAATGAAAATTTTTTTAACGGTAATTTCGTCGACTATTACCGGTAAAAAAATTTAAAAATACAAGAAAACTACAAAAAATCATTCAATAAAAAACTATAATACATCCATTTAATAAATAATAGAAATAGAGATATATTATGTCCCCTTTTATTTATTTACGTATTTTTTAGTTATTTTCGTTACGTTCATGTATATGTACACTGAGGCATATTCGTTTAGACGCATCAATTTTTTTCTCTTTATCTTAATTTTTTTCTATGTATTGTCAACTGATATGCATGTAAGTTATTATCAAAATATTTGTTGTGTTGTGGGCTAATAAAAATCACAAAAAAAATTTTCTATGTGTCTTTATTAACATGAGAGTATGTTTGATATACAAAAGTACATTTTTTAATTGGAATATATCTATAGACGCAGTCATGTTTTTGACATTAAAAGATGGAAATTAGTAATGCGTATGTCCTCCATTACTCTGGATCACCTCAAAAATTCTGCCTTTCACTAGTCGTTGAAGTATAGTTTGATCCAACTCAGACCATGCTTCAAGGATTTTACACTTTAACTCCGGCTGCTTTAGCGTCATAAATTTTTCTTGATAGCATTTCCCACACGTTCTCGATTGGATTTAAGTCCGGGCTACAAGCTGGCCATTCGAGAACCGAGATGTTGTGGTCTTTAAACCATTTCATAGAATGCCTAGATGTGTGAATTGCAGCATTATCTTGCTGAAATATGGCATTATCGTCCATGTTTTCATCCATATAAGTTATGAGAACATCATTTATTATTTCTGTTTACTTCATCGAGTTCATTTTAGGTAAACCACAACACAGAGTCAATTTTTCTGAATAAGAAAATCCACCCCAAACCATTAAACTTCCTCCTCCATAATTTCGTTTTGTTTGTGGGTCATTTATTCCTTTAGATCATGCCAATAACAACTGTAAGAGTCCGGACTAGCTAAATTGAACTTTTTTGCATCTGAAAGTATTACGTTTTGCCACTCATGAGTCCAATGCATATGGTTTTTAGCAAACTGTAATCTAGCAATTTTATGGTGTTTTTTTAACATTGGTTTTTGGTGTGGTTTCTTCCACTTTATGTTTGGTGTTGTACGTAGAATATGTGCAACATGTTTATTGGTGACAGGCAATAATAATTTATCCTTTATTTGTGTTGCATTCAATTTGTTTTTGGTTGCTTCGAAGCGAATGCGATTAATTTGCCGATTTGTTAATACTTTGTTGCCGTTTGATGCTTTTTTTACACCGTAATTGTCACCTTTTGCAATGTAGTTTCGTACAACATGGTCAGATCTTACAATTTTTCTTGCTATTTCTCGTATAGAAAGTGCTGGTGAGATTTCTGAGCCACGATATGAATTAATTTGTATTTTTTCAGCATCTGTCAAATACTTTCCTTTAGGCTTTTCGTAAAATGCAATAAAAGTGATACTGGCAGAGCAAAATATCAGATTACACTAAAATTTATCAACTTATTTGTGTAAAAGTGATTAAAATTCAATATTTACCGTTATTAACCTGATTGCGTCTGTAGATATATTCCAATTAAAAAATGTACTTTTGTATATCAAACATACTCTCATGTTAGTAAAGACACATAGAAAAAAATTTTGTGTGATTTTTATTATCCCACAACACAACAATTATTTTGATAATAACTTGCATGCATATCAGTTGATAATACATAGAAAAAAATTAAGATAAAGAGAAAAAAATTGATGCGTCTAAACGAATATGCCTCAGTGTATATATATATATATATATATATAAATTTTTGTGTACTATTATTAACTTTTATTTTGTTATATAAGCTATATATAATATAATAAAAATTAAAAATAGTACACAAATCAGTATATGTGTTTTGCACTCTTAACAAATAAAAATTCTTGTAATAATCAATAAAATTATCTTGAAATATTCGAACAATTTAAAAATAAATTTAATATAAACACATAAAAGTAGTTATTTATAAATATATAAAAGTGTACTAAAAGATTACATAAAAAAAAATTACATAAATTGAGATAATGATAAAGATGATAATGATAAAGTTATCGTTATCATTATCATCTTTCTTATCATCAATCGTTCCTCCTGCATAATGATACCCTACATATTTTTAACCATCAATTTATAATATCTTTAATAGTTTCAATATTTGCTTCAAGGCACTTTTTTATTTGCACGGCAGCTGCTAAAACAATTTGAATAATATGTAAATAAATATAAATTTATCAAAGAATATTTGAGTTATGGTTAATAAACTAGTTTTAATTCAATCATAAATTCATAGCAACAAAGTTCTGTAATAAAAAAATTGCGCTAAAATAAAATGAAACAGCATTTAAAAATGACCGAAAACTATTTCAAAATAAAAAACTGTAACACACTACACCCATTCTAAAATCACTTGTATTACGACTTTGGCCTGATGTTGGTTTGACAATAGAGCGTTGTTAAAAAGATTGCCCGATTCCGATGTTGTTCCGACATTGCCCTACGTATGCGTGCTAGCTAGGTATATATATATATAAATATATATATATATATATATATATATATATATATATATATATATATATATATATATATATATATATATATATATATATATATATATATATATACATGATAGGGTGCATCAAACTCCTCATGGATTAAATTCTTAATTGCCTTATAATAAACATGTGTGTGATGAAGCACAAATTATAGCTTATTACGGCATTCTTACGATATTATTGCAAATTTGTATGTCTAACTTATAATGAATGAAGAATTTTATAATTCATAACTTCTTTCTTACCATAGTACGTTTCAAACTCTATCTGTATTTTCAGGAGTTAGCAACCTCTGTACCAATAGCATGGCACAATCTGCTGTGAATTTTACACCAAAAAAAACTCATCAGAAAAGTACAATGTTTGGAATAGGAGCCGGTATTACAGAAGCAGATGGGAGATAACTGGTTGCAGATTATCGACAATTGAAGGAGTGCTGCGATGCTACATGTTTCATTGACAAGTTGGCTTGTCTATAAAACGATCGAAACATGATAGGGCAAAAATTGTGATGAAGCAGGTCATTCCTTTCTTCAAGAAAGCAAATATTCCAATAATAACAGAAAAAAAGCCCTGTGAAAGAATCATTGCACTGTCTAAAAAGAATGCAAAACTTCGTGAACTTCCTCTAGATCATCGTTCATCATTGTCAGCACTTGCCTAGCTTGAACATATGTCAGAAGAACTCAGTTTGACATTTCCACTTGGGTAAAAGATGCTGAAAAAGTCATGAAGAATGACGAAGACGTAAAGCTTTTAGAGTCCATGAAGACAGACCGCACAGCATCATTTGACTTCCATGACAAGAAATTGGCATTACATTTACAGCGCAAGAAGTTACGACTGCAAAAAGCAAGAAAAATGGAGACTAAAGGCAGAAGAAGCAGCTACTACTACTGCTACAGTATCTGCTATTTTTACAGTTAAGCTCTCTAGCAAAAGCAGCGGAAAAAGTAGTGATGAAAGTAAATGTGATACCGATAGTTCTATTAAGACTACTAAAAAGAAACTGGTAAAGACGTACCATCGAACCACTCGCACTGGAATGGTAGCTCATATACCTTATAACATTCTCAAATCACCGAGAACTGTGGCTTTGGGAACAAGTATAAAAATTTCTCCGGCACAACAGTTTCCACTCACTGAGGCCATTATTGGAGAATCACCAGGTGGTGCTAGCAAAATCGCTGTATCATATGTCACTGCAGACTGGTCTAGGCATATGGTGAATAAAGAAATTACTTCTGAAGTTTATAAGTCATGTGTTCCAGAAAAGTATGCTTCCCTGCATTGAGATTCTAAACTGATGAAGAGCCAGCCAACACATGACTTACAGAAAAGATTTGTGATCGCTATGGATGTCCAAAATATTGTGCTCCATTAAAATAGTCCTCCTTGAAGAGCAGATCTGTTTGTTGCCAGCAGGAACAATTACCTCTGCTGCAAAGCAGACGATATTACGCAGCTTCGTCACCTTTGTGGGTCTGATATACAGTGCCTGGTGGAAAATGTGTTGTTCTGCAGTTAACGCCCTATGGTATTACGCCCCATGGCAGCAACGCCTAGTGATGGAATCGCTCTGCCGCGTGATCGCTTCGGAACTGTCTTCAAATACCAGAGTTCCCGACTGAAATCACTGCCACAACAAGACTTGGAGATTTGGTTACTACAGATTTATGGTACACTTTTAGCCTTTTAGAGATGAACTTGGACTTTTTTGACAATAACGTTGAAAACTGCTCAGTTCACCCTTCGTTTCTGCCATCAAAGATTAAGATGATTTATGTCAATGTTATCAATGACACTGTGGAATGCGGCAGGAAACTAAGTGCAGACTTTCTAGATACATCCGAAACCGAGGTGAACTATCAGAATAATTTGGAAGTTGTTGAGGCTGACAAAAAGAAGTTCCAAGACTGTGTATAATTTTTCATACTTGTTTGTCCGTTTGACAGTCTCAGCAGTAATTCCTGGAACTATAAGTAATTTTGTGTATATTAATTTGTTTAAATGTATCCGACGCCAATTATAGTATTAATTATAGTTTATTGCAAAAAATACATACGTTTGTGTTCTTTGTGGACCCATAAAATTGCCACAGAAATTTCTCAAATTTTTACAGGAATCATAACTTAAAAATTGGAACACAGGAATCATAAGGCTGAAACTGAAGTAAACAGTCAAAAAAAAAAAAAATTTTTTTTGAGTAAAATATATACAATAGGAAGACAATTACAATGAGGCGACAATTTTGTGTCGCCTCAATGTTTCTTCCTTTTTTGTGTGTGTGCAATTAAATAATGCTTCGGATGTGATTTTTTTTTAATACTTTATTAATTAAAGATTCTAAATTTTTTTACCCTAGCGTTTTGTACTTTTTCAAACTCTATATTTTTCAATTTTAATTTTTTATTTGTATATCTGACCGTTAGGCAGGTCCGTTTTTAGGGGTTGGAAAAATTACAACTTTGCCAACTTATTTTCTCATTTTGTCATAAAAAACTTTTCCTAAATAAATTTTTAAAAATTTTTAAATTTCCTGACCTCCCTAGGGGTTTGGGTATTTTATATTTAGTACATTTTTAGGGAACACACCGAAATTATTCCCTGCCCTCAAGATATAAATCACGAGCTGCTTTGTAATGATAAAACATGTCAACCTAAATGTGTTGTTTCTGCTCTTAGAAAACCGTGGTTTATGGGTGGTATACCACACATTAGTTGCAGAAGTATTAGGTAACTGTTGATTTATATAATGTTCATAGTTTATTACATAATTATTGATATAAAACGCTAAGCCAAATGACAAACAAAAATTTATTAAATCATTTTAGGGAAAATGTTTCCAAATTAATATATCATCACAAAAAACTGGTATCATATCTTTCAAAAAAAACGGAAACATAAAAGCTGTATGAAAATAATTTTTTGGCATTAGAAAAAGAATTGCTTGAAATAGAGTATCGAAAACTTTATGAAATAATTGAAAAAGATTGAATTCGATTAAAAGATGCAAAAGAATGCGATATTTTATTTTATGAAGACCAAAAAACTGCAAGAACAATGATAATTGATTAAATAGACAAAAAATATCAAAAAAGTTTGTTCCAACAGAGAGTTTAGCAAAAGGAAAGCCAAGGAATTTGAGCAATAGGAGGAATCTACCATAAAAAACTCTAAGTTAAAACAATTTTCATCAAATATTGTATTAATGGATATCAAGCAATTGTATTAATAGATATCAAGAGTTATTTTCGGTAGAAAACTTTGATAATAAAGAATTTCAATATAATAACTATGATGAAATTGAAAAACAATCAACTAACATAAAACGAAATGAAGTGACAGTAACAGTAGATATATATAAACTTATTTAAAAAACTTCAACGTTTTGTGGGCGTTTTGGAGTTTTTGTTGGAGTACAGACAGGGTTATTATCATTATTTTTAAGATGTGGAAATATCAATCTTTATGAAGTAAAACTTTCAAAGACAAAAGTAGAAAAAATAAGAAAAGACTTATATTTAAGTGAATCAGAATTAATTAAGGAAAAGATAAAAGAAAAGTGTAAAAATGGTAATTTAATTTTGCAGATTGATACAAAAAAAGTTACGGCTTTAAATGAAGACTATATTTCTAGAGTAAACGAACGCCAAGCTATTGTTGTTACAAGTCCAGACTGGAATTTAAATACAAATGGAAAACAACAGGATGAGCTGCTAGGCATAGCTGAATGTCAATCAGGAAAAGAATATGATCAAGCATTGGCATGTTTTAATGTTATAAAAAAGTTTGAAATTGAAAGCTTTATAATTGGAATTTGTGCTGATACAACAGCATGTAACGCTGGTTGTAAAAATGGTTGTATAAGTATTTTAGAAGAACTTTTAAATAGACCTTTGTTAAGACTTCTTTGAAGAAAACATTCTCAAGAACGACATATTTTACATGCAATAAATGCAATAACTAAAATAGAAAGCAAAGGTCCATCAAAATCTATATATACGAGATTCAAAACTGCTTGACCAATGCATTATGAAAATGTTCAAAAAAATATGGATCAGTTATCAAAGTTTCCATGGTGCGAAGTTAGTGGAACTCCATTAGAAGATATGGCTAAAAAAAGTTTAGCTTTTTAAAAAAAGCTTTGGAGTTTCATACTTTCCCCGGAAATGATTATAAACATCTGTGTCAATATGTCATTGTTTTTCTGGAAGGAAGGGAGGCAGTTCCTGGATTTATTATACACAAACCGGCTGCTGAACATGAAGCTAGATTTATGGCAGACGCTTTATACATTTTGGCATTGAAACTTACTCAACCAATCATAAAGTTTTTAAACCTAGAGGAAGAAACAGTATTTTCAAAGGCTGGGATATATGTAGCTTCAGCTCATGCAAAAAACTTTATTCAATCAAGTCAAATTGTTTCTGCTGCTCATAATGATTTGTGTACGGTTAAAGAGAAGATAAAAATAAAAGATTTTGATGCTGATGCTCCTCGAGCTTTTATTTCAAGCTATCTTAGACACTTAGACAGTTATTATCTTTCTAAAGAAACAGTTGTCTTTTGTTTTATTTGATAAAAGTCTTGACAATAAAGTTAAAGAAAAAGTTGTTCAGCAGTTGTTAAAATCAAATAAACTTGAAATCTTTAAACTTAAAAAGTTTAAGCCTGTAGAAATAAATGAAAACTCAGAACTTAATTATAACGTTGGTCAAAATTCATGGCTGTTATTTAAAATAGTTCCTTATTTATCAAAGTAATTAGAAAGTCCACCTAATTTGTGGACTGATGATTCTGATTATAAAATAATGCAAAGGTTTTAAAGAGATTAGTATGTGTCAATGACTGTTGTGAAAGAGCTATTAAATTGGTCAAAGACTTTATTGATTCAACAATTAAAGAGGAAAAGTTACAAGATATTTTACTGGTTTTGAAGGAACACAGAGCTAATTTTCCATTTTATAAGTGTAACTGGTCCAAAAAAATTCTTAATAAATTGTAAGAAAAGTTTAACTTTTTATAAGAAAAATTTTTTATGTATATTATTTACAAAACGTGTTTGCAAAACCTTTAGTCAAAGTCTTTTACATTTTTAACAGTTTACTGTTATTTTTTTATCTTTATTAAGTATAATATTTGGATTCCTTATTTAACAAACTTCTTAAATGCAAATTTTATAAAGTTTTTTAATGAATTTAGAAGTATTTAGATAAATATACAATTGAAAACATAGTAAAAACCAGATCTTTAAAAGAAACCAGGTTATATTTCAAAATGTGTTATCTCCAGAAATTTTAATTATTTTGAGCTCAAATTTTATACAAACCTATCTAATAGTAGACAGCTCACACAAAAAAAATTTATTAGTTTTGTTGGTCCTTGATCCAATTAAGATAGCAGTTTAACAAGTAATTGGTCAAAAATGACTTTTTTAAAAATATTCAAACCCTCAGGGAGGTCAGGAAAAGTGAAATACTTTTAAAACTTTTTTCGGAACTGTCTTGTATATCAACGTAGAATGGGAAAATGAAGAGGCAAAGTTACAGTTTTTCCGACCCCTAAAAACGGAACTGCCTACTGACCGTTATAAATAACTGAACAATAGGGTGACACAAGCTTTTCTGTTAAAAAGTACAATAAATATTTTTTTATATCTTTATAATATTTTGTTTAGATTCGTTTTAAAGTTAGTTTTTTAAAAAAGACCCCTTTTCTCATAGATATACCGTTCCGATTCTTTGGAATGATTTTTTATTTTTATTTTTACAATGAATGTCGCCCTATTATATTGTTTTTTCGTAATTCGTATCGCTCTTTTATTTAAAGAATATCGCTCTTTTATTTAAAGAAAAAATACAAAGAAACTACTACACAGTTCAAATAGTCGCGGAGGACATTAAACTGTTAGAAGATAAGCTAGAAAAGATAAGCTAAGAAAGATAAACCTAAGAAATATAAGCTAAGAAACTAGCAGAAAAACAAAATGAAAAATGCGCAATTGTTATGACGTGGTTAAGAACGAAGTTATCTTTTGAGATACTTTGCTCAACTATTATTTGTATAAGAGGTTCAAGAACACCGTGGACTAGAAAAAATGATTTGATATTGATTTCAAGATGGATGCATTAAAAGCAAGAATCTGAGTTGTTTTTGTTGTTGGTGTTGTTTTTTTCGCTTCTTTGTTAATATTTCATGTAATTAATTGTTTGTTATTTACACTAAATCTAAATTTATATGTTTGAAAAAGTTATAATTAAATTTAGAGCAAAATCTTATACATCTTTTTTTTTATGGAGAGGTTAAGAGAATTTATTAGTTTTTAAAATAATTAGAATTTAATAGAGAAGTTATCTACTTTATTGCTAAAATTTTAAAAACTAACAAATAAACTGAGTTTTATTTTAATAAACTTATAATTATATATATATATATATATATATATATATATATATATATATATATATATATACATTCAAAAATACTTTATAAATTTTTAAAGTTTTAAGAGTGTGCAATGATTACAAAACTACTAGACTATTTGGATTATACAACTTTTGAAAGGACCGTTTCTACCATTAGGTGAGACTAGGCAGCCGCCTAGGGCGGCAATATTTTAGGGGCGGCATGTTTTATAATCAATTAAAACTTAGCGTTGGTAATCAAAATATATAGGAATCAATATCATTTGAGATTTTTTAAAACCTAGTAAGTTAAAAACAACTTTTTTTATGCATTATTACACGCAATAAAGTTGATTTTAGAGACAATCGTAAAAAACTCATAATTATGGATTGCAAATTTACCGAACTTGTTTATTACCGATAGTTCGGTAAAAAAAATTTATTACCGGTTAACAGGTAAATTATCAATAATTTTGCTCATATTCTTTTATTACTTTAAAATACACAATACTATTTAAAATTGCAGACCGTTTGAATTCAAAATTCAAAGTTGTAGAAATTTTATTACAAACTCTTTTTAATTTATTCAACTAAAAAATACAACAAGAAAAAAATCATATAAATTTTATTAAGTAATTATATAAAGATAACAAATAAGTTCTTTCTATTTAAATTCAATTTTTAATATAAAGTATATGAAAATTAAAATGATATTTATGTGAATATGCTTGCAAGAAGCGTCTTTTATGCTCTGGTCACTTAGTAGCGATATACTTGTCATAATAAGCTCGGTAGAAGAGAAAGTTTCTGATTCTATGCTAATAAAAAATAAAATTATTTGGAGAACTAAATCATTTATTTTTAGTAAAAAGCAAATTATTATAACAATTATTGTTATAATAATATATAAAAACTGTTCGACTACCAGATCTATATTTGCGTTTTTAGTAATGGAGTCAACGTTTGACGCTAGGCCCATAGCAAAGTTTGCGTTTAATTCAAAAAGGTTTGAATCGTATATAGAGTTTTTGAATATTGGTATAATCCATAGCACTTAACAATGTTCTGTTTGTACAAAAAGTAACAAGTGACAAACCATCTTTGGATGTTAATAGCACAACAACTATATCAATCAATTGACTGATTTAATGAAGTATTTGGGAAGTGTCAATGAATTATTCAAACTCGACTGAAAATGAATAATTCATCAGCATCTAGCTGTATTTTTTTCCAAGCATGAAATACTTAATATAATAGTTATTTTATTATCTCTTCAACTGGTTTTTTTAAACATATGTTTTTAAGATGTTATACTTACAAAGCTATAACGTTTGTAAACATAAAACATACAAATATACACTGAGGCATATTCGTTTAGACGCATCAATTTTTTTCTCTTTATCTTAATTTTTTTCTATGTATTGTCAACTGATATGCATGCAAGTTATTATCAAAATAATTGTTGTGTTGTCGGCTAATGAAAACCACAAAAAAAATTTTTCTATGTATCTTTATTAACATGAGAGTATGTTTAATTTACAAAAGCACATTTTTTAACTGGAATATATCTATAGACGCAATTAGGTTAATAACGGTAATTATTGATTTTTAATCACTTTTACACAAATAAGTTGATAAATTTTAGTGTAATCTGATATTTTGCTCTGCCAGTATCACTTTTATTGCATTTTACGAAAAGCCTAAAGGAAAGTATTTGACAGATGCTGAAAAAATACAAATTAATTCATATCGTGGCTCAGAAATCTCACCAGCACTTTCTATACGAGAAATAGCAAGAAAAATTGTAAGATCTGACCATGTTGTACGAAACTACATTGCAAAAGGTGACAATTACGGTGTAAAAAAAGCATCAAACGGCAACAAAGTATTAACAAATCGGCAAATTAATCGCATTCGCTTCGAAGCAACCAAAAACAAATTGAATGCAACACAAATAAAGGATAAATTATTATTGCCTGTCACCAATAAACATGTTGCACATATTCTACGTACAACACCAAACATAAAGTGGAAGAAACCACACCAAAAACCAATGTTAAAAAAACACCATAAAATTGCTAGATTACAGTTTGCTAAAAACCATATGCATTGGACTCATGAGTGGCAAAACGTAATACTTTCAGATGCAAAAAAGTTCAATTTAGCTAGTCCGGACTCTTACAGTTGTTATTGGCATGATCTAAAGGAATAAATGACCCACAAACAAAACGAAATTATGGAGGAGGAAGTTTAATGGTTTGGGGTGGATTTTCTTATTCAGAAAAATTGACTCTGTGTTGTGGTTTACCTAAAATGAACTCGATGAAGTAAACAGAAATAATAAATGATGTTCTCATAACTTATATGGATGAAAACATGGACGATAATGCCATATTTCAGCAAGATAATGCTGCAATTCACACATCTAGGCATTCTATGAAATGGTTTAAAGACCACAACATCTCGGTTCTCGAATGGCCAGCTTGTAGCCCGGACTTAAATCCAATCGAGAACGTGTGGGAAATGCTATCAAGAAAAATTTATGACGCTAAAGCAGCCGGAGTTAAAGTGTAAAATCCTTGAAGCATGGTCTGAGTTGGATCAAACTATACTTCAACGACTAGTGAAAGGCAGAATTTTTGAGGTGATCCAGAGTAATGGAGGACATACGCATTACTAATTTCCATCTTTTAATGTCAAAAACATGACTGCTTCTATAGATATATTCCAATTAAAAAATGTACTTTTGTATATCAAACATAGTCTCATGTTAATAAAGACACATAGAAAAATTTTTTTTGTGATTTTTATTAGCCCACAACACAACAATTATTTAGATAATAACTTGCATGCATATCAATTGACAATTTATAGATAAAAAGACAAAGAGAAAAAAATTGATGCGTCTAAACGAATATGCTTCAGTGTATATATATATATATATATATATATATATATATATATATATATATATATATATATATATATATTTATATATATATATATATTTATATATATATATATATATATTTATATATATATATATATATATATATATATATATTTATTAAATATATATATATATATATATATATATATATATATATATATATATATATATATATATATATATATATATATATATATATATATATAATTAGTAAAAACACTTATCTAATATTTTCTTTCACAACTTATTTTACCATATGAGTGAATTTATATAGAGTTTAAGTGAATTTGTATAGTTTAAAAAAATCAAGATTGTTTTTGGATATAATATTAAATTATAAAAACATGATACAAGCATTTTACATTTTGCATATTATTACATTTTTCGTAAATATTTTTTGTTTAAAATAAGAGTTTACCTCAAGTAGTTTTTAACTATTTAGTTATCTGTTTGTAGTTAATAACTACATCAATAATGTATAATTTTTAAACATTTTTAGCGAAGTAACAAAATTACTTGGTAAAATTTGTGAGCTATTAGTTATGAAAGTTATGCAAAGAACTTGTGAAGGTATCATTTCAAAGCATAACCAGATTGAATTACACATTATAAGAAGTAGTCTTTAGATCTCAGAATGGTCAAATCACAAGTAGATGTGGTAATAAAGGAACCAAAAAAGATTGAATGAAGATACGAGATGATTGTGAAAAGAAATCGCACTAATTGTTGTTAAGAGAGCACAATTAAAGAATACTCTATTTCTATTTTTGTGCTTATTTGAACTGGTGGTTATGCTCTAACTACCACTATTTTTTAGATTTTTGATAAGAATTTTATGTAATAAGTTATTTTACTAAGATTTTCAAATCAAATTTTAACAGTCACAGGGTTCTTACATAAAATTGAAACGTAAGTAAAACAATTTTTTATGTACAAAATTCAACAAAAATGTGTATTTTAGGTGTTTACCTAACTTGTAAATTAGTTGATCTACAATATTTTAAAGAGTGTAATGTATCAAGAACTTATGGTTAGCACAATTTACACAAGGATCTGGGTTAAAATTGTGCAGTTGCCATGTCCCCTCATGGAGCAGCATAGATTACAGGAGAATCTACAAAATTGTGCTATAAGGCTTTTATAGAGCTATCATAGCTCGCATCAAGACTACAGTTTATTCTCAAATACTTTAATAATATTTTAAAAGATAAATTTTTCTAGATCAAAATCATTATACTTTATTATTATTTCTTAATATCAATTTCATTACCATATCTGAACTGATTTATGCATCTGTTGATTTGAATTTAAATTATTCATAAAGAACTTTTAATAATTTACTGTCTAATGATTGGATGGTTTTATTAAAAATGTTATTAATATTGTAATAGAATAATAATAAATAGTATTAATATCGAAAAATAATGTTAGGTCACTTAAAATCTAAATACATTCTCAGCAAACTTTCAATAGCGGAATTTCAATTGACCTATATAGTCATTTTGAGCGGACTACTGTAGTTTTGCTCAATAGTTATTTAGTGGGCAATTAATGGAAGCCAAAAAAAGTGTCAGGCCAATGATTAACAACTATTAACATATCGGAAAACTAACGGCTTACCATTAAATGCGGATGCCACTAATGGTCCACTAAGTAACCCATGAGCAAAACTCCAATGAACCGCTAAAAAAATGCTGGTAAAGGTCCACTGCAATCTACTAAAACAATTTTGATGAGTTGTTTTGCAAATGATAGTAGATTTTATTTCACTAATAATTTAGATAGCTTCTTCATATATAACAAATAGAAGAAAAGTTAGAAAGCAAGTTGGTAGAGATATAAGAAATTAATGTTGAAAAGTGTGATCAAAAAAATAATTTGTAATCCAGTAACATTTCTAATGATTGTTGAAGTATTTGTTATGACAACAATGTATATGAGAGTGATAATGACAATGCAAAAGTAAATTTTTCTGTTCGTGGTAATAATAATTAATATGTCAATGATCTTAAGAAATATTATTTCACAAGAGACTCAGAAAGATATTTTATATAGTTTGATTTCAACAAATATTTGTATAAAGGAATTTTGATGCAAGTTAACTCTTATGTTTACAGTGACACTAATATTCAATAATTTTCTGTTTAGATATGATTTGAAACAAATAAAGAGATTCTTTGTGTCCATGCTTATCCAGGCAATACATCGTTTTTATTTTTTTATTTTTTACATTTATTGTATATAGTAATATGTACATATATTTTACACTTTTTTGTTATTGTTTATAGATGTAGATTATATTAATATTGTACAATACTCTTTTACTGATTTTTGCACTATTTTAATTTCTATTATATGTATATATATATATATATATCTATATATATATATATATATATATATATATATATATATATATATATATATATATATATATATATATATATATATATATATATATATATATATTTATAAATATATATATATATATATATGTATATATATATACATATATATATATATATATATATATATATATATATATATATATATATATATATACAGTATCGGACAAAACGAGTGCAACCAAATAATGCCAATTTAGTTTCTTTAGATAAAAGTGCTGCATTTTTTCAATTTAGAAAAATAACTATGTAACTGTTTAGAGACAAAGTTCTTCAAGTTTTATTCATCACAAAGTTCATTATTTGTACACGAAAATTAATAAATTAATCAAAAGTATTAAAAAAAGTTGATTTCCTTTTGGACAAAACAAGTGCAACTAGACAAAATGTTGACCAAACTGTATTTCGCTATCAATATTTCGTGGCGAATCCTTTGTTGTCGATCACAGCCTTGCATCTTCGAGGCATAGATTCGATCAGGTAATCAATGAAACTTTGTGGAATCGCTACCCAGGTCTTTTGGATTTGTTCAAACAGTTGATCCTTATTACAAACACCTTCACGATTAATTCTGCGGTTGACGATCTCCCACAGGTTCTCGATAGTGTTGAGATCCGGAGATTGAAGCGGCAAATCCATAACCAGTAGGTGGTTGTCTTGAAACCACTGCTTGACTACTTTTGCAGTGTGTTTCGGATCGTTGTCTTGCTGAAAAACCCATTTTATTGACATATTCCATTCAGCATGAGGTAACATAACATCTTTCAGGATATTTTTATACATGAAACGGTACATTATTCCATCGTTTCGATGTATTGGACCTAGACCGTTAGTATAAAAACACCCCCAGACCATTACATTGCCTCCACCATGCTTCATGGTCTTATTGCAGTAGTGTAAATTGAGGCGTTTTCCGGCCGGTCGACGTACACGGCAAATGCCATCGCTCCCAATGATATTAAACTTCAATTCATCACTGAACAGGACAGTTCGCCATTTCTGCACATTCCAGTCAATATGAGATGTAGCAAACAGGAGTCTTTTCTTCTGGTTTTGTAGTGAAATCAGCGGTTTCTTTGCAGGGCGTTGAGAAAACAATCCGGCTTCAACAGCACGTCGTCTGATTGTTTGGTCCGATACAGGCAGCTCTAATAGCTATTGTATCTTGACTGATGATATCCAGGGATCCTTCTTTACGGATCTGATGATCATAAAATCCTCTCTAGAAGTGGTGGAACGCGGTCTTCCACCTTTGTTATCTGCTGCCAACTTCCCCGTAGAACGATATTTGGAACATAATCTTTATACGGTCCATTTTTTCACGTGATATTTATCACAAATACTTTTTTGTGACATTCCACTGACGTAATCGCCAATAATTTTCTTTCTTAGTTCCAATCCAAGACTGTTGGGAGCAATTTTGCACTTGAAGTCATAAAAATAATAAAAATAAATAATCACGCTTCTCAAAGCTTACCGTGTTACATTTACCTTGTGATGTTACAATAATGCTCTGTGGAACACAACGTCTTGGTTGGATGTGGACTGTATTGATGTAATGAAACACTTGTTGTATTTCACTTCTTGTATTGATGTTCTTCGATAAAACACTTTGATAAAACTCACTTCAATAAACTGTCTTGATAATACTGACTGATTGACTTCCATATACTGACTAAATTACATGTCGATTTACATGTCTCTTATATAGTAAAATGAACCTGTGTGAACCTGTTCTGGAAGATTCTAGATGCTTCTTTTCGATGCTTCCGGAAGCTTCTGGATGCGTCTGGATGCTTCTGAATGTTTCTGGATATTTCTGGATGCTACTGGATGCTTCCAGATGCTTCTTCTGGAAACTTCTGGAAGCTTCTGCATGCTTCTGGAAACTTCTGGAAACTTCTGGATACTTCCTTTAATTATTAAAAAACTTCCGTGACGTTGACACAGACTAGACTTAAGAAAATGAAACAAACCAAAAAAGTTGCACTTGTTTTGTCCGCTGCAAAATGGCACTTGTCAACGAAATTCTGCCTGTGTGCTGTCACCTGTAAGCTGATTGCTCATGTCATGGTATGCAATGACTCCAGACCCCTGAACTGTTTGCTGTGGTAGTATAGTTCGTTTCGCTTTTAAGACATGTAAAATTAGGAACACTTTTTAGCATTGTTCGATGTTGGTTGCAAATCTTTTGTCCAATACTGTATATATATATATATATATATATATATATATATATATATATATATATATATATATATATATATACATATATATATATATACATATATATATATATATATATATATATATATATATATATATATATATATATATATATATATATATATATATATATATATATATATATATATACATAATTTTAACAGTAGTTATGGCATTGCTTAAAATATCATTAAACGAAAGATGTAAATTCTGAGATTTCTATTAAATTGCATATTGAGTAGCGTTTGAACGTCAAAGTTCCTCTTAATCATATTTAAGCTTCGGGAATCCTAAGGAAGCTAAGCAGTCGAATTTTTTTTTTTTTTAATATGTTAAATATTTGTACAAATATTTTAACGTTATTTAAATGATTATTCCTACAAATTCGATTTCTATATTATTATGAGTTTATCAGCATAAAAATCAGTTTTTGTTTAACACGAGAAAAAATTTTTCAAATTTGTTTGGAGAGATAAAATCAATCTAGAAGTTTTAATGAACATAATTAAGAAATTGTAATCTCGTGCTTACCAAATGAATCAAATAGTAAAGATTCTTATATATAATAATATTACGTTGGACCAACGTTAGAATACGATGCTCGCCCTTCCTCGGATGTCGAGGTATGGTATATAAATATATGAATAAATAAATAAATATATATATATATATATATATATATATATATATATATATATATATATATTATATATATATATATATATATATATATATATATATATATATATATATATATATATATATATATATATATATATATATATATATATATATATATATATATATATATATATATGAAGCGATTATAAAATAAATACCACGCAATTAACAACCATTATAAAAACAAATGGAATAAAATTGGTGGAATTTTTCTAATAGCACCTTTGAAATTCCTAAAGAACTAATCTTGTTTATTAATTGTATTTTTTTTTTTTAAATTCTTTTTAAACGAGCATACACTCCTTTTTTGTTATTTTTATGGTCGTTTTATAAATAAGCCTGATAACCTTTAAATAAAAATATGCTTGACTTCTGTAACTTTATTCATGCTATAATTTGATAGGGGCCAATAGATAATTCCAAACAAAATAATTCGTTTCAAAAAAATTGTAGCTCTACTTGAACTTGAGTAAAACTTTACTTGTGCAACAGTAACTTTACTAAAGTACAAACAACTTTATATCTTTCCATCTCTTTTTGGTGTCCCTAAAATTTTCAGCCGTTCTTACAATTTTTATATATGAAAAATGTTCAAAGAGTAAGTGCGTAAAGAAATTAAACATTGCTTATGGTAAATTTTCACTTTTCTGTTTTGTTAATTGAGTAATTTCTTTAAAAATTTTTAATAAAATTGCTTAGTGTTTTTCTCTTCAATATTTTTTATAACTTTCTTAATGTTTATCTTGTTATTCTTAAGTTAAATCTTGTTAGCCTTAAAAAAAAAGCGGTGCTTTTGACAAAATTAAAACAAGGCAAAAGATGTTTTGTTTTCAAGATTTTATTTAAAATAAAAATGATCTGAATAAACGTCTAATTTAATTTAGCTACTATTAAATACGTTGTTAAATGGGCGTCAAGAATTTTACAACATTTGTTTTACTGAAGAATTCAAACTTTAGTTAATAGGATTTTAAACTTAAAAGCTTTAAATTTTAAATAGCTACATTTTGAAATGTAAAAAAAACTTATTTATATACTATTAATATATAGATTATTTTACTTTAAATTGGTTCTAAAACACCAACTTTAAACTCAAAATGTTTATTTACTTTTAGTAACTTAACATTGCATTAAAACATAAAACCTCCTTTTAAAAACATAAATTGTAGAACCAAATTAAATATTGTGAACATGAAAACATGATCAATTTTAATAAACCAAAAAAGAATACGTCGTATGCATGTTACATTTTTATATGCACAGATCAAAAGAAAAAAGAAAGTACAGTAAGATAAATTTTTATAAGGATATCACTCCGCAAAAATAAAACAATAACTTTTCAGAACTAGAGACATCAATCTCAAAAATGTGTTAAAATTAGTCGTAATATGAAACCATCACACCAACAAGCAAATAAAATCTCCAAAAAAGAACAACTAAAAGAAAATACTGATTTGGTTAACCATTCTATAAAAATTACCCTTTTAAGGAAGCCAAAATCAAACAACATATTTAAAGTCAGAAGCTAATAAAATGAAGACCCTGTCCTTCTGGTTTAGTCATGTTCCCGCTCGGTATATAATTTGTTGACCAAATAACTGATGAATTTAATTAGTCGAACAAATAACTGGTGGTTTTGAAAATGATAAGAATACTCTCAGAGTATTCATAGATTTATCCTAGGCATTCGACACCGTTGATCACTTTACTCTGTTAGAAAAACTAAAATGGTACGGGGTATGCAATAAACTATATCATTGGCTAAAAAGTTATCTATCAAAACAATATGTTCAAAACAAGAAATCCGGAATACTGAATTTTCTGTGTGGAGTGCCTCAAGGATCGATCTTAGGACCGCTCTTATTTTTAATTTATGTTAATGATTTTAATAATGCAT